>NC_043001.1:6742105-6832105 GCF_006345805.1 Octopus sinensis | reverse complement strand
TAATCGCTGGCAAGATGAAAGCATGCATAAATAGTCGTATATAAGCTTTGCTCATAAACACGATTGTAAATATCTGCATCTCTGCATGAAAAACTACTGTTATAATGTTAGGGAAATAACTCACAACACATACCAGATTTGAAGTCTAGCCGAAACATGCCTAAGTTATCTACGGATCATACCTAAAATATTTAGTAAGTTTTTAAAGTTTTAATGAAATTATTTTCACAGATTATGTTCATAGATAGGCGCAGGAGTGGCTGTGTGGTAAGTAACTTGCTTACCAACCACATGGTTCAGGGTTCAGTCCCACTGCGTGGCACCTTGGGCAAGTGTCTTATACTATAGCCTCAGTCCGAACAATGACTTGTGAGTTGATTTGGTAGACGGAAAATGAAAGAAGCCCGTCGTGTATACGTATATGTGTGTTTGTGTGCATGTGTTTGTGTGTCTGTGTTTGTACCCCAACATCGCTTGACAACCGATGCTTGCGTGTTTACTAACCCGTAACTTATCGGTTCGGCAAAATGGACCGATAGAATAAGTACTAGGCTTACAAAGCGTAAGTCCTTGGGTCGATTTGCTCGACTAAAGGCGGTACTCCAGCATGGCTGCAATCAAATGACTGAAACAAGTAAAAGAATAAAAGAATAAAGATTCCAACACAGATCCGTGAACTATATATTAGTTAAAACTTGGATTAACTAAGAAGATAGTCTGTCTTACTCCGCACAAGAACAAGCAATGAATCGAGTAAGTATGTTATACCTGCTTATAGTGACACTTTTAGAAACGCCCATCAGTGGTAGGTCAATTCTTGCAAACTTTATCAAGCGACTCGGCCGGCAGTTCAAATAGCTTTCGTTTTCTGATCGTGTATGAAGCAAATTTGACGTTGCATAATAATGTTACAAATCGTCGCTTGTAGCAGCATTAAGCAGTATGAAGTTACAAGGCGTTACAGCTAACACTACTTACTCAGGTTGTGAGTAAAAGACCACGCAAGATCCCAAGACGATGTTTGCAGTTCTTTCAAAACAAATAACTTTATATATTTATATATAAAACTGAAGTTTTTGTGAGAGTCTGTCTCCTCCGATTTAGATTCCTAACTACTCCCATATTTTTCGGTGCAGTTTAAGCGAAAGCGGGTACCTTATAGTCGTGATTCATATCGAGCCCTTCTGGGTATTAGCGCGCGTCTACAATGAGTCTACGATTTTAAAAAGTATTTACCATCATTTTTTCGGATTTTTAATGCACTTTTGCTCGGTTTATATAAGGGAAGTAACTCTCTAAAAATGCTTATATAGTTATTTCCCTTACAAACCCGAGCAACGCCGGGCGATACTGCTAGCACTTTATACATCGAAAGAAAGTTTTCAAGCTATAGTCCATAATGAGATCGTGTATAATAGAATAAACTGTAGAAGCGCAAGCATTTCGTATTTGTAACTGGTAACGCAATTTATATATATATATATATATATATATATATATGTATATATATATTTAATTTTCAAGGAAAAATCGTTAGAAATAGTTACCAGGGTAACCATATATCACATAAGCTATAAAGTTATTAGTAACCACAGGTATACGGGTGAAATGTGTTTTGGAGGACATAAGGGAAATGGAAAATAGAGACACACACACAAGATGGTATTTAAATCTTTTATATCACCGACATATATGTTTCGATGTATACATTAAAACTGAACCTGGAGGAAAATGAAATGGAATAACGTATGAATCTCACTAGGGTGGAGATTATAACTAACAGTGTTCATTATGAAGTCCCGTTTACAAATGTAAGAAATTATAGTATATAAAAACAAAAGGTGGGTGGAGAACGGTAGTATTTTTTAAGAAAGAGAAGGAAGAAAGAAAATTCAGTAAGAAGTGGAGGAGCGAGTAAATAGAAAAAATAAACGACATAGAATGAATGTTTCTAGAGGTGAATAATTAAATCTGTAACGAATTCGCACATACACACACATATCTCTTTCACTTGCACTCTCTTGTCTTAGAAAGAACTTTTTCTTCACCCATTCCCTTCGGTTCATTTCAAAATGTAAGCACGCGTGCATCGTTGGAGATTTTCTTACCCTGTGTTCCCTTCTTTCGGACTTACCTCTATATCTAAAGAAGAGCTTTGCTCGAAACATTAAATCCTCTTTCTTTCGTTTCCTGAGCGTCTGGTAATACACTAGTTGTGCCACGTCCTCACGTTGTTGTTTTTACTTGTCTTGTTCTTCTTTGTTTGGATTCACTGTATAAATATGTATTTGTGTATATATATATACATATATATTTATATATACATATATATATATAATACATATATATACACAGGTATATATATGTATGTATATATATGTGTATTTATTTATGTATGTATACATATACATACATATATATATATATAATATATATATATATATATATATATATATATATATATATATATATATAGGCTCATATCTACGATTGTGTTGTAAAGTGAGGAACGGCACTAAATTTGAATGGGTGTGAACGAACCGCCCGTATTGTACTGTATTTATTATAAAAGCTTAAAAGGGCAAGCAAAATTTATTCGCTGTGATTTGGATATGCACAGTTCTTTTAGAGAGTTACTGTATTTCGAATCGCGCTTAAGTCCAGATTTCCATTTATTAAAACCAAATACTATGGTACTTTTACCTGTTGTCATAGCATGTAAGTCTTATCGTATTTAGCATTCTGTGCAATCAAGTATTCCACTGTATGTTTGTGTGTTTCGTAATTTCTTTAGCAAATAACTTTGAAATCTATGTTGATAAAGTGCTTCAGCTAAGGCACGAGCCTGAATAGACATCATTATCTATGTATTATACTAAAGTGTTAACGGTGAGTTCCTGTGGCGTAAGCAATCTGTCACGCTGTGGAAATGGCTTGGAATAAGTATATACGCCATAAAGAGTTTAAATGAATGTTTGCGTATATGTGTGTGTGTTTAAGAAAGGGAGAGAGAGATGAATTTTCTAGCACATCATTCATACACACTGAGCGGCGCTGTTACTGCGTACAAATACTAACACGAAGAGGGAACTTAGGTGGGTGTATATGTATGTGGATGGCGATCAGAGATTTATGTATACAAGCCATTAACGATTTGTATTTGGAGGAACTTAAAGATAACTTTTCAGTCAGGAAAATATTGTTCATACTGGATTCGTAAATGTGTTAGCAATTCCATTTGATTGGTTTCTGTCATTTGTCTCGTATGATTTTATTTATTGGGTTGTGAATTTTTTAATTACATAAACGCACACACACACAGACACACATATATGAGTGTGTGTGCCTGTGTCTATATATGTATATATATATATATACACACACATATGTATGGATATATATATATATATATATATATATATAAATACCAAGTCTACCTTTAATTCTTGGTCGTTGTTTCTGATTAAACTGTGGACAGTCTACGAAGCCAGCTAATTTCTATAAAAATAGATATTAATCATGGACTATATTAATACCTATATTAGATTAACTATATTATATTATCATGCCAAACTGTCGATTAACTCTTACTTTTTCATAGATTAACCGAGACTTCTCCTTCGGCTTTTCGCTATTCACGAATTTAATCCAAAGTATTTGCATATTACGTCCTCACATTAACGCGCTTTAGGTACATCAGCCTGTTAACACTTTCGACGAGGCATTTCATTTTGTCGCTGCACAATAACTCAACCCGTAATACATTTCATTGAAAATTTTGTAAAATTCTATATTTTCTTCATCTATAATTCCTCTCGTACAAAGAATGTACTATAACAAACAACAAATGCACTACGGAGGAAACAACTACCAACACAATACACCTGAGGAACTAAGACGTAACACTAGGTTCAACAACAGACTCCAGAACAGAGCACCACAAACTCACTCTGACAATTATAACAACATGAGACAGATAAATAATAGCTTTGAACATAACTACACCAACCATTTTTTAGACCCCACACACAGGAACAGGGACACACGATGGCAAAGGACAAACAAAAGAAACCTCAGGTAATTAAGATAATCAATCTCTCAAACAAAGAACTTACACCTAACGAAATAAGCATACTCTCCAAAGGACTTAAATTTACACCCACCCCACAACGTTCTAATTATTATGAAATGAAAGATGATATTTCGGAATTTTGCAGAAAACTAAGACTCACCGAGGCATTTCAAGACAAACAAATAAAGGAGGACTCAATAGCTAGAAACAAGAGCAATAACACCCCCACCAAAGGTAAGAATAAAGCCTTAGACCGCTATTGTGACTACATAACTAATTTCCCGTTTCAATTCATCAAGAAACAAAAACACAGCCCTAACTTCAACAAAAGAGAATGGAACGACCTCATCAAACTAAGAGAAGACAAAACAATAACAATTAAGGAGGCAGATAAGGGCAACGCGATAGTAATAATGAATACAAACAATTATAAAAATTTAGTGCTATCCCTATTAAGAGATGAAACGTATTATGAAAGGGCCCAGCAGTATAACCAGCAAAAAATAATGCATAACCTTAGGACATTAATCAACACATACCAAGAAGGACTCACGAACAAGGAGTATGAATACATCACTAACTTCAAATGCAAATCGAGTTTGTTCTATGGTATCCCTAAGGTACACAAAAGCCAAACCATTAGAGAAACGTGCAAAACATCCACCGACACACTCATCAAAATCCTTCACCAAATGATCTTAAACTAAGACCGATAATAGCAGGGCCAGCATGTGAAACTCACCGCCTCAGCAATTTCTTAGACACACTTCTTAAACCTTTCCTAAAACACATCAAAAGCTACGTAAGAGACGATATAGATATGCTCAACCACCTCCCTAAAACAGTCAATGAGAAAACCCTTCTAGTATCATTCGACGTAGTTAATCTTTATTCTAACATCCCTCACAACCTAGGAATAGAAGCAATCACCTTCTGGCTGAATAACTACCCCTTTGAACTCCCAACTCGCATAAACAAAGACCTTATAATAGAAGGACTTAGATTCATTTTAGAGAACAATTATTTTATTTTTGACAATGATTTCTACAGGCAAAGATCGGGAACAGCGATGGGCACGCGTACTGCACCATCTTTTGCCAACCTAGTGATGGGATACCTCGAGAAAATACTATACCGGATGACACTCGAGAAATATGGAAACACCTTCGCCACCTATATCCATAACAACTGGAAAAGATACCTCGATGACTGTTTCATCATCTGGGACAAAGGCATAGAGAAACTTGAGGAATTTAAAATTCTATTAAATGGAATAAATGACAATATACAATTCACGATGGACCACAACGAAAAAGAATTACCATTTTTAGACATCCTCATTAAGATAACCGGCAACAAAATAGAGACAGATATCTACTATAAACCGACAGACTCTAAACAGTACCTACCCTTTGATTCATGCCACCCACGACACACTAGAATGAATGTCCCTTTTTGTTTAGCTAGAGGATTTGCACCATAATATCAGACACAAACACCCGACACACACGTCTCCAGGAACTTAGAACCACACTCACAAATAGAAACTATCCACAGCCCCTAATAGACAGTGCAATCCAACGGGTACTTAAATTAAGTATAGAAGACCTGAGACAAACAAAACCAAAAAAGAAAGAACAATTAAAATCCCTTCCCTACATCTCTACACACAACCCACTCAACAATGAGGCCTTCAACACCATACTACAAAGCACAGCCCTACTAAAGGGAGACCCAAAGATGAACCGGATCCTCGAAACACACACCATCATTAAAAGTAAACGGCAACCAAAATCCTTGAAAAGGATTTTAACCCAAGCTACACTGCACTCAACATCAACCACAAAACCAGCAGTTAGAAAATGTGGAAGGCCCAACTGCGGAATCTGTGTCATCTTAAAAGAAGGATCAGAATTTATACTGGAACAAGGCCACCAGTTCACCATTAGAACAAACTTCACCTGCGCATCAGAAAACTTAATTTACGTCATAACATGCGCAGGCTGGAATAGGCAGTATATAGGCCATACAAAAAATAGCTTACGTAACAGGATGGCGGTGCATAAATCACAAATTAGAAACCCTGATTACCGCAAAATACCGGTCAGCGGACACATAGATAGATGTGCTGGAAATGTAAATCCGAAATTTACAACTAACCCGCTCTATAAATTCAGTGACAACGCAACCTTCACACAACGCCAAAATAAAGAACTATATTTCATAAAAAAATTTAGACCAAGTTTAAACACCCTGGGCCAGGAATACTAAAACAAAAGATAAGTCCTCCGAAAAGGAGAACCAAATTTCACCACGGCCGCTACTTCAAACAGACACTCACTCTGACGGAAATATGCCTTAGTAAAAAAAGGGGAAAAAAATTCTTTCGTGCAAATCTGACCCTGATACATACGATACAGCTAAGGGTCAGACCCGATTCTGATTGGTCAACAAGTTGATGACGTCTAGCTCTGCTAGAATGGACAGGATACAAACAGGGGACAGTCATTAGTCAGAATATTGATGACGTCCTTTTCTGCTTGAATAGTCACCTAACAAGTACAGACAGGGGGCAAACTAATGTAGCTATAAGTCGTGATTGGGCAGAATCTGGATGACGTCCCGCTATGCTTGACTAACGAAGCGACTGGTCAAGATAGGAAACAAACAAGAGGGAGTTATAATGCAGCGATTGGTCAAAATAATGATGACGTCCCGTTCCACTTGATTAAAGCCACCTAACGAAACGATTGGTCAAAACATTGATGACGTCACGCTACGCTAGATTGACCACCTAACAGGCATTATAAAACCGAGCATTTCACAAAAAATCACTAGAACCACCCAGCGAACTTCCACCATGGGTCATCACAATTGCTTAAGGTAAAAATGAATTCCTCGCTCTTTCGGAAACATCAATCTTCTGTATTGACCGCTTTCCACCACTTTGATCTGTTTTTTGTATTGAATACGTATCGCCACCGTGGGCCACTGCATCGAACACTTTGAACATATACTTCAAACTATATATCAACTATACATGAACTATATATCAACTATACATGAACTCTAAGATGTCTGACTCCGTTGTGTATTATAATTAATTTCTTGTGTTTGACGGCATGAGCTGTCTCTTTTTATATATAACTTTTTTGATAAGGTTCATTTCAGGAACTGAAACATGTTATAATGTATATATAAAAATTAAAAATTGTATAATACAGCAGCATTTTCGAACTTCATTTTTTACAAATATATATATATATATATATATAATATATATATATTATATATATATATATATATATATATATATATATGCCTTAACACATACATTCACACGGGATTACTCAGTGATACACAGATACACACACACACACACACACACACACACAAACACATACATATATATATATATATATATATATTCTCTTAATAGAGAAAATCACATGGAGTGAGATATGGCCTTTTTGGAGCTCTGGACGTCTGTGCTTTTGGATCTCTGCGGTCACAGTCGTCAGGTTTTAGCTGCGCATGTAATGGGCTTTCCACGGATGAAAATTTAATGATTTATCCAACACCGTACGTATTATGTTAATCAAGTTTCAGAAGCGTCTTGACTTGCTGACTTTTGCGGGCTGTGATTAAATATTCCCTGCACTGTTTCAACGTTCTCTGCTGATCGGGATGTGGTTGGACGGCCACTTCGTTGTCACCACATTTGCATGACAACTTTTTTTTAATTTTCTCCGGACGAAGTATTGCATGCTTAGCTTCCATTCACACCACCGTCTCTGAACCAAAAACAATGGAATTACATATTTCAGACAAGCGCTCGACCATCTGGAAAATAAGAAATAAGACAATAAAACAATAAAACATTAAAAAAATAAGAATATCAGAAATCCTCATTAGTGTTTCTGTTTAAAAAATAATTTTGTCATGACTTCAGTGATACTAGATATTGCATAAGCAGTTTCTAATACCTAATTACTTTCCACCCACTCTGTATATACATATATATGCATCTATATATATGTGTGTGTGTGTCTGTGTGTGTGTGCGTGTTCCTACGTGTGTGTGTCTGTATATGTATGTATGAATGTATATACAAGTACGCCATATTTGTAAATCTGAAGCACACAGCAAAATGGAAATAAAGTCTAACATGATATATGTTCCATAGTCGTTGTTGTCTTCTTATCTGAAGTATCATTGATCATATTGTATTATTTACAATCGAATTCAGAAATTCTATTTTGTGTTTGAGATTCTTGACTCAAACAGTAGATAAAAAGTTTATTATTAAAAATTTACATCCAATTTACTAATTTTATTTTAGATATATGGCATTCCTGTTCTTATCTCTCGTTCGTTCCGTTATCAATCTGAGGGATCAGAGCTAATTTACAATGAAATAATTGTAAGTTTCGATAATGTTCTCTGCGACCATTCGCCATAGTGTTTCTCAGTAAAAACCACTTTAAATAAAGAATGGCAGACGCATTACCACATTTTGAGAATCAGAATTTTCAGGACATCGTTGCATTCAGGAATGTGAAAACGACAAATACAACAACAACAACAGCACACACACACACATACACTTACATACACATGTATAAAGTTTTCGATCCGATTTCACCTTTATAGATGTGTATGTGTATAGCAAACCAACACACATACATATTTGTACATAAATACATGGATGTATAAATATATATATACACACACACACACATATATATATATATACATATATATATGTATATATCTATATATCTATATATATATGTATATATCTATATATATATGTATATATATATATGTATCTCTCTCTCTTTCTCTCTCTCTCTCTCTCTCTATATATATATATATATATATATATATATATATATTGTGTTCACTGATTTTACAGACAAAATGATGATAAAATGGCTAGATTTATCAATGTCTGAATAAGTTAGCATAGGTCGAATTCAACGTCTATTTAAGGTATTCTGCTTTCCTCATTATCAACTGTGTATTCACTGGAGCGTTATCTCTACATATCTTCATTATTATGTATGATATGTCGGAGATCTGAGATTTCAATGTGACAAATGAATCATATATATCTCCATTTTATGCAACTTAACATTTCATTCGCAGTCAAAGTGTCTCACGTTTCGAGATTATATGGAGTGGAATAACGCTGAGGAACAATTTAAATAGATTTTATCCATATATCATTTGTGAAATTGCTACAGTTTTTAATGAAAATGTTTAGGCTTCTGTAAATCGAAGTACTTCAGTTACTAACCGATGTTGCTTTTAGATTTTGCCAGCGCAGAATGTTGATTGGAAATGATGTTCCGAAAATATCTGAAAGCGTATTTTAACTAGAGGGGCATAACTCTTGTAATTATTTTAGAAACTTAAGGCTGTTGGCATATAGACTATATATGAAAATAGAGACTATTATAATTTTATGTTGCTTGTAGAGATTGAATACCAGAGAAGTAGTTGGGATTATAAAGAAATACAAGAGAACTCAGATAGCATAATATTACTACATGAGAAAATTATTAGATCGTTATGGAATGATGAGGATTAAGAGAATACTTAGGAGTGCTACAAAATGATAGGATAATAGGAGAGGCAAGAGAGAAAGATACTAAAGAATACAGGAGGAGAATTATGAATGTTTCCGAAACAAAATTATATGGTGAGAAATTTATGAAAGCCATAAATGCATGTGCTATGCCCGTATTCATTTATTATGCCTCCTTCCTTAAATGGATCAAGGTTCGGCTGCAAGACTTGGCTAGAAGACCTAGGAAACTGATCTCGAAGTACAACGCGCTCCACCTTCAAAGTAATACCGACCGACACTACCAACCGAGACAGGAAGATAGCAGTGGGTTGCAAAAGATTAGGTTGTGAAGAGTAAAGAGAGAATATTATCATCAGTCCGAGATACCCCAAAAGTCGTGGAAACAATAGGAGAATTCAAAGAGCAAAAAAGAACAATAAAGCAAACTAATGGGAACTGGTGAAAATGCATGGAAATTCATGGAAAAACCGAGAATATCGGAAGTATTCAGCGCTGGCTCTGGTTGACAACTGGGAGCCTGAAACTAGAAGCAAAAATGAAAACAATGTGATAAAGGTAAAGATCGTAAACTTTCAGATAGCAAATTTATTGTCTGCATGAAATGATACGAAAGTGTCAATTGCCTTTTGGGCGAGTGCAGTATACTAGAACAAAAGGAGTGAATGCAGCGATGACTACGTAGGCAAAAACGTGCATTAGGATGTTCACCGAGTGTATGACATAAAAACAACGGAAAAGTGCTTGGAACCCGAACCAGTGACTATGATAGAAAATGAGAAATACAGGTTCGTGTAGGATTTCCCCATAAAGATCAACAGTGTTATTGAAGTAAGGAGATCAAACATGATCATAGAGGAGAAAATAAAGCAACAGTGTAAGACCATAGATTTTGTAATTGCCTATTGCCAGATACCGTAGAGACAGAAAAAAATTGAGAAATTCAAGGACTTAAGCAGATAACTGAAGAGTCTGTGGAAGACGAAGTAAACAATTATATCTGCAATAATTGGTGCACGTGCTACAAGATCCAAAATGAGTGTAAGAGGGGGAAATTGAAACTTCCCCTGTCACCGTGCATAGTTCAATCTTCTATTCTGCATTAGTAAAACTTAGATAAACTTAGATATGTTTCGACCAAAGATTGGTCCAGGCCATGTCTAACTTAATAGCACCACCTGATAGGATTACTTGAATCCTGTTTAAGTCAAGTTTTGTTTATGGTCCATTCAAGTAGTGAGTTTTTGTTGGGTGAGTTGTATCCAATTATGGGTGGCTTATCTGGTATTCCTTGAAGGAATCTATCCAGACTCCGTTTAAAGTGTATGGGATCCTTTTCCTCTTTGATCTCTTTCGGGACAATGTTAAATAGTATGCACTAGACTAATAATGTACTGATGAGGATCCAGATAGATAAGGATTATGGGGATGATGATGATGAGGATGATGATGATGTTGTTGTTAATATTATTATTATTTCTATTATTATCGTATGAGAGCAACGCATGCTATCGAACGGACAAATATACGAAGCCGATGTCAGTTTTGTCACTGCAGTATTGTTGAGCAAATTTATCGCGGTTGTGGTGTTGATGCTATCTGTTCATTTAAAAATGACCATATTTGCCAGCGTAAAATATGCACCATTATTTTACTATGTATTGTGGCGAGAACACACTGAATATTTTTGTCATCATCCTTGTCCTGAAACATATTTTAAAGTAGTTATGTAGGTCTTGAATAAATCGTTCTGTGCTTGTAAATACACTGATTTGGCAGCATACTGAAACAAATTCATGATAAACAATTTGGATGATGGCAGCACTGTATCGCTACTGCATCCCATTTCAGATCAACTGTATAAATGCGTATATGTTAGTCACGAACTTTGTTATATAGTATGAAAACCTTGTATCGTTGTCTACGGGATTTTCTGTCACCATCCTCCGCCACCTTTGTAACTTTAATGCCATTCATTTATGGCAGATGATTGACAAACGAATTGAACCTCAACTTACGTGTCATTGCTGGCGAATTTTCATTAATATAATTAAAACAATATATCTTGAAGGCAACACGAATGTTGAACAATATTGGAGACATCAGATGTTAGTTAGCAATCTTATGATATCCTGTGTCGATGCTTTCTCATGTGAAGTCTAGGACAGAAATTGTGCTAGATCTCTCCCTAGCTTAATTTCATTGCCATGAGTGCACTTCCCGCTTTTAAGTTTTTGCGTAATCATCAGCTTCACCATCACAACTCTTGAAGTTCTCTTAGCAGTAACAAACTAATGAATATCGCGTATAGCTGTTGCTCTAAGCGCTTCATTCAATAATCTTCAAATCATACTTGAAACAGAGTAATACATTTTACTATCAGGAAACAAAAACCAACCGACGGAAATGAAACAATCAAAAGTTTCCAGTTCTCCAGTGCCTTGCTCTGGTCCTTTTTCTTACCGTTTTAAAGTCGGGGAAGTGCAAAATTTTCCTTAGTGTGATATGAACCGCGTGTGCAAGAAATATACGAAACGACAATACGATATTCACTGCCTCTGCTGTACTTACACAACCAGTTTGTTATCAAGATATTAGCCTATAACACTGCTATTTTGCTATTTATATTTCAATGCAAGATCGATTATCAAACAAGTTTGTTTAGAAAAGAAGTTTTTTCGGTTAATATGTCTACAATATGCCGTTTCAAATTAAATATAACTAGTTGCTAACGTGTTCAAATATAACTAAACATGATTAACATGCGCCTACGCCAATACATAAATTCAAAATAAACTTTTAAACAAATTATCTTACAATTCTTTTCTTCGTAATATTTGAAAAGGAGAATTAGAATCTAATTCGAGTATTTTGTGATTGCAACGGAATTCTTTCAAACAATACAATTTAAGCTGAAATTAGAATCATAGCTGTTTGATCTCTTAGCCATATTGTACCCATTTCTAATTATTGTTCAAAATCTTCGCCTCGCCTATTTTATAAATTTTAGTTTAACTGCAGTAAATATTAATGGAAATGTTTTATTTCATTTAGTTGGCTTTCATAAACAATTTTCTACCTGAAACTGCTTCTTTAAATAGCTCTAATTGTGTGTAAATATAAAGCCCTATTTCCTAGTGTTTCTTTGATTTTATTTGGTTGTAATAATCTTGGAGTTTTCAAATTTAGAAAAGAAAATGTCCATGGAAAATATAATAATTGGATGTATAATCGGGAAGATTGTAAATAATAGCAAAATCGAAAAACATTAACATTCCACGAAATAAATGCTAATTTATATTAGCGAGAAAAATGGAAACAACAATTTACTCAGAAGACAATTTGTGAGACTCGAGATATTTTCGGAAATAATGTATAGCTTTAGAATGAACTCAGCGAAATACTATTTATTAAAATAAACAATTTTTTTTTTAGCAGAGCTACAGTATAAATCAATGGAAGATTATCAATTAAAATAAAATTAGTTAGGCACAAAAATGATAACATTTTCACATCGCTTTATTTTTAGGTATTCAATGATTTTCTAATTAAAAGGAATAAGGAAAAATAAACTCATAAAACCGTCAGAAAAAATGAGAAAGAAAAGAAGTCCGGATAGATTTGTATTAATAATTTAGAGTGACGAAATACTGTTTATATCTACGTAGAACTAATCCAAGTGTCTAGGCATTGGATATGAAGAACCAGCAGAAGTTTCGTTAATATAGAAATCTCAAAATATGTGTGTTGCTGTAGAACAGCCATGGAAATATAAACAGTCTGAACCGTTAAATGTATTTATTTCTTACGTACAATAACCATTTGTTTCCCAAAATAATATGCGAACGCATTAATATTATCTGGAATCCCATAAGATTTATCAGAGATTATTTCGAATACTATAACAATGTTCTATTTCTGGAATTTGTCATTAGTTCAGAGGTTGGTAATGGTTTCCCAAAACCTACTCTGCTGTCACAAACGAAGAAATGGGAACACTACTGTAAAAGTTACTTACAGAACTTCAGTTTACAAACGGGTGGCAAACATTTTCCAGTATACACATATATATATATATATATATATATATATATATATATATAGCTATCATTTCTAGTGTTAGCGCGTTGCGTATCGTTTAGCGTATTCGGGTTTATATCGTGAGTTTCCTTCCTTGCCGTACACTAAGGAAAATGTTTACTGTCGCAATGCTGCAGTCCGCTCAGCTGGCATAAATGAATAGTACTTGTATTTCAAAGAGCCGTTCTGTGTCACACTGAATCGCCTTCAGAGATATGTTATGGATACGCGTTTTACTCAAGATCTCAACTACTTGCATGCTAATTTCACGAGCAGGCTCTTCCGCTGATCGGGTCATCGAGAATCCTCGTCGTTGTAACAGACGCAGTGGCAGTTGTAGTATGGAGAAATATTACTAACTGCACTTATTGACGACGTTAACAGTGAATTGTTTTTCTGGAACCAGAAGCGATAGGACTTGTTCTTCATCACTAATATAATATATTCACGTGAACGAATCAGTTTTTGATGATGTTTCGACTCAACGTTACACGTTTTTGACTAATACCTAACACATATGAACGTAGCTTTCACAATAATCCTGTTTAACTTTCCCTTCAAATCCCCTGAAAAATACTGACCTCCCAGTTAGAATTTACTGAAAAATGTTTTAATGTTTGTCTTTCATTTCATATGTCCACACTTTTTCATTCATTAATAATGAGATATGTATTTGGGAATCTCATATGATTATTACTTCTGTTCGAGATTTCTCATCGTAAATTGAATGAGGTGGCGGTAGGATAGCAGTCTGAGTGATCTTTCACGAAGCACAACTGTCATGGTGATCTTTTAGAAGTCCCCAATGTTTGTGCTGAGTTGAAAAGAGATGCCATGTAATAAAGCAAATTCATATTCCTGAACAACGCCAAAAATATAGAAGGAAAAATAGTTTCTGTTGCCTGAGAAAACTGTTTCGAATAGTTCTTCAATGGCGATATTCTCTAGATTATTCCAGAGAATATTTCCGAGTAGTTGTGCCTGTAGACCAAACTAATGCAAAAAGCAATCTGAAGCAACATGCTAAAATATTTTACTACAAAAAATATTGTTAAATATTTTAGTATTTACAATCCATTGTACATTTTAGACCTATAGTGGTTTTCTAAAGTAAAGAATATATATTCTACTTTCTGTTATTGGACATGCATATGCTGGTATTTGATTGTCTTTTATATTTTGTCTAAAATTTGTTATTTATAGAATATTAACTAAATTTGTGAGAAAATACATTTGAATGAATTACGATAGGGTGTATTTATTTTATAGTTTCGTAATAGTTTTGTATCAAAATTAAACTAAACTACATTGGGTAAATACTGTTGGGGAGTTCAATTAGAATTAAAGAGGACAGCAGTACAAATCGATATAATACTAAATAAAATTAAATATGACGAGCATGGGACAAAATTTGTGACATAATCATGTTATAATAAGAAATTTGTAAGAGAATGTATAACACCTAAACAGTGAGATAAACTCAGCTGGCGTTGGTATGAAATTTTCCGCCTAGAACGATATTAATAAATGCATCGTCAATTAGAAGTTTTTCATTGAATAGACGGTGCCTATCCACAAAATTAATATAAATCAATTTTAGTTGAATTCAATGGGTATATATATTTCAGAGAAATTTGGAAAATGCACATACATGACAAATATGCATATCAAATAGGTATCAAGTATGTACGTCAATTTAATGTCACAGAAAAATGTAAGAATTACTTCATAATTTCAAACATTTATCAAGTTTTATTGTGCGCAGCAGCTCATTCTAGTTTTGTAGCTGAATATAAAAGACAACGTGTGTTTAGTTGAAGCACAACATGATATCGAATAATTTACCAGTGTTTGAATATCATACTCATTATGTTTTTATCGCATCTAATTGTTACGTAATTAACGTGTTAACTCCTGGATAATATTGCTCATGATTCAAATAATATCTATGGGATATAAATTAAAATATTCTCTCAATCAAATAATTTCCTTCTCTCATAGACATTGCCAAATACATATAATAATTGTTTTCTACTATAGGCACGAAGCACGAAATTTTGTGGGTGGGGACCAGTAGATTAGATCGCCCCCAAAACTGAACTGGTACTTAATTTATCGATCCCGAAAGGATGAAAGGCAATGCTGACCTCGGCGAATTTGACAGACGAAATACCGCTAAGCATTTAGCTCGCTGTGGTAATTTTTCTGCCAGCTCTCCGCCTTCAAATACGTATAATATTATCATAACCGTAAGAGTATATACGCTGTTTATATCATGCACTGTCGGCGCATATCTATTAGCTAGCAGAAACGTTACCTCGCCGGAAAAAATGTTTAGTGGCAATTCTTCCGGCTACGCTCAAATGCCTTTAACTGATTCGTGGAGCGACGAAATAATTACTAGTTGAGCACTTAGGTCCGCATTATCGACTTCCACCTACGTTCAAATTTGCTGCTTTTGTGATAAATATAGGAGGAATATTTATAATTAGTTCCTGGTATTTGTGTTATCAAAATGTTGCTCGCAGTGAGCATGTTTCTGTGCAGATAATTTGCATTAAAAACCATTCCAAAAATTCAGATACAATTATTTTTTTTTTAAATCCACATCAGTAAACTTTTAAAAGTAGTGTCTTCGGTGAATATTTCTTTCTTCTCAGTTATTCGATTTCAACCCCGTCTATTCTTCCTGTCTGTTCTGTAATATGTTTTACTGCGAAAACTGTAAAGAGTCATTATATTCTATAGAATATTTTTGATGTAATAAAATTGACTTTGCACAAGATGAACAAAGTCTTTCTATCGTAGTCTTCAATGGTTCTCAATATTGTATTAACAGTCATTGTTTTATGATGTTGCAGATCAAATAATTATTCGGTTTTGTTTTTGTGTGCTATCGTTTTAAAAGCACCGTACTGTGTTATGACAATACAGACATCACAGGAAAGTGATTCAATTATTTGCATTTTTCACTTATCCTTGAGATGTTTGATGAAGATCCATTATGTTATTATAATTGGAAATCTGTAAAAATATTCAATATTTGCTAAACGAAATAATTGAGAGTTTTATTTTTTATGTGTTCGTAGCGTTGAATTGTGTTATGCTACCGACGTGGAAACATTTTCTTTCCCAATTACAACTCAAGTCTCTTCAACAAACTTTAGTAACACGAAAAACCAAAACAAACAACACAAAAAACAGAATATTGTCATATGAAATTCCGTGACGAAAATCTAATAACCTGGTGTTTGATTCGAAAATTTCATGATACAAATATATACAAAATTAATAGTAAAACGTAATTACATTATTTCTAATTACTGCACAAAGCCAGCAATTTTCAGGAAAGGGGTTAAATGTATGAGAGGCGCTACTAGAATTTAAGTTTTGACCTCGAGAAGATGGAAAGCAAAGTGAACGTGTGCGGTATTTGAACTCGAAGCGTAAACAGTGGAAAGAAATGCCGTTAATAATTTTATCTAAATGCTAGTGATTTTGCAAACTTTTTGTCTTCTAATAATTCATTATACAATAATACTTTCAGGACTATAGGTAGAAGGCCGGAAGATTTTTTTCAGGCCTATATGGAGAATCCCTGAATGAGCCTTTCAAAACTATAGGGAGAAGGCCTGAATAATTCTTTCAGGCCTATAGGGAGAATATCATAGTGAATTCCAAATACAGCAAATTCCTGAATTAGACGTACTAGAAACAAGCACAGAAAAATCTAAGCGCATGAAAACCCATGCTAAAACAGCTGCTTTTGACACTCTGACTGATAAATGGCAAATACCCAAAGAGAGTGAATAATGCCGATGTTGACAAAGCACTTACCCATCAATGGCTAATGGCTTCTTGTTTTAAATTGAAAACAGAAGGGTTTATCATAGCAGCCGAAGATCAATGCCTACCTACAAGGAATTACCAAGCCAGCATATTAAATAACCGCAGCTCCCCAAAATGTCGTGTATGTCAACAACAAAATGAGACCATTGATCATGCCTCCATGTGAAGTCTTGTAGAGCCTACAGAATAACTCAACAGACACAATAGAGCTGGGTAATTTGCAAAAACCTGGACTTGCTCCATGATAAAAACTGGTGGGAACACAAATCACTTCCAGTGCTTGGAAATGACCACATCTCACTCCTCTGGAACTTCACTATTCAAACTGACAGAAAGATAGATGCAAATAGGCCAGACATCATATTGAAAGACTTCAAACAAAGAACATGCCTCCTCATTGATATGACTGTCCCAATCGATATAAACGTATCTGTCAAGACCTACCAAAAACTGAGCAAATATAAAGATCTTGAAATAGAAATCAGCAAAATGTGGAACCTGAAGACTAAAACAATACCTGTTGTCATAAGTGCCCTGGGAATGATAGCAAAAGGGGCTGATTGCTACCTAGCTCAGATACCAATAAACCCCAAAATGGTAGAAATTCAAAAGATGGTGCTCATGTGAACTGCCTATATTCTACGTAATATACTGTCCATGTAATCACATTTTTTTAAAACAAACATAATTTTCGTATGGTTTCTTAAACCTTCTCTAGAACAAGACTATGTACAAAACCAAATATATGACACCGTAAGCATAACACCAACATGAACATCTAACTTGTCTCTTGAGGTCTCTGGGTGAGACTTGGAGTCAACTTGTACAAATGGAAAGCAAACGTCAAACATAAAATAATAATAATGATAATAATAATAATAATAATAATGACAATAATAATAATAATAATAATATAATAATAATAATAATAATAATAATAATAATAATAATAATATAATAATAATAATAATAATTTATCCTTGAGGACAGTATCTGAAGGAATGTAAAGGAAATTAGGATAGAGTGCCCTGTAGAACTGCTACAAAAGTTTTGCCTCCTTGCCACGGCCAGAATAGTCGGAAAAGTATAAAGGCAGATAAAAAGAACGGATAGCATGGTACCGTAGGCTGCAGGTAGTAAGCTCGCTACGCATGCAAGACTCCGGGAGCTCGAACAAAACTTGTGATAAAGAGAAATAATACTATGAATTTTTTTCTAATTTTTCTACAGGATCAGCTGATTGAGGGGAAAGAACGTTGATTACATCGAACCCAGGAACTTCTGTTAAGTATATCCTCAACCATGAAATGATCCAATGTCGAAGTCGAACTCAGCGTATTTGCCTCTACTATTCTAGCGTTTATTTTTGCTTCGACTTATAATAAGATTATTATAACATATTTCCTAATGATTTTCACCTGATTCCAATGAAATATAACTAAATATTTATGGAAAAGAAATGGGCATTTATTTCAATTAGATAACCTTACTTTTCTTAAAATCAAATTAATTTTCTCGCTTGATAACTTTGGTGCTATGAATAAAACTCTGGTGCCGATAATAACTTTGTAGGATCTTGTGATAAAAATAAGATAATAAAAAATATGCTTTCATATTACATATCTAGCGAAAGAGAGAAATAGAGAGTGAGGTGGAAATAGGGAAATTGTTGGAGAGATGTAAGGATTGGCTGCTGTAAAAGTACATTAATGGAGATGGCCTCTATTATGTGTTGGATATGTGTAAGTTAGAGAGATGTATGGTCGAACACCTGCAATAATGTTCTTATATTTCTTGTAATATATTTTGTGTGAATGCAGGTAGCTTGCTGGTTAGATTACTCGGCTCACGATTCTGAGTTAGTTTCCCGTTCGAGCTGTGTACTCCTTGAGCAAAACATTTATCTCGCATTGCTCCAGTCCACTAAGCTGGCCAAAATGTGTTGCCTTTGTATTTCAAAACGGCCAAGATTGTCGCGTTCTGTGTCACGTTGAGTCACCTTGTGAACTACGCTCAGATCCCTCATGTAGATGAATGCTCGACAATTAATACGTTAATTTCATGAAGAGGATGTTCCGTTAATCTACTCTAACCCTCATCATTGTTACCATCGGACACCCAGACTGTATATTTTGTAGCGATTCTTATTGTTTTGATTGACGATTAGATTTTGCGAGAAAACTAATGAGTTTATGAGCTTCTATTCTTCCTAAACCAAATCATGTTAAATAAATATAACTTAGTCATTCACAACATTTTTGATTATCTCCCTTACACCGTAAAAATCCCCGGAACGCCATATTTCACAACATAGCGAAGAGATGGCATAATATTGAGCAAAGAAATTTTAAAAGAATATAAGAAACCGATTATTTCTCCGAAAATCATGTTACCATACCCCAACATTTATAACATTTTTCTAACATAACGATTTAAATATATTCTTTAACTATATAACACATACCTGCTGTAGTTTTTTCACTTTATTTTGTCTTATATAATACATCGTTTTCTCCTTACCTAAAGCCATATGTGTCATATGTGTATTTCTTTAAACTAATCGAAATATGTTTTAAAATCTAGGGAATGATAAAACATAAAACGAAGTATATCAAATGGAAGTATATTGAAATAAAATCTAATGTTGATGAAGGCCCAATTTCATATTTATGAGGAGTTTGTCGGTCGCTGTTTACGATGACCGAGGACGTCATATGGGAGAAGAAGATAAATCAAAATGTTTCCAGCTGTGCCTGACCAGTACTATAATGGCTCCGAATCCTCTGCTGCTGGTCGGGTACTGCTGTTTTTTTTTGGATTAAAATAAAGGGTGACACCACTAAGATAGAACAAAAAGGGATTTTATCTGAATTCGTGTAACTTGGATAGATTTTGCTCAGGATAGGCCCAGGCCATATGTAATTTAATAGCACCACCTGGTGAAGTCTTTTAGTCATATATGAGGCTCAATAGCTCACTCTAGCAAAGAGTTATTATTGTTGGAGACATATCCGCGTGTAGGAGGTTCGTGCGGGATTTTTTGAAGAAATTAGTCCAGTGAACATTTGAATTTTATGGGATCCATTTCCGTTTTGATGTATTTTTGTATGGTATTAAAAACTGCTGGACTGCTTGAGGTAAATTAATTGTGTTGTAATGTTGCTATATGTAGCGAGTTCAATTTTTGTAGTAGGTGGATAGCACGGGTTCCATGTCTTGGATGGATTTTGAAATTGATGCCACCATCAGTTGGCAATATTGATGGAATATTTCCATATGACACAAATGATGTAGCTCTTCCGGCGGCGTTGGAGAGAGTAGAGACTGAAATTTTATAGTCGCCCCCAATAATCTATGCCTCTCATGCTGTCTATCTTTCTTGTCATTTACTTCTAGAATGCTTCTACTTTCATAATGAGTTGCTTCGTATGGGGACACAACAGTGGGCAACATTACTCAAGTTGGGGTTGGGCAAAAGTAGTGTAGGAAACGATAATTGTGCGGACATCTCTAGACCGGAAAGTTCTGAGAATCCAGGAGCACATGTTGCGGGCCAAGTCAATCTTGCTGTTTACGTGGAAGGTCCAGCTTAGATTTTTATCAACAATTACTTGAAGATCTCTGGAGTTGTTGGATGACACTAGGGAGTCGCCCGAGGGAAGAGCATATGATAAT
This sequence comes from Octopus sinensis, assembly GCF_006345805.1. Lineage (NCBI taxonomy): Eukaryota > Metazoa > Mollusca > Cephalopoda > Octopoda > Octopodidae > Octopus > Octopus sinensis. The sequence continues at coordinate 6,810,836 of NC_043001.1, read as the reverse complement.
TTCGGAGTTTCCTCTTTCTCAAAGTGGATCAAATCAAACGTATCTTCAGTTAAAGGATATTGTTTTTTTTCTTCCCATTGGACAATAGCAAACAGATCTGACTGAAGGCATGTTCGGTCTCTCATGTCGTTTATGGCTTTCCGGATTTTGGAATCATCGGCAAAGATTTTCAATGTAGGATGTTTGATGACTTCTACTATGTCGTTGATGTAAATATGAATCCGAGCGGGCCCATCACAGTATCTTGTGGGACACCACTGCTGAATTTGGCTGAGCTGGATTTTATTCCCTGAAAAACATGTTGGGTTCAGTTCGTCAGGAAACAATTCATCCACTACAGAATATTTCCACGGACTCCACTTTTGGACAGTTTCTTCAGCAGGATTCTGTGGTCCACTCTGTCAAATGCCTTGCTGAAATCAAGGTATATGACGTCAGTGTTGGAGCCCTCTCCCAACGCTTTTAAGTATTATCAAACTGGTGCAAAATCTGCGACAGGCAGTCCCTGCTATCACAGAAACTATGCTGGTTGGGTGTTCAGCAGATTGTTGCCTTCGAGGAAGTGAGTTATTCGTAATTTCACCACCCTCTCAAATACTTTAATGATATGAGAGGTGATATAATCGGGCGGTAGTTCACTGCAACAGATTTGTTTCCCTTTTCGAAACCTGGAATGACAGACTAGGAAAGAAAGTGATCAGGAATGTAGCCTGCATCAAGTGAGTTTCTCCAGAGTTCAGATAGAAGGGGTGCAATTTGATGTCGACACATGTTCAGGACATTAGCTGAGAACTTAACGGGGCCTAGTGGTGCTTGATCATATCTATTTCTGTTAGGATATCAGAAGCACTAAAAATGTTATGTCAGATATGGTTAGTTGAGGGTTTACATTACCGATACAAACCAGATAAACCGCATTAGTGTTACAGAAGACAGAACAGTATTGCTTCTGCAGTATCACGCACATGAATTTTGAATCACAATGTAGAGTATTGTTCTCGTCAACCAGTAGACCAACAGTGGAAACAGAGTCTTTATATGATTTTGCAAATGGAAAGAATATTTTGGGATTGTGTTTTATTTTCTCAATGGCCCAATTCTCCTCATCTGCTCTTTGTCTGTTAATATTGGTCATCATGCTTTTATGGAGGTCGTGTTTTTTCGATTCGAGTGATGCAATGGCAGACTAATAGGTGCGTTGCTGCTGGCAGTATTTAAGTTGGTTGACTTTCTTGTCAATTCTCTTTCTTTTTCTGATAATAGTTCTTCTATTTCTAGGGATTATGCACTTAGATTTGTTTAGTGATCTTAATGGAGTATGTTTTACGCATATATTTGTCACCGTATCTACAAATGTCTGCCGTGATGTGTTCATGTTCGAGGGGGTGTTTGCGTGCATGAAGGCCCAAACAACTTTTGAAAGATCAGGATTGATAGCATCATAATCTATTAGAATCAAAATTACTTTTCTAAAACTGAAACAAAAATTAAGACCAAATATAAACTGGTATACACATACACACAGACACACACACACACACAAACAGACAGACACACATACACATATATAAACACGCGCGAACAAACGTACGTTGGTATATATTCTTTTCTACTCTAGTCACAAGAGTTGAATTTTTAGGAAAGGTGGAGTCGATTAGATCGGCCCCAATACGCAGCTGGTACTTAATTTATCGACCCCAAAAGATGAAAGGCAATGTCGACCTCGGCGGAGTAGGTTGGTATATATTTGAGGTAGAGATATATATGCGAGACTACAATGCATTTCACCTTATGTTACATTTGATTTAATTAACTTAATGTCACATATCATCGGGTACTAATTTCGGGTACGATTGCATAACCATACATTTAGAAAACCTTAACTTGAGAAATAATATTCCTTGAGAAGCTGCAACATAGACTCCCCGTCGCGAAGTTCAATCTCATTTCTTTTCATGAAACTCCTAATTGCTGCCACTTTATACGGTGGTCATTGGTCAGTTTTTAAACGATGACAAAGATAGTCAATGCTGCTCTATATTTAAGAGATGAGGCATTATGTACATTATTTACATTTCACGGATATTTGTCCTCATCTTGTGTTAACAACAAACACCATAAGAAATATCCGCCATATGTAAATATTGTAAATAATGTAAATAAAGATAGTCAATTTCAGAATGCTGATGATCAAAGGTTTCACATAAGTTTTCTTGTAACGCAAGCTAAATATCTATTAAATCACTTTAGGATTGGTTTGAAAGCAGAGACCAGTATTGAGATACGTCATAATCTGTAAAGTATACCATATAGATTTTCTTGAAACACTGTTGCAGTTACACTCCGGAGAAAATTGAGATATGATAAAATATTATATTTAAGGATATGGTTCCTCAGGTTTTTATGCAACGTCAGATCGTAGTTCTGTGAGAAATTAACGCAATATCCTTGATTCACATAAACCTCATTGGTTTCCATAGAGAAAAATATTGCTACTTGAAGCACGTAGCCGCTTGCGCCCTATATGAGTTTTTATCAATGAGAAATGATTTCATAAAGAAAGGAGAAAGAAAATATATTAAAGCGGGTGGAGAGTAATGAAACAACTCTGCAAGTAGTTTGTTGGAAGTTAATGTAATGAATGTCCTTACGGGAGTAAATATACTTAGTTGCCATGAAAATATAATTTGGTGTTAAGTGTTATCGTATCCAATAAAATTCTGCGTAACATTTCTTCCAGCGCTTCACGTACTAAGTTCAAATTCATCTCAAAGCGACACGAAATTCATCATTTCAGGGTTCGAAAAATAAGTGTCTGTTCAATAGCGAAGTTGATTTTGAGAGACGGCCATAAATCGTCCCCCAAAATAGTACCAACATTACATATACATTAATAGATAATAAATAATATATTACGTATACATTAATAGAATAAACTGTCAGTTTTCCAAATAGCAAATGAAAAGTGAACAGAGAAAGTAAGAGGCTTTGCAAATGAGAATGGAATACTCCACAGTGAATGCAATGAATATTTAAATTTATGAATTGGACGCAGTGAATGCAATGAATATTTAAATTTGCGAGAAATTGGAGTTAAAAGTATTGTAGAAACTTGAGGAATGCTAATTATAGGAAATTTCCAGATGGTCAACCCTTTAATAATTGCTTTCTTTTAGTAATTTTAGTAATTGTTACATATCGAATTAATAGGGAGCTTTCTCCATTATACCATAGATTTATTTTTGAAAATACAATTCCTCTATAGAAAATTAAACATACTGTTTCAAAATAAGTGTGTTATATTAGATGTCATCGGGGGACTTTTAATATGATCGTGTGAATTTAGAAGGAAGCATTAAGAAACAAACCAAAATTCGGCCAAGCAACGGAGATGGCCGCCGACATATAAACGAAAGTGGGTCGGAAATTCCAAAGAGTTGTCTCACTTGCTTTGAGTCAATAAATAATGTTTATCAGTAAAAGATAGTAGGAGATTACGCATAGAGTTATTTATCTAAGCAGCAGCGTTGCCAATGGCGCCGGCGTTTTTAATGCTAAGTGTTGTGGAGTGTATGAGAGATTGTGTGAACAACATAATACCGGAAAATAATAATAATAATTCACATTCAATTGTAATTGGTGAATATAAATGATATAGATGGAAGATGCTTGGACATAAATTTTAGCGCTTCATTGTAATTATAATGTAAACGCTATACATTATACAAAACGTATATAAATAATGTATAGAATGTAGAATAGAAATCGAATTGTCTCGATTCAGTGAGTGTAGCATTGTCTGAAGTTGATTTCATAACATTATTCTGAAAACATGCGATATAATTACATTTGTATGCGAGATAAATTACACAAATGTTCAATATAGCAAATTATCATTTCCAAGCGAGCAGCGTTCCTCAAATGATCATTGCATCTACACAAATGACAACGCCCATTGTAATGGCTACGTTGCCAGAAAGTTATTATATAGAGCGTATCGCTTTATAATTATCGCTGAAACCGTTTTAACACATGGGTCAGTAGTTTTATATGATTATATTTCACACCAACATCCCAGTAATTATCTCCTTATTTGCGGTATCATATTTAATCTCTAATACATACATATGCATACATGCATATACAGATACATGTACATGTATATATGCATGTGTATGCGTGCGCATGTGTGTGTACCTGTGTGTGTATCCACACACATATATATATATATATATATATATATATATATATATATATGTATATATATATATATATATATATATATAATTAATTAATAAGGGTGAGAGAATTAGATACTAATTTAATAGTATAATCCATTCAACACAAGTGGCCTAGTGCTCCGAGAAACCTGGATTATTATAATATTTTATAATATATTATAATATTTTTACAAAATAAATATAAGAGAGTGGTCACTATATGGCTCACTCTAGCACCAGTTAATCCAAAAGGTTTCAACCACTAAAAATACATGTTTCCCATGAAAGTCAGTACGATTGTTAGCTCACACGGACAGGGCAAATAAAAAATAACAAAAATACAGATTATCTTGGGACAATTGTTTCGCTATTAATGAATTAAATGTAATTTTACTTACAAAAAAATCCACTTGTAGCTCATCGGCCAAAACTATCTGGATGAATCCACTCAAGAGTGGATTTCATCCAGATAGTTTTGGCCGATGAGCTACAAGTGGATTTTTTTGTAAGTAAAATTACATTTAATTCATTAATAGCGAAACAATTGTCCCAAGATAATCTGTATTTTTGTTATCTTTTATTTGCCCTGTCCGTGTGAGCTAACAATCGTACTGACTTTCATGGGAAACATGTATTTTTAGTGGTTGAAACCTTTTGGATTAACTGGTGCTAGAGTGAGCCATATAGTGACCACTCTCTTATATTTATTTTATATATATATATATATATATATTAAACGGTTTGGCACGTTATATATGTCTGAAACGAAGGGAATGTAATCTCTAATATCATTTATTTAAAATTGCATTAACTTTTAGTTGGGATACTGAAAATATCGATTTTCTTTGAAAAATAATTAATTTTGTTATGATTAGTATTAATTTTTAAAACGCTAACCAAAAGCATTAATTTTTCGTAATATAATAACCGTACAAAGTAAAGGGCAATGTGTATCATACATTGTTATCTAAAATATATTGCTACTCTCTATCTTGGAATGTTGACAGGGAGTTGTTTACCAGTTGCTCAGCATAATTTATCAGTAATCAGTAATCAGTAATCGAATCTTTGTATAAATAAATTATTTTCTTATTAACGTAAAGGAAAGAATAAAGATGGAAGTTAACATGATAATGAAGACGGAAAACTTGTTAGAATGTGGTCAATGAGAATGTGGTAAATAAGCTTCATATATTTTAGACATAAAAGCAGCCCATTATTAGATGTGAACAGAGGAATGTAATGTGGGTCTGTACACTAGCGGCCATGTCGATCGTATGTTCTGAAAGTACGATGGTGGCACAATTTGCGGGTATATTAGTACCAACCATCCCTCAAACAATCAAAGCCATCATTGTGATAAGTCGATAAAGACATAGAAGATTAGAATAACATTTTGATCAAAATTTATTTGTAAGGAAATGTAAGAAAGATCGACTGAGAAACTTTTCATGCTGTGATTCTGTATTTTCTATCAGATTCCCTACAAAGGAATGTAAACCATCAAAATATTTATTGAAATATGTCTGGGAAACAAATAAAAACATGAACATTTGACATGATTACAATTTGTATCTGATTATAAATTATAAACAATGGTCGATTCTAAGATGAAGTAAGATTTAAATGTTGTTATTTCATTAAATATTCAAAATGCGCATTTGCAGTAAAAGTAGTTCACATAAAAAAATTATAAGTTGGTCACCATAATAAAGTTGAGTAAACAGGTTTTTTATATTCTTCGAAAAAACAGGCAATTCCTTTGACATTTCATTTCGAAAAGCTTTATTCGTTACATCACGATGGATAGTGCTTTCTATTTCCAAACCATGGATTGCGTTGGAGAAGAATTCTATTAAACACTTCATTTAAACTGTACCAGCACTATTTCAGTATATGCTATATTGCTACAAATCGACGTATTCGCTATTGGTCGATCCTGTTGAAGATAGTCTGCCAGGATACTATCATACCCTCAAGATTAAGGGATAAAGAGGTAATGTTTTTTACATCGAATTATTTTCTCTCGTCTTGATTCTAGTCGTTTCCGTTCGAAGTGCTTTAGACTTCTTTTAATCCTCCGCTTAATTATTCATGCGCAACGCAATTTGTCTTATTCCATTCATCAATTTTAATAATTATGACAGTTTTTGTCCTTCTCACTCAATGTCGCCATTATTATTTCCTGCGAAATACATTTGTTTCGTTTCTAAACTCTACATTTTCATCCAGAAATTTATCTATCCATCCTTCCGTCTATCTATGTATCTATCTATCTATCTATATATCTATATATCTATCTATCTATCTATCTATCTATCTATTATCTATCTATCTATCTATCTATCTATCTATCTATCTATCTATCCATCTATCTATCTATCTATCTATCTATCTATCTATCTATCTATCTATCTATCTATCTATCTATCTATATATATATCTATCTATCTGTCTGTCTGTCTCTCTATCTATCTACCTATCTATCTATCTATCTATCAATCTACCTATCCATTTATCTATCATCTATCTATTTGCCTGTCTGTGTGTATATCTGCATGTCTATTGGTCGCTTTGTCTATCCATCTATCTGTCTATGTTTCTATTAGTCATTTATTGACTAATGAGCGTGCAGAGAAAAAAGCCTTTGACTTGTACGAAATTCTACCGTTCACATAATAAACTGTAACTCCACTACGGTTCTACGTTTACTCTAAAATAATTTTCGATTATCAGTTACTTCCGTTGATGACAATTTTCATATCACTGTGGGCGTTTATTAATTTAATTATCTTGCTTGGCATTTTACAGAAAGTTCATTAGCAACATTGGTGAGATACAATTTTATTGAGAATATTACAATATATGCCAGAAGTGTTTCTGTAACGTAGTTGAAACTTCATTACATCTAAGTGAAAAATAAAGCTATTCCGCTTGCAATATCCAAACTGAAGTAGCCCTTAACTGGTAAGATTAAATGGTAAAATAGACTGATAGGGGCTTGAAATTTTCAGCTTCGAAACAAACCAGCTTCAAAAATATTACTGATTATTAATAATTTCGAAGCAATTTGACGAATACGGAAAAACCAAAGCAGAAATATACACGCATTCACCAACGCATATACGAAATCTAACGTACAGGGACACGAAGGGACACACACACACACACACGCATACACATATATATATATATATATATATATATATATATATATATATATGTGTGTGTGTATTTATATATATATGTATGTATCTATCTATCTATCTATATATCTATATATATGCATATTTATGTGTATATATATATTTATGTATATATGATATGTATATATATTTATGTATATATATATGTATGTATATATATTTGTATATATATATATTTATGCATATATGCATGTGTGTGTGAGTGTGTGTGTGTGTGCATATATATTGTTATGTTTCGGGATGGTAATATTTCGGGGCCAAATAAACACACGTACTATTATCTCGTTCGTCACTTGATTATTGTCGTCGTTATATCATATTCTGTCCATTGTTTGTAAAATCCTTCGTGACAATTCTGTGGAGTTTGCAGTTTCTCTTTCTAGTCCACTCTATCCTTCTATGATGTGTAACTTCCTTGTGATGCGTTTTGCTCCACAGCAAGACATTTTATTTTACGTTGCCCCATCCACTCAGCAAAAAAGAATGGGTTATACCTATAATTGAAACATCCCAACCGCCTTGCATTCTGTATAACGCTCAGTCGCTCTCAGAATTAAGTTAAGATTATGTCTGTGGAATGCTCAGCCACTTGCACGTTCATTTCACAAGTGGGCTGTTCTCTTGATCGGAAAAACCGAAATTTTTATCGTCGTAGCCGACAGATTGCCAATTGACGATATATCTTGCTCAAGAGGAACCAATGGAAATTTTATAATTCATCTATATTCTCATGACATTTCTAAACAAACATTATTTTTTTTCCTCCAAATATTAATTAAACTTCCTTCAAATTAATATTTTGTATCATGGCATTATATTTTTTATTCTCTCAAATTAAATATTTGCACATCTCTTCAAATTAGTTAACATCTTCCACATTTTCGTTACCTATGGATTTATATGTTGTTTATAGGTATCCTGCTGAGCACATGTTATGTGGTTGTAATTTGTCTTGCCGATAACACTTTATGACTCAATTAAAATGCATTTAATTATCGTGACAGCTAATTTGTTTCGTAATTGCGGTACATTTCGTAATGGATATTAATCAAAGTTGGCCGCAACATTTTGGATCCTGTTCCGTATATTTAATTTGTAGATTAGACGGTTTCTTTTGAATTGTACGCCCAGTGCACTTTTAGCTGTTTAATAATTCCTAAATTTCTCACTGTAACATTTTTCAGGCTGCATTTCAAATTTTCGAGTTCATTTATATTTGTCATACGATTCTGTTTAGATTTCCCATATAGCTTATATCATCCTCTTCCGATATATTACACAAGAATATATTGTAATTCAATATCTGATTCTCAGTCAGTATCTCGATGTATAGCTTTTCTCTTGTACATGAATAACAGCGACATTTTATGGTTTCTTGTTTGAGTGGAGTGCTTATCAGACGAAATTTACTTTCTTTCATTTTTCCCCAGTTTGCTCAGCCTTTTCATGTACTGACCAATAATGAAATATATCTCAGGATTGTATTCTGCGGTCAAAATGTTTAGGTCATTATTTTATGTTTGTAATTTATGTTTTATTAACTTAGAGCTTTTTTCTTCTTTACGCAATTCATGCCATTCCACCGAGAGAATCGCATTACATGCAACCACTCTTTCAAACTTCTTAGATTCCTAGAAGGCAGAAACACATTCAATTGTTCATGTTGTCTATAAGTTTGTATTATGTCATTTATTATTCTTCACAATATGGTTTTTTTTTTTATCCACAAACAGAATAACTGATATACGAGCCAAAATTACATCACATTTTACAGAACTATCACGCAGCTTCAGATTACGTGAATTCATTCTGTATCTTAAATGGAGAGAAAATTGTTTTATATGCTGACTTATATGGTATTTGTTCACGTTTAACCCATTGGCTTTGAATGCAGAACGACTTCCTTGCAATGCAAAATAATTAATCACAAGAGCATGTTTGTGCCCAAAATATGTAAGACATATTTCTTTTAGAAATTGTTCACTGTTAAATCTTTTATTTAATCAGTACGTTAAGTATCCGTATATGAAGATTCCTTTCATTTGTATCATATAACAACATATATTTTGTGTAAGTCATGTTAATATTTTCCAGCATTTTGTGTTCGGTTTGTTTTCCACCACCATAGTTCAAACTTTAGTGAAACCATTCAAAGTAATTTGTATTCAAAATTTCGACAGTATACTCTGTAAAGTAATTATCATAGAAAGCGCATCTAACCGCACAAAACCATGCCACAAGGGGCACCGGTACTCGAAACAGTACTGTTACCGGTCGTCGTGATCTGTGGTAGCGTCCAATCTTTTCTAGCAAGCAGTAAGATTATAAACGATAACGATGACGATGAAGATGATGATGATGATGAAGACGACGACGACGACGTTGAAGATGATGATGATGTTGATGATGATGACGATGAGAATGATGATGATGAGGATGATGATGAGGATGATGATGTTGATGATGATGATGATGATGCTGATGATGACGATGATGAAGATGATAACGATGACGATGATGATGATGATGATGGTGATGGTGATGTTGATAATGATGATGATGATGATGAGGAGGAGGAGGAGGATGGTGATGTTGATGATGATGATGACGATGAGGATGATGATGATGATGGTGATGATGATGACGATGATGATGATAAGGACGATGATGAGGAATCTGATAATGATTAAAACTTGTTTTTTATATTTCAATTATGTTCTAATACGTGCCTTTCCTGAAAATATGCTTTCAACTCTTCTTATACAAATAGTTTGTCTTCTTTCGTACATTTTTGTTTTCGCCGCTGCAATAATGTCTTCACGGCAATTAGTTATACGGACGAAATATTATTTTGTTACATAACGAACATTCTAACAACATTATAAAATCTTAAATAGCCATAAGCCTAAAATGAACTGACGGCAAACTGAATGAAATACTTTGATGTTTCAGCCCAATAGAACACCCATTAGGTTAAATACAGAATGAGTTCAGGTTTGTAAAAAAATAGGATATTCTTTCAAAATCGGTCAAATATACATTTCACATATTCCAGATTCATTTTTAATGGCAACACGCCCTCCCACCAGCGCTTGACAACCGATGTTGGTATGTTTATGTCCCCGTAGATTAGCTATTCGGAAAAAGATACCGATAGGATAAGTACTAGGCTTACAAATAATAAGTCCTGGAGTCGATTTGATCGAGTAATGGCAGTGCTCCAGCATGGTCGCAGTCAAATGACTGAAACAAGAAAAGCAAAAGAAGGTTAGCCCAATTTCGTTATATATCAATATATATATTTTTTATTTGTTGTGCTATTTATACTGAAGGCTTTTTTATAATGCCATATGCTCAGAGAGGTTTGCGTTTGCCGAGCAAAATTAAAATTTCCAAGAGTATTGTATGTTAAAACGGAGAACACGGGAGACAAATAACGGTATGGTAATAATTTCCAAGAAAACTCAGCATTAACTCCCTAGGAACGTCTGCGAGTTTGTTTCCCAACCTCATGGTTTTAGGTTCGACCTTACTGCATGGAATCTAGGGCAAGTGACTTTGGCCGACCGAAGCCATGCGAATGGAGTTGGTAGATGAATACTGAAAAGAGCCTTTCGTACGTAATTATGTATCTATGTATTTGTGCCTTTGTGACAAAGTGTCTATGACCACCGCTCAACAGCCGGTAACTTAGCAGTTTGGCAAACCGCCTGAACGAATTAGTACTAAGCTTAAAGAACCTAAGCACTGGAGCATGGTTTCTGCCTCATGAGTCAAACAAGTAAAAGATAAGAGATAGGACCCAATATCCGTCAAATGTATATAATGTACTTAATTCCTCATCTCTTAAATATACAGCTGAATTACATATTTGCTGTAATTAATAAAATAACGAATGCTGTAAAGTTTTAAAATCAAGTTATTGTTATATTATACCGCATTTATCTTATCTAATGTTATGTTTTATTAATAAACATTAGTGATGTCAAAATCATTTCTGTATATCTACAAACGAAAATACGAAAATCTTATTTCTATAGGAAATTTAATTCCTTTTAATTTTCTGCCATGCTTACGACAATAATTTGTGATTTCCTTTTATACTTAATTTCCTTTTGACAATGCTTGAGGCGACAGGACTAAATCAGAAAAGATGTGTATTGACCATAGATCGGTCTTGATTTGTTAAATGTAGCAGCAAAGTTTCCCGCATTTATTAACTCCTATAAATGGAAAGGCTGGAAACGCCAGAAATATAGAATCACTACGATGTAAGTCAGGCAACTGTTATGAAAACATGCTTTTGTAGAAACCATGTATTTTTGCATCATCCTAATATGAATGAGCACGTGACCAGTCACGTAGCCATAGGAATCACATAATGTGAATTTAGCTTTTGTATTCGTTACTAATTGGGTCCGAATTTTCATTAATATGACCAAGTTATCAAAATCACGTTAAAGAATAATAATCATGCTGCTATGATAATGAAGTTTATATGACATTATTGCATTGCTGATTAATTTTTGTTGCGATATAAACAAAGAAATGTCTCATAGATTATTAACACGAATATCATTTGCCACCTTATTTGCTAAAAACTAGATATGGAAATACAGACGTTAAAATACGTTTTAACAAATTTAATGTAGCTGATATAGCTTTGATGTTATGATGTAGGGAGGCGGCGAGCTGGCAGAATCGTTACCTCACCAGGCAAAATGCTTCCGTCATCTCGAAGGTCTTTACGTTCGGAGATCAAATGCCACCGAGGCCCACTTTGCTCTTCGTAATTTCGGAGTCGTTCAAATAAGTACTACATGAGCACTGGGGTCGATGTAATCCACTTACCCAGTACTCCGAGATTTCTGACCTTGTGCCAAAACTTGAAACCGATATTAAGCTATGGGTATGATGTTGTTTGTTCCTTCTCGAGCCACCCCTGGCCCATAAGTGCTGGTTTCCCGGTTTCTTTGACGTATATGTTCCCCACATGGACGGGACGCCGGTCAGTCGCAGATGAGCTGCAAGATATAGGAGGAAAGAGTGAGAGAAAGCTGTGGCGAAAGAGTCAGCAGAAATTCGCCATTACCTTCTGCCGGAGCCGCGTGGAGCTTAGGTGTTTCGCTCATGAACACACATATCGCCCGGTCTGAGATTCGAACCCGCGATCCCCCGACCGCGAGTTCGCTGCTCTAAACACTAGGCCATGTGCCTCCACATGGGTATGATATTAAGGCGATATAACTATGACACTTGAGAAAATTCACACAAATACCAAACATCATATATATATATATATACATCGATTCGAAAACGGGTACTAAAATAGACTCACCAGTGAGGTAAAATCCACTGCCTAACACTGGTGTAAGCAATACCACAATCTTGTATAGTGACGAGAGGACGAGAGTATCTATTGCCATGCCATGTGACCTTACATGAAGGTGTTATCCCTGCATGCAAGAAGAGAAAGAATGCTCCATATTGAGACGAATGTACTGGAATGCTGGGAAAAACTACCAGTGGGTCGTGTTTTGCCAGAGTGGCATAAGGCGATTTGTTCAGTGTAAGTAATGAGTTGCAGAGAAATCCCCCAAGGATTTCAAAAATCACAAAATGATTTCTCATACAAATATATAACTATAACCGGTATTAAGACAACAATATCCGAACTACAAACCGTTTTCAATACATTGGAATATAATAATCTGTTATAATTATATTTATCAATCTTCTATTTCATAGAAATATATGATAATATGTCATTTCGTCAAGAATTTTGTCATAAACACTCGTTAACAGTTAATAAAATCTTGGGGAAAATCATGAAAATACAACAGATACATTCATGTTCCATAATATTATACTCGATGTCTGAATCATATATATTTCTTTCATGTATGTATAACATATAAATTCAATGAGTCAGCCGATATAAATTGAAATATTTCTTAAAATATTTAATAATGTCTAGCGGATGGATATCTGATAGTCAAGAATCGTATTGTTATTGAACGAAGGATATCATACGGCTTCCATTGTTAAAGTGCTTGTGATATTAGACTCCATTTATTAGTATAGTATCGGTTGACTTCTGTATTGCAACGGTGGTGAGTCCGTAGAATAAGAGATTTTCAGATATAAGAGTTGAATGATCAACTTATGAGAGTTGTGTGTATGCGTGTATGCTGGCGCGCGTGCGTGTGATGCCAGTCTGGATCGTCAGCGGTTATATGCTTTCAATTTGAATTCAGATGAAAGTTATCAATCATTGACCTGTAAAGTTTTGCCATGCAGTGGGTGGAAGCACGCCGTCGGTTACGACGATGAGGGTTCCTGTTGATCCGAATCATTGGAACAGCCTGCTCGTGAAATTAACGTGTAAGTGGATGAGCACTCCACAGACACGTGTACTCTTAACGTAGTTCTCAGGGATATTCAGCGTGACACAGAGAGTGACAAGGCCGGCCCTTTGAAATACAAGTACAACAGAAACAGGAAGTAAGAGTGGAGTGAGAGAAAGTTGAGGCGAAAGAGTACAACAGGGGTCGCCACCACCCCTGCCTGAACCTCGTGGAGCTTTAGGTGTTTTTGCTCAATAAACACACACAACGCCCGGTCTGGGAATCGAAACCGCGATCCACCGACCGCGAGTCCGCTGCCCTAACCACTGGGCCATTGCGCCTCCACTTGCCATGCAGTAATAAATGGCGAAAACTATAATGGAGTCCGTTCTATATATTTTCTCTCTTTGATTTTCCGTCGTAATTCCACGCAGTCTGAAGGATGTCGGCAGCGATCGAATGGAAGAGGCGTAATGTGATTCAATTGACAGCCGCAGACTATATTCACAATAAATTTTACGTCACTCACACCTATTTACGGCATTAGTATAATAGGACTTGTTAATGTAAACACGTTTTAAGACGTATAATCATACGTATACATTCAAACATATATACATAAATATCTATCTATCTATGTATCTATTTATCCATCTATCTGTCTGTCTAACTTTCTTTTTGCTTTTCTTTTTTCTTACTTAATTTCTCCCTTTCTCTCTCTCTCTCTCACTCTATATATATATATATATATATATATATATATATATATATATATGTATGTATGTATGTATGTATCTATGTATGTATATTTGCACAGAGAATAATCTACACACACACATAGACACACACATACCCGTACATATATGGAAACAGAGTACTCGCATGACAATGAATCACTCCACAAAAGCGTATTTGAATTCTCGTTCCCAAACAATACATTAGGGAAAGAGGGAAAGATATACACACACTGAATGACTATTAACAACGGATATTTTACTACACTTGCAAACAAAGCTATTTAAGAATACAGACACACGTAAAGTGCAACAACTATTTCTGAGAATACACCTGATAGACGTACACTAACCGCACATAAAATCTATAAAATACATCAAACGCATATAAAAAGCAATCGAAATAACGAATATATATTAGAAGACCTCGTAAAACGGAATACAAAATGCATCATACCTGACTTAGAAAATTAAATTCATGATGGAGTTCAAAATCACCTGATCATCCTTATCAATTTCATAACACAAGCGTTTAATTGCAAAACCATCCTTTCATGACCAATATAATACATGCATCGGCATTTGAGAATTTAAGGATAGAGCTTTACATTGATGAGTACAGCACTGTCGTACTGTCTTTATACACTTAGAGAATAGAGCTATATCGGGACATCGCAACTGGATGCCATACGACACAAAACAAGTGGGAGAGGAAGATATGTTAGAGAGAAACAATTATATACCTGTAAATGTGTTCAACGATTGTAGAATTTAAATCCTGGAAGCGGTGAATTCATTGCAATGCATTAAGAAAATCATCGCGCAAACTCACACACTAAAATCTGATATGCGGCCCACAGCAACACCCGGGAGTCAAATATTACTGAACGAGAAACAAATGAAAATCTGACTGCTGGATATCAAAGGCAGCGAGCTGGCAGAATCGTTAGCACGCCGGGCGAAGTGCTTAGCGGTATTTCGTCTGTCTTTACGTTCTGAGTTCAAATTCCACCGAGGTCAACTTCGCCTTTCATCCTTTCGGGGTCGATAAATTAAGTACCAGTTACGCACTGGGGTCGATATAATCGACTTAATCCGTTTGTCTTTCCTTGTTTGTCCTCTGTGTTTAGCCTTTTGTGGATAGTAAAGAAATAGGTATTTCGTCTGCCGTTACGTTCTGAGTTGAAATTCCGCCGAGGTCGTCTTTGCCTTTCATGCTTTCGGGGCCGATAAATTAAGTAGCAGTTGCATTTGTGGTCGATCTAATCGACTGGCCCACGCCCCAAAAATTTCGGGCCTTGCGCCTAGAGAAGAAAAGTATATGTATATATCAAATTTTAAAACATGTAACAAAATAAGTTTCGTGCATGTGTAGTATAAATTGAACATGAACTTAAGTAAAATATAGGCGTCATATATAATGAGGTCTTGAAATTAAAACTGAATGTCTAGAATCATCGAATATTAGTTTAGGAATGTTATTGTTCCAAATTGACAGTAAAATAAATAATAAAATACAGTAAACACAAAATATCAAAAAATCAATGACTTGAAAATATTCGTGTATCTAATTAACTGTGTGTGCTTGTATGTTCGTGTGTGTGTATGTGTGTGTGTGTGTGTTTGTGTTCGTGAGCGTGTGTGTAAAAGTATGTATATATATATTCTATATATGCGCAGCAAATATGGAATATACAAACACACATTTACGCCTAAATTATAAACAAGATCGTCGCATCTTATTAAATTCATTGCTCTGCAGGAATTCTTATTGACGAAATATAACACTGCCAGTGTCTCAAGTGTCTCAGAATCCCCTTCACACTTAAATGTAATGTTTTATGAACGCATGTTCTTCATAAAGAAGAAGCTAGTCTCTTCTGAGTGAATTACACCTGCGCTTATTATATTCACATTCGATTGTGCCTGGACGTATTGAGAAAATAAATCGGCAATAATAAAACGAAACTGCGATACTCTAAGACTCACGTCAGCTGCAAAACCATTGAGAATACAAATTTTGGCGCAAACGTGGCTATGTGGTAATAAGTCTGCTTCTCAGACATGTGGTTCCGAGTTCAGACCCACTGGTTCTGTTATTCAAATCGAGCCGCCCAAAGTATTATGAGTGAATATGGTAAACGGAAAATGAAAGAAGCCCCACGCATATTATATATATATATATATATATATATACTCTTTACTCTTACTCTTTTACTTGTTTCAGTCATTTGACTGCGGCCATGCTGGAGCATCGCCTTTAATCGAGCAACTCGACCCCGGGACTTATTCTTTTGTAAGCCCAGTACTTATTCTATCGGTCTCTTTTGCCGAACCGCTAAGTAACGGGGACATTAACACACCAGCATCGGTTGTCAAGCAATGCTAGGGGGACAAACACAGACACACAAACACATACACGCAAATATATATATACATATATACGACGGGCTTCTTTCAGTTTCCGTCTACCAAATCCACTCACAAGGCTTTGGTCGGCCCGAGGCTATAGTAGAAGACATTTGACCAAGGTGCCACGCAGTGGGATTGAACCCGGAACCATGTGGTTGGTAAACAAGCTACTTACCACACAGCCACACCTGCGCCTATATATATATATA
Organism: Octopus sinensis; assembly: GCF_006345805.1. Taxonomy (NCBI): domain Eukaryota; kingdom Metazoa; phylum Mollusca; class Cephalopoda; order Octopoda; family Octopodidae; genus Octopus; species Octopus sinensis. Next base: position 6,793,708 of record NC_043001.1, on the reverse strand, counting down.
TATATATATATATATATGGCCCCTTGCAATTCGTCTCCTACAAATGTCGAGATCATATCACATAAGAACAATGCGATACAATTTCTTCACTGCAAATGGTCCTGTTCTTTTCAATGTTATCCCGAAACATTATGGAGTAGAAAATGACCGTAGAACTTTAAAACGGAACCAGGACAAATTCCTTCAGGTAATACCGAATAAACCATCTACACCCGGATATGTCTCAACCGAACAACAACTCTATGCTTGTGTTGTCCACGGTGCCCGGAAATAATTAACTAAATACTTATCCAAGTGGTATTACTGAGTTAGTCATGGCCTGGGCCTATGGTGGCTGAAACCAATCTAAGATATGTAAGTTATCTAAGTTCTCTCTCTCTCTCTCTCTCTCTCTCTCCTCTCTCTCTCTCTCTATATATATATATATATATATATATTATATATATATATCTACATATGGAAGATGGAATATACGACGATAATTATTTCGACACAACTAAGATCGATCTCTCATGGGTGGGACTCAACAACTGGCTCAGATGCATAATATATATATGTATATATATATATATATATTATATATATATATATATATATATATGGGGAGAATGGTTGTATACTGTCAATCTAACACGAACGTGACAGTAGGGGGTACACCACCGCTGTCTCCCCTTCATAAATGTATATAAGGACACACGAAAAATGTGTCAAAGCCATCAGGAGGCGTCGATGCTTCCTAGGGGTAAACAGCGGTGCGTACCCCCTACTGTCACGTTCGTGTTAGATTGACAGTATACAACCATTCTATCGCCCCACCACCGTACATGTCTCTACGAGAGATTTAGAAATATAGTATTTCTGATATATAGGGAGAGTTTACGAAAAAAACAAAAGACGAAGACAGATGGTGTACAAATCAAATAGATGTATTAGTAGAACGCTCAGGAATAGAAAAAGTCTTATATATATATATATATATATATATATATATATATATGGGGGGGTACATATACATGTTTCAATGTCTGCATAAGTAAGTTCCTTATGTGTCTGTGTGTCACCCACCACCGTTTGCCAAATGTCCGTGTCTTTGCCTCCTCTTACCTCACCAGTACGGATAGAAGGTCGAATAAATAGGTACTATACTTTATAGTAAGGACCGGAGTTGATTCCTTCGACCAAAATTCTTCAAGGTGAGGCCTCAGCGTAGCTGCATACGAATCACTGAACGAAAGAAAAGAAAATTTATTAATAAAATGCTTGAAATCTTCAACAATAACCGGCGCTCAGTTTAAATAATCATATTGAGATTATATATATATATATATATATATATATATGCCTATATACATATACATATATATTGTAATTAGCTTCAGTAATTAAGACAGCAGGATTTACTGCAATAATTACATTTTAAAGAGATTGTTTGCTGTTGATGGTAATAAATGTTTTGTCCCATAGTTTGGTATGTTGAAGCGATGCAGACGTTGATAGTCTCTGTTATTGCCTTGCTTAAGTTTCCAATTATCAATTAGTGACGTTTACATTAACTCATCAGGAATTTATTACAATTTATGTATACGAATGACCAGTGATTATTTAATGAACAATCAGTTTAGGATATATTGTGTTTAGTTAGATACACACGGGATAATTCATTTACGCGGCTGATATAATCACACACACAGAAACATACATACATATACATTATATATACATCATATATATATATATATATATATATATATATATATATATATATATATATACATATATCTGTGTGTTTGTATGTATGTATGTGTGTGTGTGTATTATTTTCAATGTATGTCTATGCTATTCTTACATGCAGATGCATGTATGTATATATATGAATGAGTACAAACTGTGTAAATATTGTCGTCTCTCCTAAAATGATAATAAATATAAACTCTACTAAACGAACTCTGTATTTCTGTATTTAAATATTTAATGATTCTTGTAAGGCAATAGAAAACGAAGCTTAATATCTATCTACGAAGACACTGAGTTGGCAAGACAGTTAGTATGGTCATTGGCCTTTCCTAAGATTTTACGTCTATTGTTCAAATTCCGCCAAGGTCGACTTCGACTTCTACTGAATAATAAGTACTATTAAGATTTATTCTTTACATGTAATGGTAAAAGTCAATACATATATTTATATAAGATTTGTCCTTTTAAATTTTTACTTATTTTATTTATTGAACTGCTGGAACGTAAACAAAACATAAACGAAACAACACCGAGTGTCAAGTGGTTGCAGGAGTCCAAAATGCAAATACACATACAAGTGGTCACACACAAGACATGAGCTGTTTCTCCTATAGGTGTTGCACAGGCATTCAATATCGTATTTCAATATCGTATTTCTTTGTGATTCTAATTTTTCATCACTGCGCTTGAAATCGACTAACGCTTTATTCTGAAGAAAATACACACACGAAAAGTCCCACACAAGACATGAACTTCATTAGTGCCATTATCTTACAACTGTTTCTCTTGTAGTTGAGGTATTGACACTTTCCACATCTGTTATGATTACACTCGTATACTGTGATCGTTTCGTCTTGTTTGTTCATGCTGAATTTTGCCTTTGTTAATAGATTCTTTAGATTATGTTGTTGCCTTTTACTTAAGATAATTTTTGATTAGTTACTATGTTTTTTTTAAATTTGTTAATTTGTTTCATGATATATACACACATACACATCCAAAAAGGAAATACTTCTCGTTTTTAGCTAAGAATTTCAGAGAATACTTTAAAATAGTGTGGAACGCAGTACCTCACGATATTCCGCCGACTTCCTGAATGAGACGAGTTTTTTGTTTTTAATACACAGGTCACTTTGCGACGTCTCTCCGCTAGAAAATATTACAGCTAACCTCATTTCATATTTCATCGAGATAAACGCTTACTTTCGCAACTATACATAGGTAAATATACAGCTAGTCGAATGTATACCTACACACAGACAAGTATGTATCTATGCACTTATACGTATATATATGTGTGTATATATATATATATATATATATATATATATATATATATATATATATATATATATATATATATGTATGTATGTATGTATGTATGTATGTATGTATGTATGTATGTATGTATATGAAAATTATTATAATTTTGTTTAAAATATCCTTTTCAGAACGCAGTGAACGAGATAACTTATTATTGTGTTTACTTGGCGTCCTTATCTACAACATTGTAGAGAGAATAAGTTAATTAATAGAACCACCTCGGTGACAGGCGAAGTGATAAAATATAAATTAGGTGCCAATTTATCTTGAAATTATTTGCTCCTTCCAGACGTATACACAATATTTAAATTTGCTCATAGAGATCAGTCATCGATTACTTCTCTTTAGAGCTATTACTTTTTCTTGGTTAGTTTTATTGTATTTCGGAATATGACTTCATCTACTGCTTATATTTCTGTCAGTGTGTGTGTGTGTGTGTGTGTGTGTGTTTGTGTGTGTGTGTGTTGTGTTGTGTAGGTGTATTATCGCAGAAAAACAAACTTGCAGGCACTCACATACACATATTTGTATCTATGTACTGTATATATGCATATACATGTAGCACTTATATCCGCCACGTGCCCTCGTAATCATACAGTAATTCACAAATACATTTTCACATTTTTTTTTCTTCTCTCTGAATATAAAATAGAATGTAAATTATGAAAGTATTCGTCGGAGTACCTTGATATTGGCAGAGCTCTAGTCGGTCTGTTGTGTCTTAAATACAGCGGAACCTCGGTTTTGGAACAACTCTGATCACGAATCAATCCTACGTTATCTCATGTCTTTCTCATATTCATTTAATACGGTAGTACCTCGGTGTACGAACGCCTCTGATCACAAATAAATATATATATATAAAGTATATATCTCTATGAGCGATTCATTCGCGATCAGAGGCGTTCGTACACCGAGGTACTACTGCATTTGTTTCTAAATAATTCTCACTCAGTTTTTATATTCTACTGTTTATTTTGTGGATTTGGGGACTTTTGGCTAATCCACAATGGCTGCGAGGTCAAGCTCCAAGTTTTGCAAGCCACGGAATTTCAGATTAACTTCCACTGCCCTGCACCGTGGGCTACTGTGACATCTGCTATTGCTTACAGGCCCACCAATAACATTTTTTCCTACTTCGGGCACAAGTCCCGAAATTTTTGGGGAGGAGTGGAAATCGAGTAGATCAACTTCAGTACGCAACTGGTACTTAATCTATCGACCCCGAAAGATTGAAAAGCAAAGTCGAACTCGGCAGAATTTGAACTCAGAACACAGAAGACAGACGAAATGCAGCTAAGCATTCTGTCCAGCGTGCTTAACATTTCTGCCAGCTCACCGCCTTCTCTCAATGCCTTTTGATTGAATTCGGCTGAAGGGTTGTGCGGAAGCCCGACATATGTCAAGACATAGCAGTACATCAAAATATCCGATAGAATAAGTACCGGCCAAATGAGTCATTTCGTTGATTTGATTGATGATATCCTCAAATGCGTTGCCATGGCACAGCCAGAGTCCTATGACAGAAAGGAATCATATATGTATTACCTGTTTGGCTATTTTTCACGATTGTCTGTTAGTGACCTCTCGACTCATCTCTTCAGACTACGGGGAACATAATGTTATAGTAGCATTGTTCTTTTCCTCATTCCTTCTTTCATTTCCCGTCTTTTTTTCTTTTGATAAAGGAAATATGCTACAAGTTACATATCTTTATATATAAAAGAGAAGTTGTGTGTCTGTCTCCTACGATTTAGATTCCTAACTACTCCCACATTTTGCGGTGCAGTTTAACCAAAACCGGGTATCTTATAGTCGTGATTCATATCGAACCCTTCTGGGTATTAGCGCGCGTCTACGATGAGTCTTCGATTAAAAAAAAATTGCCATCATTTTTTTCCATTTTAATGCATTTTTTCGCTATTATATAAGGGAAGTAACTCTCTAAAAATGTCTACGATGAGTCAACGATTTAAAAAAAATTACCGTAATTTTTTTTTCCATTTTTAATGCATTTTTTTGTTATTTTTAGGCTATAACTCTCTAAAAATGCTTATATAGTTATTTCACTTACAAGCCCGAGCAACACCGGGCGACACCGCTAGTTCTTAATAACTGAAAGGAATGTCTGCACGTCAAGAGAAATAACAAGAATATAAATTGATAAATGCTCGAAACAATTATATTACTAATTGAATTTATAAATATAAATAAACTATATGTTCTTCATATATTTACAAAGTTTTACAATTTCACTATGCCATGTTAACATATGGATAAACAATACACACCTAACTCTTTACACGATTATAACTATTTGTAATTTCTACGCATTGAGGAATTATACTAGGTGTTTCGGCTTCGTTAAACGTATGCCACCATGTTAAATGCTATATTTAAATTTTTGTGTAATTTGAGCCTTATGAAAACTAATATGATTATTAGAACGGAGGAAGTATTCATGTATCTGTTACCTTTTATCGTTGCAATCCGTCGGTTCCATTTGATCCGATCAACGGAACAGCCTGCTCGTGAAATTGACGTGCAAGTGGTTGAGTACTCCACAGACTTGTATACTCTTAACGTAGTTCTCGGGGAGATTCAGCGTGACAAAGAGAGTGGAAAGGCTGGCCTTTTGAAATACAGGTACAACGGAAACAGGAAGAAAGAGTGAGAGAAATGTGTGGTGAAAGAGTACAGCGGAGTTCACTAAATAAACATTCACAACACCCGATCTGGAAATCGAAACCACGATCCTACGATCGGGAGTCCGCTGCCCTAACCACTGGGCCATTGCTCCTCCACAAAGTTTTAAAGTGATATAAACTACTAAAATCTAAACAAAATTAACTACAACAAATTATATTTCTATGCAGGTGAGCGAGATGCTTTCTAAAGACAAATACCACAGTTTTATGTTTTCTTTACAGTTTATCTACCCTACGTAGGATACACAAATTGCTATACAGTCCTCATACCCAGTCTGTAGCTAATAACTGATACAGGAAATTTTAAACAAACATCAACTATGCCAGGGAACTTTGCAACCGAATAAGACGTAAAATTTTCTTTAAATGCAAAAAAAATATATACATTTAAATCCTTTCAACGGCAAGAAGATACTCACTGTCAGAGATAGTCCGTCCAATAATTTTCATTTCCTCCTATACAACAACAAAATGGATGTTTTCTTGAATGTCTTTACAAATATAGCTGTGCAGAAAATAAGATTTCGACGAATAGGTCATTAAAACCTCCCAACCCAATTCTTATACAGAAACATTTCAGAAAAATGACATTTCCACATCCACGTTCCACGCTTCCAATCCTAAGACAATATCAGTACTTCTCAAAACATAATCAACGATATTTTATATATTGTACCTCGCTGTCCAGTTCTCAAAGACTGCGTTGGTTTTTTTCTTACTCAGCACCTTCTTTAGAATCCTTTGCCAACTCCTTTCGTATACAACATGAATCTGTCATTGTTGCTAAATATAAACCACATCTCAAACATTCTACCACCGCACATCAAAACACATATCACCTGAATCTCTATCATAACACTGAGTAGTGCAAAGTCCTTATGCTTTACACACTTTGATTAGAAACCCAACATACTTAATGTTGTTTCCCAAAATCTCACCTTATCTGAGGGACATATTGTTGCCCTTGTTTGGCAAAATCTTCATTTATGTATCTACCATAAACCACGAAGTTTTCTCACAACTCAAATTGCTATTTGAGACAAGGCATAATCATCACATTTTCATGAAAGTCATCTCTATGAACAGAGTAACTCTCCGCGAAGAGGTATTCCCTCAATATGCTTTTCAATATGAGGAATCAAAATCTCCATTACATTGTAAAGAGAAACTGTGACTCAGGCTGTCACAAAAGGATCTCTACACTTAAGTAGGGATCGCTAGAATAGAAGTCTAGAATGAAGTTCCTCATTTGCTCATATTTCTTCTGCTGCATGTTATTCACTACCTCCTTATGTTAATTTCTCCCTAACAGAAATTCTGTTAATTTCGCCCAACCGGTTCTCTCTGATTTTGAAACTCCACACTATATTCATATCAGATCTAATATGTATTTGCTTCTTGTTGTTTCGTTGATGATTCGAGGAAATGTTTATATCCGTGTCAAACTAACCTGCTAGAAGAAGAAGAAAAAAAAACATGAGTTTGATTTGATTTTCAGTTCATTCATCAGTGACAAAAACACGATTTGAAATTAGTTTGTATAACTTAGCAGCGAGGGAACGTAAAGACATCTTACGCCATTTGTAGTCACGCCGTAACAGTGTTTTAGAAGACGCATGCTTGTTATCTTCGAACAGATATACGGATGAATATATTGCTTTGTGATGCAACTATAGACACCAAGGTATAGATCATAATCATTAATTTCTTTTTTCGTCTTACAGACGATTGCAATGATAATATCAGGAAGAAATGAGTTGCTCGTTTTAAGAGCATTCGGTGCATTTTTATTAGAATCAACGAAGAATTTTTTTGTGAGATCCTTCAAATATGAACGAAGAACTGTTCTAGTGTTTCTAATAATTATATAGTCGTATTTATGTATATATGGTATTCTTTCTTCTTTTTCTCTGTCTGTAGACGAATTCACACACATACACAAACACACACAAACATAAACACATATATGTAAAAGCAATTGTGGGGATTAAGAAATTAGACACATCGAATATATTAAATAAAGCAAAGACAAAATATGTGATTCTGTATACATGCAGAGTACAGACTGGGGCACTGTAGGGCTGGTGCTGAGGCCTCATCCTTAAGATAACGAGGAACCACGTATTCATGCTCCCCTCAGCCATAGTCGAATAGTGGGCGACTGAACCGGCTCCCCTCTTGGTTTAGACTCCAGGATTTGGAGGAGAACTTCAGGACACCCATGGGAACTGAAAACAAGATTTGTTCAAACCAGGGCACAGGAGTGCTGTCCTTGTCCTTTACCACACCAAATTAAGACCCCCACCCCGCCAACTATAGATCAAAGGGAGGAATCTAGATCTCCGAACTCGATGGTTGATCCGAGCGGAAGAGGGCAATGCTAAACTGACTGGCTAGAAATTATATTGGAGCTAGCGGCATTCTGTTGCAATTTATTTTCCGAACCTGGCATGTCATACCAGGTAGGGCCGCAGCAGAACGATTTTAGACCATAGTCCGTGGGGCCGCCCTTGGCAAGGAGATATACGCGCGTTTGTGTGAGTGTGAATGTGGATGCATGAATCTAGCAGAAAAAATTCCCATAAGCAATCTACAGACAATACTTAAATTCGACTTGATTCTAAATGTAGAATCACACCAGTTGTTAATGTTAAAACAGTTAATAAAAATAAATTCCATAAAAAAAGAATTTTATTTCAATGTGGCGGCAGACACACATAAACATGTATATGCTTAAGAATGCGTTTATACATCGCGACACTCCCTCAGTTATGACGACGTGGCTTCCAATTGACCCGATCAACGGAACAGCCTGCTCGCGAAATTAACGTGCAAGTGGCTGAGCACTACAAAGATGCGTGTGCACTCAACGTAGTTCTCGGAGAGATTCAGCATGACACAGAATGTGACAAGGCTGGCCATGTAAAATAGAAGTACGACAGAAGCAGGAAGAAAGTGTGAGAAGTTGTTTATAGTGGAGGCACATGGCCTAGTGGTTAGAACAGCGGACTCGTGGTCGAGGGATCGCGGGTTCGAATCTCAGACCGGGCGATATGTGTGTTCATCGGTAAAACGCCTAAGCTCCACGCGGCTCTGGCAGAAGTTAATGGCGAACTTCTACTGTCACTTTCGCCACAACTTACACTCTTTCCTCCTGCATCTTGCAGCCCACCTGCGACGGACCGGCGTCCCGTCTAGATGGGGAGCCTATACGCCAAGAAAACCGAGAAACCGGCCCTTATGAGTCAGGCATGGCTCGAAAAGGAACAAACAAACAGTGTTTATCAGTTCTGGTCTGCTTCTTTGTAATTGTATCAATGCGCAATTGTCAGTTACTCGTTTTCCTCCCCGACCGTATGGTACCGGTTTCACTCTCCCTAGGTGGAATCCTGAGCAAGTGTATTTTATTATAGCTTCGAGGCGGGCATAGCCTTTTAAGTGGACTTGTTCGATTGAAGTTGAAAGAAGCCTGTCCCGTATGTACGAGCGTGCACGTGTGTTAATTTTCTGTGTTTGTCCAATATCACCATTTGAAAACCGGTGTCGGTACGTTTGCATACCCGTAACTTAGCGTTCCAGCTATAGAACTGATAGAATAAGAAGCAGGCTGGAAGACCTAATTACTGGGGTCGATTAATTGACCAAAAACTCTTTAAGCCTGTGCTCCAGCTTGGCCCTGGTCTAATGACTGAAACAATTAAAAGATCGAAGATAAGATATATATTCTTTTCTAATCTAGACACAATGCCCGAAACTTTCGGGGAGGGAGTCAGTCGATCAGATCGAACCAAGTACGCAACTGGTACCTAATTTATCGACCCCGAAAGGATGAAAGGCAAAGTCGACCTCGGTGGAATTTGAACTCAGAACGAAAAGACAGACGAATTATTCCAAAATATTCATAAAGCACATTCATGTCACGAATAGCAAACTCACGCACACTCACCAATGAATTATGTGCGTGTGTGTGTGTGTATGTGTATGTGTATATGTTTGCTTTCGTGTATGTATATGCACCTACGTGTACGTTCATAATTGTATACTTGCATGTCTGTTATCGTTCGTATGTGTGCGTGTGTATTTATTTTTCTACATTGAAAACGAGGCTTTCTTCCCGAAAAATATTAGCTGTGTTATGTTGAACTCGTTAAATTTATTGATAATTTTGGGATTAATAAAATGACGTTACTTAGAAAACATTATTTCGTGAGTAAACATATATTCTCCATAATTCTATTGATTTCAACGAGAATAATAAAGTTAAATGCTACATTTATTTCGATATTTATTCACATCAAAGCCATCTTTATATTCCGCAAGCAGTTACATTTTTCTTTGGTACGTATTTAATGGAATTTAAAATGAATTATTTGTCATTGAAGAACAGCCATGCCATTGTAGCAAGAGGTCGTAGATATTTCGAGAAGAATAGCCCAAGGTAGATCAGTTTAACTCATGGAGCATTAACATTTTTCTATGAACCACTTAAATGTCAATTTTAATGAAGTGGCTATTAGCATGTATTGTACTGTTTGTACCGGTAGATTCAGGTTCACAGATTCGTGATTTTCTGTGCGCTGCAAACGTTTTGTTGCTTTCTTCTACTGGATGTGAATTTGTCCAGATAATGGGCGTTGCTAATGAATTTCTTTCTTACTTAAGTAAGAACCTTTTTTTTTTATTATTCACGTCATATACACGCATACATATTTACATACGTAAATACGCAGACACAAACGCATATAAGTATATGAGTGTGCATGTCTCTATGTATGCGTATGTATATATATTTTTGTGAGTATATGTATATATATATATATATACATATATATATATATAATAAATGTTTTTTTTCTAATTTATATATACATATATGTATATATATATATATATATATATATATATATATATATATATATATATATATATATATTATATGCAGGCACATGCATAGATACACACATATGTGTATGTAGGTCTGCTGGTGTGTGTGTGTGTGTGTGTGTATGTGTGAGCACGAGCGTGGGTTTGTGATTTTGAGTATGAGAAAACCTACCTAACATCCAAGAACTTAATGCTTTGCAGAATATCGGTTTCTTTAGGAAGCGTTTTTCTCAAAGCAATAACTTGTGTATGTTTGTATGTCTACACACGCGCGCCCACACACACACACAACACACACACACACACACACCACACACACACACACACACACACACACAACACACACACACACAATTATACATTCCGGCACACATACAATTGCTTGCTGAACGTATATCCAGGCAAACAGGCAAAAGGTTATGAAATATTAGTATTATGTCAATTACTGAATAATAATGAGATAGGTTTATAGTAAAACACACAAACACATACAAAAAGACACAAACACATACATATATATATATATATATATATATATGCGTACATAGATGCATATATACATACATGCACACACACATATATACGCAGTGAGATGAGTGTGTCACTTAGCTGCTGACACATTCATGAAGACATGCTTCCAAACACAAGCGATTGGATTGTCAACAGGCAGACGAATATATACATAATTATATACATACACCTATATGCTGACGTTATTAATATGTGTGGGTGTGTCGATACATGCATACGCACATATTTGGATTACTTATTATATATAAAACACGCTCACACACGCACATATACACATACACACAAGAAATACAAATAATGAATACACAGAAAAACGGATATATATATATTCTTTTATTCTTCTACATGTTTCAGTTGTTTGACTGTGGACATGCTGGAGCATCATCGTATATAAATGTGCATGTGTTGGCTTGTGCGTGCGTATGAATTGCCTTAATTGTTCTTTTTTTCTCACTCACTCGTTCTCCATCTCAATCTCTATCTATCTATGTATCAATCTATCTCTCTCTGTCTTACCGACTCTGTCTCTCACTTTATATATATATATATATATATATATATATATATATACTTTATTTAAAGCAGCAAAAAATCCAACAAAACCTGTTACTCTGGGTTTCACGTTCCCGTTCGTCGGGCAGTATTTTGAGTATGCACAAAGCATGTGCGCGCGAGCGTGTGTGCTTACATGTGTAATTACTGTCTGACGAACGGGAACGTGAAACTCAAAGTAACAGGTATTGCTGAATTTTCTGCTCAAATACCACCGGTATTTGAGTACTCTTTTTTCCACCTTGTTTCACATTTATGTGTTTACTCCGGTATGTATATATATATATATATATATATTATATATATATAATATATATATATATATGTACATACATACATATATATATATATATAATATATATATATATATATATATATATTATATATATATATATATATATATGGATGTACATATATATATATATAATATATATATATATATACACACACACATGTATATATATATATATACATGTATAAATATATATATATATACATATATGTATGTACATACATACATACATATATATATATATATATGTACATACATATCTAAGTGTCGAATCCCTAGAAATAGAAAATCTCTCATCGGGAAAATTAAATGAATTAACAAAAAGATCAACAAGCTGAAATACTGTCAACAGCAACACACCAACCTGACTGCCATCTCGTCGCTAGAGATTAAAAAACATAAACTCCAAAACAACATGATGTCTATCATCAATAGTCAGCGAAGAGCTGAAGAGGTCTGGGCCATTGAGAAGATCAAACTCAATCCCAAAGTGTTCTTTTCATTTCCAAAAAAACACAGAGTCACTGGTTCTACTGTTGGTCCTCTGATTGATGAAAATGGTACTCTTCAAGACAATGCCAAAACCGTGGGAGAGATATTGCCGAAACAATATTGCTCTGTTTTCAGCAATCCTGATATGACTGATCTGGGCTGTATCAGTGATGTTACTCCCCAATACACTTTATCGGACATAAACTTTGGCGCTCCTGATGTCTTAGCAGAAATAAAGGAAATGAAGCATAATTCAGCAGTAGGTCCCGATAGGTTCCCTGCTTGTGTCTTGAAGACGTGTCAAAACCAACTTGCACCCCCTGTAGCCAATCTGTGGCGGAACTCACAGGATGTTGGATATATACCAGAAGACCTTCTATCCCAGTCTGTTTTCCCAGTTTTCAAAAAAGGAAACAAATCGCTTGCCGTGAATTAGCGTCCAATCTCATTCACCTCTCATATCATTAAGGTATTTGAGAGAGTGCTGAGATCGCGTATGACTCACTTCCTTGAGAGTCGTAATATGCTGAACCCCAACCAGTATGGATTCCGTAATGGGAGAGATTGCCTGACGCACCTACCGCATCATTTCGATGACATTTTGAAAGCCTTGGGAGAGGGTTCCAACACTGATGTCATCTACCTTGATTTCAGCAAGGCCTTTGACAGGGTTGATCATAAGATCCTTCTGAGAAAGCTGTCCAATATTGGTGTCACTGGAAAGCTGCTGCAGTGGATCAAGTGCTTCCTGTCTAACAGAACCCAACATGTTGTAGTCGAAGGAGTTAATTCCAGCCCAGCCAAAGTCAGCAGTGGTGTCCCACAAGGCACTGTGTTGGGCCCACTTCTCTTCATCATCTACATAAATGATATCACTGACACCATCATACACAGTAACATCAGAACCTTCGCTGATGATTCCAAGCTCCAGAAGGTCATCAATGGCGTGGATGACCGAATAAACCTTCAGTCAGACCTACTGGCTGTTGTCCAATGGGCGGAAAAGAATAACATATTGCTAAATGAAGACAAATTCGAACTGATCTACTTTGGAAGGGAGGACGCTCTGAAACTCCCATACTCTCTTCCTTCTGGAGAAATTCTCATGGCATCCAACAACATCAGAGACTTGGGAGTAACAGTGGACAACAGCATAAGCTGGGCTACACATATAAGCAGCAAAGTTGACATGGCCCGCAGAATGTGTTCCTGGATTCTCAGAACCTTCCAGTCGAGAGATTCCCACACTATTATCATTCTCTTCTCCACTTTTGCCCGACCCCACCTTGAATACTGCTGTCCACGTGCCATCCGACCACAACAAAAATCTAAATCGCATCACATAACGACAATACGGCACAACTATTTCACCTCAATTGGAGCCGCTCTCTTCAACATTACACCAGGACACGTCAAAACAGAAACTGACCACACACAATTCAAGAAGTCTTTGGACAAATTCCTTCAAACAGTCCCGGACAAACCACCCACACTCGGATATGTCTCCGCAAAAAATAACTCTCTGCTCGAATGGGCCTCGGTGCCCAAATCCTGAATCGAAAGACTTCGCAGGTGGTGCTATTAAGTAAGACATGACCTGGGCCAATACTGGCCAAAACCTTTCTAAGTTATTCTAAGTTATATATATTTATACATGTATATATATACATGTATATATATATATATATATATATTATATATATATATATATATATGTATATATATATATATATACATATATATATATATATATATATATATATATATATATATATATATATAATATATATATATATATATATATATGTATAAGGCAAGAAGAAATTTCAAATGGAAGAGAATTGAAGAAGTATTAATTGCATGGAGTACCAATATTGTAGTGGTATCTGTTGCTACAGTGAACATAAGAGTAGAAGTGGCGGGAAAAGTAGTCGAGAAGATCAGACCTGACGATGAGGTAAGGTATGTAGTCTGCAAGGATTTCATGGACGACATGACAAGTATAAATCCATCAATGAAAGGAATAGACGGCCCGTGAACCCGCTGGAAACGATGATAGAGAAACAAAACGAAAACATAATCTAGTTTGGTCGATATTTCATAGAAGACATGATAAAAGAGAAAATAAGGAAAATATAGGTGAATGTTACGCACTTACACCTTTGCTAAGAGGACATAAAATAAGATAATCCTCATAAATTTTATTTAAAATTTTGATACCCAACGAGTGTTTAAATTTCATCTAGGAAATGGAATGCCTTCAGCTTTCTAATAGAAAATGATTTACTATATTTCCTTGATTCTGTTTTAGACTGTTTAATATTATGAGTCTGGAGACTATGGGAGATAGGTGTGTCTTTTCAATGGATAGAAATAACTGAAGATGTATCAGAGACATGGAGAAGCGATCGTTATAGTGCTTATATAAATGCGATCCAGCGGATTGCCGATCACTGCGCCAAACATTATTAGCTTGTGCTTGTGATTGCAGTTTGTCAATACAGAAGTTTAAATTTCTGAGAATTCCATGCCATCACCTCGTAAATATGCCTGTGTACTTTATAAAACATTCAAAACTGCTAAAAAATGAGATGTTAGTTCGAGGATTTAGCTACGCAGAGAAGGATACAGGTCACAACATCCTAGTATCGCGTTTATATTTTATGCTTTTCCATTTGTAAAATTTATTCAATTGATTGCACCTGCTAATTAATTATATTTGTGCATAATGAATTATTTCAAAGGCTGTATTATCTCTAGCGAAATTCGCATTTAAGAATCTGCTTTTCAAAGTCGAAACAGAATAATTTTCTATATTTGTTTCTGGAAATGGCGCTAATCTTTCTTTCATAATTTATGTTGAATTATCTCTCCAACGCTTCAAATGCCACCTCATCCGATATTATTTCTCGAGACAGTGAAACGAATGCATTTCTTTTTTTTTTATTATTATTATTAGAGTACGGAATAACTTTACATTTATAAACACATTAGGATTTAATTAAAATTAATGCTTTAACAGGAGATAAAATTCAGTATTAATATCAAAATTCGAGAATTTCATTTTTTTTCATTTATTCATAATGTCGATCATTAGGAGTACCACGCATTACGTACATTTGGAAGAATATAAAAGTTTAAATTACGTCAATATATAATGTCGTATATATGATACCTACATACAAACACACACATACACACACACACATACACACACACACATACACACACACACATATAATGTCTAACCTTCCTTGTAATTATAAATTATAAGCAATTAAATGCAAAAATAATTATTGGGATAGATTGTTATGTCGTTTTGTTCTAAGTAGTAATTTATTTGAGAAAAACATGTAAAAATGAAATTATTTGAAATATGGAGGAGAAGAAAATAACTAATAATTGATTGAAGAAATTTAGGAGAAATAAGTTGCATTTTGGGGGTTTGTGTTGTTTTTCGTTTTTGTAATTACAAACATAACAAAATATTACAACATAAATAGTAAAAATAAATATAATTACAAACTGAAGTTGCACCCGAGATTCAATAAATTCAATTAAAGTCAAGACGAACTTGTCATGTTATAATTATGAAGTGATAATAACAACGATGAAAACGGAAGAAAAAAATCCCCAAAAGGCAGAAAAGAAATGGAATTTGCAAACAGTAAATCAGCAAAAAGACATGAAAAGAAAAAGATGCAAAATTTGAAATTAAAAATTAGAGAATGTGAAAAAATATAAACATTTCCGAATTAGAAAATTTGATTAGGAATGCGCAATTACTTTCATATGTTTGTAGGTTGTAGCGGATTGAGCTTTGAAACACATTCTTGTCGAAGGCCAGGTCTTAACAATAAGACGAAAAGTTTGTTTTGTTGTTGATATTATCCGTGAGGTTGTGAGAGTGTCAACGTACATCACAGATCCGTTTTGTTCATAAATCCGTTCTTTCAGAGCATGGAAGATACTATTCCTTGGGAGTGAAATGCGCAGTTACTATTGTTGCAGTGGCGCTAGGTGTGCAACCATATATTCTGCATATTAAAACACTCCATACACCTACGACCAGCTTGGAATTCATAATTTGAATGGACAATTACAATGACATTAAAACATATCTTGCCTTAAAAAGGTACAATATACTGGAATGAAATCATTCTTTTAAATCAAAATAATAATTGTTTGAAATTTTAACACAAAAGTAATAATTATTGAGGATGGGGAGAATCAATAACCAAAACTGGTACTTTATTTTATTGAACACGAAAGAACGTAAGGCAAATATGTCGAGGGCATGATTGGAACTAAAAACGTAAAAAGCGGGTAGAAATACTGCACCATTTTGCGCAACAGACTAAGGATTCTTTCAGCGTGACAGCATCAATCTCAAAATATTGTTGTTTACAAAGTTTGGGATAAGGCCAAAGTGAAAGTGCAAGTCGATTCCAATTATTCCAGAGTCTAAATGGTACATGTTTTCTTGACACCGAAAGTGTGAAATGGAAATTGACGCCGGTGGTATTAAAATTCATAACAGAAAACACTAACAAAATGACGCTAAGCATTTTTCCGGCATACTAAGTGTTCTGCGAGTTGCTGCTTTATAAATCTTTTCTATAAGCCCAAGGTTTGAATTTTGGTGGGAGAGATTCAGTCGATTACATCGACCCCAGTATTTAATCGGTACTTAATTTATAGACCCCGAGAGGCTGAAAGGCAAAGTGGGCATCATTGGATTTTGAAATTATAACGTAGCAACGGAAGAAATATCACTCAGCATTTCGCCCGGCATGCTAACGATTATTTTCTACTCTAGGCACAAAGCCCGAAATTTTGGAAAAGGCGTCAATCGATTAGATCGACCCCAGTACGCAATTGGTACTTAATTTATCGACTCCGGAAGGATGAAAGGCGAAGTTGACTTTAGCGGAATTTGAACTCAGAACGTTGCGATAGGCGATATACCGCTAAGCATTGCGCCCGGTGGGCTAACGATCCTGCCAGCTCACCGTTCTTAATACTCAAAATATTTTTTAAAAAACCATTTGACACAATATTTATATTTGAGTTGAGGTAAGTTATTATGAGACAGGTTTAAAACTAATTTCAGGTGCGTTTAAATTTTTCATTCTATTAGTCTTTTGTTTTAGTCATTTGACTGCGATCATGCTGGAGCACTGCCTTTTATTCTGTCGGTCACATTTGCAGAACCGCTAATTTACGGGGACGTAGACACACCACTATCATTTCACAAACGGTGGTGGGGGAAAAACACAAACGCACAAACACACACACACATGCATACATATATACATACATATATATATACAAATATATATATATATATATATATATATTATATATATATATATATATATATATATATATATATATATATATATATATATATACACACAACAATATTAAGGAATGGCCTGATAGGCCATTCGACCCACTAGAAAGTGCAGCTAAACTCAAACCGCTAAATAGTTGTAATTCAGAAATTGAAAGAGAAATAAAAACGTTTACCCCTTTCATCTCTGGACTAAGGTAAATGTTTTTATTTTCCTTTGGTTCTGAATTACAACTATTTAGCGGTTTGAATTTAGCTGCTCTTTCTAGTGGGTAGAATGGCCTATCAAGGCCATTCCTTAATATTGTTGAATGTACATTATATAGTCTGTTGACTATTTTTTTCTTTCTCACTGGACCGCTGGTGGCGAAAAATTGCTCTTGAATTTTTTGCTACCCTGATATTAATTAATATATATATATATATATATATATATATATATATATATATATAGATATAGATATAGATATACGACGGACTTCTTTCGGTTTCCGTCAACCAAATCCAATCACAAGGCTTTGGTCAGCCCAAGGCTATAGTAGAAGACACTTGCCCAAGGTGAGACTGAACCCGGAACCATGCGGTTGGTAAGCAAGCTACTTACCACACAGCCACTCCTTGTTTATTTTTTTATACTCCTCTCGTGTAATTATCAACATTTAATTAAATCAAACCAATTGATCTTCTGTCATTGATGCGTGAGTCTATGAACGATTTATAGAAAATTAATTAAAGAGCTGAAACGTAATGCATATCATTCATAACGTCAAAATTGCAAACCTCAGTTAAACATCTTCCTATCAATTTACAAATAATGCATGAAATGATTTGTGGCTGTGTGGTAGGAAGGTTGCTGCCAAACCAAATGTTTTCAGATTCAGTTCCTCTTCGTGGCACCTTGGGCAAATGTGTAGTATATAGCGTCGGTCCGACAATGGTGAGCTCGCAGAACAATTAGCACGCCGGGTGAAATGCTTAGCAGTATTTCGTCTGCCATTACATTCTAAGTTCAAATTCCGCCGAAGTCGATTTTACCTTTCAGGCTTTTGGGGTCGATTAATTAAGTACCAGTTGCGCACTAGCGTCGATATAATCGACTTAATACGCTTGTCTGTCCTTGTTTGTCAATGCTTAGTGGTATTTCGTCTGCCGTTACGTTCTGAGTTCAAATTCCACCGAGGTCGACTTTGCTTTTCATCCTTTCGGGGTCGATAAATTAAGTACCAGTTACGCACTGGGGTCGATGTAATCGATTTAATCCGTTTGTCTTTCCTTGTTTGTCCTCTCTGTGTTTAGCCCCTTGTGGGTAGTAAAGAAATAGGTATTTCGTCTGCCATTACGTTCTGAGTTCAAATTCCGCCGAGGTCAACTTCGCCTTTCATCCTTTCGGGGTCGATAAATTAAGTACCAGTTACACACTGGGGTCGATATAATCGACTTAATCCGTTTGCCTGTCTTTGTTTGTCCCCTCTGTGTGTAGCCCCTTGTGGGCAGTAAAGAAATAGAAATAGGTATTTCGCTGTCTTTACGTTTTGAGTTCAAATACCGCCGAGGCCGAATTTGCCTTTTATCCTTTCGGGGTCGATAAATACAGCACCAGTTGTGTACTGGGGTCGATCTAATCGACTGGTCTCCTTCCAAAAATGTTAGGCTTTCTGCCAAGAGTGGAAACGGATATCTTGTGAGTAGATTTCCGGGACCGAAATTGAAAGAAGAACCTGTCAGTGTGTGTGTGTGTGTGTGTGTATGCGCGCATGTGCATTCAGCCACCATTTGACAACAGATGTTGGAGTGTTTACGTCCCCGTTCTATAGCGGTTCACCAAAAAGAGAAACGATAGAATAAGTGCCATGCTTAATAACATACAATAAAAAGTGTTATGTCAAATCGGTTTGACTTAAATTAGTCAAGGTGGTGCTCCAGCTTGGTTGTAGTTTAACGATTGACGCAAGCAAAGCATAAAAGAGAAAAGAAACATGGCAGGAAAAAAGTTATAATCACTGAGAAACTGTTGCTGAAAGTAGTTATAAGACAGTATCGATATTTTCAAAATGTAATTTCCGTTTTAACGACTGAAAAGCTGTCCAGTGACAGAAGTACATTAACTTGTTAACACAGACATAAGTCATGATTTGCTAACTTTTTCATGATTCATTCGGTATTATGAATACATTTTAATACAACTTCCATATTTATTGTGTGTGTATTTCGTATAAATATATTCATTCATCGTGGGTCAATCATCCTCTTAACACCTCAATATATAACATCATTTCCACTTGATATCTACTTGATATGTATCGCAATAATTTTTTCATTCTAAACATAATCGATTGTTATAGAGATGCTTTACACTACGTTTTATCGAAAATTTCCTGACTGTATACATTTAAAATAAACCCGTGTTTTATTAAATGTTACACGACTGTATATAAAAGGGTATCATTGGTGACATTTGTTGAATTTTGATACATAAGACTAAAATACAAATGGTAAAAACAGCCGTCACTTGCGTCTATGGATTTGTAGTACGGGCTATTTTATTGATAAGAAATCCTGGGACCTACTTTGTTGGAGGTAGTCATCTGTATTGTTTCACAAATAGACCTGTCAATCAGAAATGCATGCAGCCTGTAACAGCCAGAGGCAAAGTGGGTTGAGACAACTCACATGTTTCTCGTGAGAAGTCAGTAAGGAAAAAAAAAAAACAATAACATTTCAATTTAATTACACTATTGTTTGCGAAATACACAAAAAAATATAATTTGATAATAGATTTACATATTCTTATTTGTGCAAATACTTTACAAAATCAGTAACAAAATAACAAAGAAAATATTAAACAAATCTCTACTTTTTACATAAGCAGTATATCAATATTTACACTATTTCCGTGTAGACAACGTTACATGTAAGTCTTCTTAACGTTTTTATTATGACGTCTACTTGTTCCTGATCTGGTAAATTATTTTTGATCAGCAAATATTTTAAGATTCACTGGATCGCCAACTCTACTGAGAGCGAAATATAACTGGTCATAAATAAATACGGGCGCAGGCATGTAGATGCCGCAATTAGAAAGGCTTTGTCCTTCACTTTTATTTAGAGACATTGTTATTTTACTTGTAGTGATCATATTATCAGACACCGATAACACTCTATAACGTGCGCCATTGCAGTGTTCAGTTCAGCGATTCAAATAGATAACGATGGCACATGGTTGCTTCGTCCCGGATAATCAAGCGTGCATCTTGAAGTAAACGGCCAGTGACATAAAGAGGAGATATTTTGTATGTTGAATTATAGTTTACCGGTAAGGGGAGCTATTCTAATTGCAATATATTTGTAGATCCTGTTCTTTTCATGATGCGGTAACAATAAAATTGAAGTATTGAAATATGATGGTTGCCATTTCCATTCATTAATCCAAAGTGCCACCCATCTATGCCAGAAGGAAAAAAAGGGGACATCATTGGGGAGTATGATCGATGCGAGTGACTTAATATTTGTAAAGATCTTTGGTTACTCTCTACTCTGAATTATGTTACGAGCATTCGTTCTGAACAATTCGTTTCCTCATCAAGACTATTTTGTATAAGAATAGAAAGATCATTAGAAGTTGGTTGATTATATCTCCTGGAGTGTTCTTCATGGGGGTTTTATCCGCATATAAGCCAGCAGGAATATTTCCAGCATCAATTTGCTCCTGCAAAGAGAGAAAAGATTGTAAGTATTTCCAGCAGATATCATAGCGGAATTAATTTTTTGAAATATTTTTACATCGAAGGCTTGGTTTGCTTTGTTAAGAGGCGTTCTCTCAATTCGTCTTCTTATTTGTTCATGATCAAAGAAACACGTTTGTAAGCTAGACAGGTCTGTTCCTGTTTGGTTTCTAGGAGCTCCAATAAATCTATAAAGAATTCCATATATTCTGTAATTTGTAATTCTTCTCAGTATTGAAGTGTCATCTACTTTCATAGGACACATTGCCATTGCACTGTTGAGCCTTCGAATATTACATCTGAAATATTTTGCTTCAGGAGTATTAGAAAGAAAAAGATCAGAATGTTCGTTCGGTAACTCCTGGATATTTGCAATTTTTATCATTCCTGATTTACAGCATATACCAAAACTGGAATTGTTCATTGTTCCTCCAGTTCGCTCTCCAATAAACACCAAAGCATTGCAGCGGTGGCAACTCGCGTCCATGAGGCCGCAATTGTGGCGAGCAACATCAACGGGAACCTGCAGAACTCCATCCATATAATAATGTCGAGCTATATTAAGAGTTAGTCTATTATTGATTTTACGACGTCTTCTGTGTTTTGCTGGATTTTGTTCTAAAACCTGTTTATGTTGTTCTTGTGACAGTTGTTGTCTTGCATTTCTATGCTGAGAAGCATCTCGTTCTAAAATTTGCTTTCTTTGCTCCTGTGACGGCGCTTAACAGACCTGACGCCGTCTTTTTGAGTTCCTTTCGTGTTGCTCGTCTTTCTGTTCTTGAGCTTGCCTCAATCTCCGTTCTTACTCACTCAAACATTTTGCAGTTCTTCCATTATTTGACCGTTTGTCTTTCATGGACAAAACTTAATCACATATTTATTCATTAAATACAATAGAATTAATTCAATAGAATAGAATAAAAACATAATAGTGAGACAGGCGATTGTATTACGATGACAATATTTGTATCTTATTTAAACTGCTTGAGGTATAAAAATAACCAAACTTTCTCACAGACATTCAGAAATAGGAATGAATGAAAGACCATTAAAAATTATAACGAATATGTTAGCAGGGGTATTGAAATGGTAGTCACATGTAATGGTAAATATTAAGACTGAAGTATTTGTAACGAAGAGGCCCGAAAATCTCACGATGGTGTGTTGGTCAACCACGTCGGATCGATGAAAATTAACATAGAATGTTAACAGTATGCGTTTGTTGACAATCTACTTAGTATTATGAAATTAATGCTGAGGAATGGGTGTGTGACAGATGTGATAAAAATGGTAATCTGTAAATGTGGTAGGCATGACAATTAGATAGATTAATCAAGTGTGGGGGAGAAAGGAGAGATGATTACAGTAGCTTTCGTTTGACCCAGTGACACCGTTTCTCGTTCGCCCCCCCCCCCCAAACCGTCTGCAACAATCTACAGCCGATAGGAAGACGGACAAGATCCGGTTTGTCTGAACTTAATTTCACCTAGCTTGTCATTAAAAACTCATCAATCATTGGTTTTAGGTATGGTATATATTGACAGGTCAAAGAAGTTTTTCCCGTCGCAAACTGATTTGGCGAACGAACGTGCGACCAACAAATCTGAGATGCGGTTTCAGGCCTTATCAATCGGCAAGAACTTCAAACAACCATGAAGAAAGAAAAGAAATATCGTTTTTTTTCTATGTATGACATTTTCTCCTTTTATCATTCTTAAAGCAAATATTTCATGCAAAGCGATGGATTATATTTCAGTTACAATTTATGATATGAAATATAATTTCAAAATATTGAAAGACGAAGGACAAAATTCAGTCTCATTTTGACGACAAACGCTCTTTTATACATACAAACATTAATGACTCTCTCTTTTTTTCTTTGTGCGCCCCTCCCTCTCTTTTTTCTTTCCCTCCCCTTGTCAACTATACATTTCTACCTCCCCCTTTCTCTAACGCTACTGTTGTTTTTCGCTCCTTTTGTCACCCCTTCCTTCGTTATTGATAAGTTGTAACGGACTGACGCTTTTCCTCAATTTCTTTTTCTTTCATTCTTTCTTTCTTTCACTCTCTTTCCATTTCATTCACCTCTTTTCCTCTATCTGGTTATTGATGGCTTCGGACAGACAGACGGACGGACGCGTCTCTTATTATAGCAAAATCACATTGGCTCTACGACAGCAGTTTATTATTTTTCCCTTTATTTTGTTATTTTGCAATCGAATGTACCTTTTCCCTAAAAGCAATTTGATTCGGGAGTTTTGCCATGAATGGTTGGTCAGCGAATTGTTGGCTATGAGACGAGTTTAGAGACTCAAATGGAAGACGAGAGAAAATAGTTGAACTACGTCAATGATGACACTCTCCCCACTACAGGAGAGGCTTTCCTCCATAATGTAAACGACTCATAAATCAGCAAAAATCGGTTCACTCTCGCCAGAGAGATCCTTCTCATTACAGGACTTGAAAGGATTTTTCTTGTATATTGAATGCATTTTGTGGATCCTTTTCCTTCATTCCGAGGGAAAAGACAACTTCCTTCCGTGTCTGTTTGTTTCCGAACCTAGGAACTTGATGCTGACATGTTATACTGAGTTATTATGTAGGTCTTTGATATAATCCTTTCTACTATAGGCAAAAGACCTGAAATGTGGTGTGACGGGGGAAGTCGATTAGATCGATCACAATACGCAACTCCTACTTAATTTATCGAGCCCGAAATTATGAAAAGCAAACACAACCTCGGCGGCAT
Organism: Octopus sinensis; assembly: GCF_006345805.1. Classification (NCBI taxonomy): domain Eukaryota; kingdom Metazoa; phylum Mollusca; class Cephalopoda; order Octopoda; family Octopodidae; genus Octopus; species Octopus sinensis. The sequence continues at coordinate 6,769,365 of NC_043001.1, read as the reverse complement.
TTAAACTCACAACGCAAAGACAGACGAAATACCGTCAGGTCACCGCCTTAGGTCCTGGTTATAAAATCTTTCTTGTTAGGAATATTTTTCTGTAACTGTTGACCGTAATTCCGTTCCACGCGTTCATTTCCAGCTCCATTTTCAATGGCAACTTTTCCCCTCTTTCATTATAGTTATTCGATATGGAATGGAGGCTAATATTATCGAACTTTGCATTGCTGCACCCACTGCTGCATCCACAGAAGAAATTAATGTCAGCTTGGAGGTTAAATCTGATATTTACTGCTGTTGTTGTTGGTTTCCTCCTTCCAAATTTTCTGTGGACTTTGTTAGCCTAAATCCATTCCTCACAGAGTGTCAGGATTTCCTCTCCTAAATATTTTCAATGTCTCAAGCCTTCTAACTGTTTCAACTACGAGACACAAATATCTTTTCCTCGTTTCCTTTGTAATTTGCCGTGCAAAAGAAATATCGACCTTCTTAACAAGCCCTCCCCCCTGATGTGAACATTTCGTTTCAAACTTTTCATTTCACGTGATCTTTTTGTTTGTTTGAAGAATGTGTAAGTAATCCAATCTGAACTTCAGTTGAAACACTCTTGTTTGTGATTTCGTGCGTTTGTAGGTGCGCCTATTACATTATTCTTGTCGACCAGTGTATTACTGTTGTTTAAATTCTTAGTAGGTACAATTGTAATTTCATCATTTTCAAAGTAGTGATCGCATTCATTAGCAATATATTTGTTTTGCTTTCTATTCCCTGTCGTGCAGGACAAATTACGAATCAGTGATGCATTAGCGATGATACACCAGAATGAAAACTGAATTAAAATAGATTATATACAGCTCCACCATTTTAAATGTTGTTAAAAATGCCCTTCACTTATCCAAGAGAATGAGACCCGAAAGTCGGACGCATGGATAACGATTCCTCTTTCCTATTATATTTGTTTCCGTTTGTAGTTCTATGAGAAAAGAATAGTAAAGATTTGCCGGTATCATGTTTTTGAGAAAGGCAGATTCTGACTTGTTATACAGTATCCTACGCATTGTGGTCTCTGCACCACACCTGGGATAGACATACGAGCAAGGCAACAAAAATGCAATCTATTTCTGGCAGCACACATTTTCCCAGAGCTACGCCTTCATAAGCGGAATATATGATCGTCGAAGAAACAAAATCGATTCCGCGATATGGTATTTGGAACCATAAATCGTAGCAAGAGACTAAACTTGACATTCGGTAAAGTTGCTTAACGTAGAACTGATGATGTCGTTAACGTTCCGCTGGTGAAGAACGATCATGAAAATAACAATGAATATTGCATTATAAGGATATCCTGAAATTATATCACATTACGACCCTGAAGGTCACGGTAATCCCTGTAGTGTCTATTTGATTACCGCCATTTCCATTCAAGACTAGAAGTGAATTTTGACAATGCATGCAAGCATGACACAAGGTAGTGTTCACGACTTTAGACTTTAAATGCATCAAGTGATTCATATATTGTGATTAATAGCTACTCTTTAAATCTCGTTTATATACCACAAATAATAAACTATATCAGGTAAGACATTTTGTGACACGTCCAAATTTCCGACAAAAGAAATCGAAATTCTGGATGGATGTTAACAATAAGGAATTCGAAGATAAGAAGCAATGGAATGTGATACACGAAGAGAGAATCGTAGAGTAAGTCAAGAGAGCTGCCAGTATCTTCTACATATTTCTACATATTTCACTCATTGCACGGCGGCCATACTGCAGCATTATTTTGAAGAGTTCAATCAATATATATTTTTAACTTTTGTACTTATTCTATAGAATTTATACCCGAATACCCAAGTAACTAGAACATAAACAAACCAACACCGATTGTCAGATGTCGGGATAAACACAGGCACAAAGAGAGACACTATACATATTTTAGGTGTATATATTACGTGTGCGTGTGAGTTCTCTCTCTCTCCCTATATATATATATATATTTATATATATACAGTATATATATATATATATATATATATATATATATATTATATATATATATATTATATATATATATATATATATATATATATATATATATATATATATGCATATATATATATGTGTATATATATAAAATTATATGCGATATGTAAATGTGTGTGTGTCCAAGTGTGAGTGTGCGTATGTGTGTATGTGCGGGAATGTTTAGTTTTACACACCTCCATCACTGCCTAACCTGTATTCGTTTTTGCATCGTCGTAATTTGCAGGTTTAACAAAAATATCGACGGTGAAGTACAAAACTACACCAAAGACATATGTACTGGTATCGGCAATCGGTCAAAATCGTTCAAAGCGGTTTCATAGCGTCGACACTGACCAACGACTGAAACAAGTAAATGTTAAAAGACGATAGATATCTATAAAGTCAATGCCATGACTTTATAGAATTACATAAAATTTGCACCTAAATAGAATTTTGAAGCATACATTTTATAGAAACTTGAATGATATTTTCCCTTTCAGTTACAGAGAGAACAATAAAATCCCTTAGCATTGCATCTGAAACGAGTAATTCTTATATTTAATGAAAAGGAATCTTGCAGTCGTGATTGTTTATAGATTTGAATAAATCCTACTCTGATCGTATATATTCTTTTGGTAAGTTGTAGGAAAGTGTTACCTGCTGACAACTTGGTTTAGTATACTATAATTTCCGTATTTATATCGCTTTAGTTTAATCCTTTCGATGTAAATAGCATCTTTCTCATGTAACAATACACTGATTACACAACTCTGTATTCCCACTTCATTTTCAAACATTGCAAAGATACAGATGATGCAAGACAGTTTATTTATAGCGGCGGCGCTCTGGATATACAATAATGGCAGTTTTTCTCCTTCATATTGTTTATATCGCCTCTTATTTATGTGAGTTTCTTTTACACTCTACCGCTTGCTCACAAGAGATAATTTAATTCTGTGTCGTTAAATTCTGAAGCTACAAACGACATAGGGCTTATAATATTTCTCCACATGATCAGACATCAATTTTATCACTACAACGCATGGCGGTAATCCAGAGGTGGTGGCAGTAAGGAAACTGTAAACTGTTTTAGTGTCCAACAGAGATATTGTTTTCCTTACACACAATCTACAGGATTAATATTCTTATCTTCAATATCGTTTCCTCTCGAAGGTACCGTTATTGATATCATCGGTTACAGTATTTACAATGTTACCGTATGCCAAATTGGGCCACCTGTTTCGTATTCTGGATTTTATTCACAGTGAGGCTGAAACCGGCGAGCAGCGTTACTGATCGTCTATACTTCTTCTGAGCATATGGAACGTCATCATATAAGGACTCATCATTGATGGTTTATTCGTGTATAATCGTAAAGCACATGCGCACTCATACATGCAAGCACAAACACAGACACACACAAACTGACACACACACGCACACAATCACACACACAAACACGTACATACATATCATGTGTGATCGCAAAATCCACAATTCTTTTCTATATTCACTTACTGTTTATTTTCTCTTATTCCTCTCTGTTGAAGAGCGTAGGCTCGAAGCGTAAATGATCGCTGGTGGAGGCACATGGCCTAGACTCGCGGTCGAGGGATCCCGGGATTTGTGTGAGTTTATGAGGAAAGCACCTAAATTCCACGCGTCTCCAGCAGAAGGTAATGGCGAACTTCTGCTGACTCTTTCGCCACAACTTTCTCTCACTCTTACCACCTGCATTTGCGACGGACAGGCGTTTCGTCCAGGTGGAGAACCTATACCCCAATGAAACAGAGAAACCGGCCTTTATGAGCCAAGCATGGCTCTAGAAGGAACAAACAACTATATAGCTAGCAAAGCAAGGGCGCTGATTTAACTATGATTAAATGTTCAATTAATAAAGAGTTCGAAATTAAACGCAGTTAGTGTTTCTACTCTTGTGTAAATAGCAATATGCTCTATAGTTTATACAATCATAGTTGCATGCATAATACATTAAATAACAATGAATTCTACAAAGAAATTCTAGTCTAGTCACTGTTATGTACCAATAACCTGTAAACGCTCAATATCTTAACAAGGATTGCTGTTTAGTAAAGGAAAATAACATTAATAATTGCACAAGCTGTCTTTCATATTATATATCAGCAAATATTGTAATTATGCTAACATAGTTAATTCTTAATGATGATAAATGTCATTTATTATGAACCAAGTAGGTCTATATACATGATAAATTACTTTAAGGAACTAATTTATTCATCACTTACTTGGAATGGGTATGATGAATTAAGCACACCATAGGAATCTTAACTTAGTTTTCACAACAATCAAGAAAACATATGCATGCTTTATGCAAATTATTAAAGCTATTTAACAAGAGAGGCAGATTAGATGCATTGGATAAGAAATCACATTTATAAATGTCTATTCAAGTTAGATAAACATTAGCTGACACGTAAGTCTCGAACATTTATTACTTATATATAACAATATTCTGTCACATCCTATTCCATTGACCTGTTCTATGCATATATCTGTAGTAATACATATGAATATGTAACGTATATATTATATGGATATATATATATATATATTATATATATATACACTCACCAAGATAGATCGGTAGCCACTACACACGTTCTTTTCTCTTCTTTTTTCTCTTCTTGTTTCTCTCCTTGTTTCTCTCGCTTTTTTTCTCTCCTTGTTTTTTTATTTTTTATTGTATCCCTTTCTGTAGAAGAGCGTAGGCTCGAAACGTAAAATACTTTTTCAATTCCTGAGCGTTATACTAATACATCTGTTTGTTTTGTACACCCCCTTTCTTCGTCTTTTGTTTTTCGTGAACTCTCCTATCTATATATATATATATATATATATATATATATATATATTATATATATATATATATATTATATATATTATATTTATATATAATACAATATATATATATATATCTATATATATATAGATATATATATGTATATATACAGATAGTCAATTCAAGGAACGAAACAATTAGAGAAAATGAAAAAACAAAAAATAAGAACAAACGCGATGATGTACATAAGCAATGTCTTAATTTGACGCTCGGTGAAGGAAGAGAGCTGTTGTCAACGTTTCGAGCATAGCTCTTCATCGGAAACAAGGAAGTCCAAAGAGAAAAGAGTTGAAATGAGTAAAATCAACAACAGTCCTCGTGCAGTTAGAAAAGAATACACTTAGCAGCACATCTCATACATGTTATATTTCCTCGATATGTCCTTTATATATGATGCATTTCCTTTCACTATGGTTTTCCTTACTTCATTTGATTGCAGCTGCTCTCCATTTTAGCTTTAATGCATTCAGCCGGACCATTCACCATCGCCTTAGTTGTTTTACGAATAGTTTGTCTCATCATTTCAACACCAAGGGACAACTGCATGCGTGTATCTGTTGTCTGCGTGTCTTGCGTCATTTATGGCGAAATTGAATTTGGCATTTAGTGATTCCACTGTCACCTCATACGTTCCAATCCGATCAAGATTTTTCTGTTAACAACAATAACAGCAGCAACAGCGTGAGGAAAGAGAAGAGAAGAGAAGAAGAAGAAGAAGAAGAAGAAGAAGAAGAAGAAGAGAAGAGAAGAAGAAGAAGAAGAGAAGAAGAAGAAGAAGGAAGAAGAAGAAGAAGAAGAAGAAGAAGAAGAAGAAGAAGAAGAAGAAGAAGCGAAGAAGAAGAAGAAGAGAAGAAGAATAAAGAGGAGAAGAAGGAGAAGAAGAAGAAGAAATAATGTGAGCGTGAGTAGGACTGACGAGTGGAAATGAACGAGTGGATAACGTGGAAAATGGAAAAAAGAAAGACCTGAGTACTTTAGTCTTCCTTCTTAAAAAGAAGGGTCTAAGCATGGCATGGATCAACTTTTGAAAGGCTTTGGTCAGTCTTCCCCACAAATGGGTCCTGGAAACACTAGCCAAGAGCAAGGTACCAACAATGATAAAATATATGAAATATGCCTTGAATAAATGGCAGTGCCGCAGCTCCAGATATGAGAGAGAATTATAAAATCTGAAGTCATCTCTATTAGAAAAGAAATATACCAAGGAGACTCGCTCTCCTCTTTAGTGCCTTGTACAGATAGGCTAAACAGAATTTGATGCGGATACGACTGTTATGGTAATACAATCAACCATCACTTGTGTATAAAAGATCTAAAACAGCACGCTGCAATTACAAACATTACTAGAGAGAGTGTGTAGAAATACTAAAGAAGTGAATATGAAATTAGGCTGAGAAACAGCTGCCAAAGCAACATTGAATAGAGGAAAACTAGTTAAGAGTAAGAATATAACACTAAATAAAGAAAAAATGAAGAGAATTAGACAAAATTCAGATATACAAATACTTACGAATATCTAGATACGTTACAAAACACAAATGAAAGAGGATTTTAGGAAGGAATAAGGAGCTCAGAGGGAAATAGGCCAGACATTATATTGAAAGACTTCAGACCAAAATCAAGCTCCTGATTGTTATGATTGTCCCAATCGACATAAATGTATCTGTCAAGATCTAAAAAAAACTGAGAATATATAAAAAATCTTGAAACTGAAGTTGGCAAAATGTGAAACCTCAATACTAAAACAGTGCTTGTTGTCATAGGAATCCTAGAATTGATTGCCAGAGTGGTAGACTGGTTCCTTGTACAGATACCAGGATATCCAAAATGGAAGAAATTCAAAATGCACATGGGAACCTGTACAAATACAAAGCAAGTGCCAAACATGTAATAATAATAACAACAACATCAACAACAGCAATAGCATCAATAATAATTATTATTCTAAGGAGAGTAGTGTCTCTTTGATTCACAGGAGAAAGCACTACTTGAAACCTTTGGTGATCTGTTGTTTTCCTACTTTCAAGTAAAGAATAACCGGTAATTCAGAGAGTCTTTTATAATAACAACAACAACAAGGAGGAGAAGAAGAAGATGCAGTAGAACAACAACAACGACAGCAATATGCAAAGTGCTTTATCTCAGCCTCTGCTTTTCTCAATAATATTTATAGAACTCTGTTTAGTGTCTCTTTTATTCCAGGAGTTATCTTTTCCAATATGTTTATCATTGCAAATATGCAGCTATCAGATTTGCATAAAGTACGCACGGCAGATAGCAATGTGCATTAGTCAACACTCGCATATACTGAATGCAATCACCAGATAAATCATTATTAATGCGACATGGGTTTATACCACGATATCACCAAGGAGCGAAAAATCACTTGAATATAATGCCCTTTCGAGTCAGGAATGCAGCGACAACGAGGCTGTAGCATGCCAAAATAATCCATGACCGATGCTTATAAGCACGCATTTCTCGTCGATACCATTGACGTGAATAAACTGAAACAATATTGGTTTTTGCACTCTTATTTTCTTCAACAGCACACAAATAATATCAAAGGTTACTGGAATAAACAATTTAACTGAGGTTGGATTAAAGATTTCAGTTTGAGAAATAATATTTAGTGACGTGTCTGAAGAAATTAACGTTGAAATTAGTTGGGAAACCTTTATATTTCAACAAGCACGAAAAGAGATCAAGGTGCCTTTATAAATGCAAATGGAAAATAGTTTATGATTGGGAAGTGAAGGTGAAATTGTCAGCACTAAAATACTTGAAAACCACATGGAAAATAAAATATTTTAAATTTGCAATTTATAAGAATTTTTTAGACAGTGTAAAATTCAAAACTTGCTTTCCTTTGGTGATAGTTATATACCCAAAACTCATGGTTTCATTATTGTTCTGAATGTAGCAGTTATTCATACATGATACCGTGGACATACATGAGTATCTGGGCTAAAAAATCACATTCGATCACAGCACCAGTAACAGTTAAGCTTCGTGCAATGGCCATATTCGATAACGAGGGGGCAGCCATAATATATCTAATGAAATTAACGTTTTGTCTATTTCTATATTATCTTTCAAATGTAATTCGAAGGTGCATATAGATCTAGATCATGTTACATATAATGTCAATATATCAGAGTCTACAAATCAATACGTCCTCATATAACGTATATCGTTACATTGAAATATATTATTCATACGTGGGTGGTGCGAGTTATACGAATGAGTTAAATGTTAATCAGTTATTTCACTAGCTTGGAGAGTTTATCTTCGTAAAAGAAATTAATAAAATGCATGACATGTTTGGGAAATTACATTTCCATACCAAATTACAAATATCAAGATGTATGAAACAGATTGAAATCGAATCAATCTTTAACGAATCCCAATTACCTGCATAAATTCTTCACACATTTACAATTACTGCGAGCTTTAGTAGAATAACGATACTATTATAATTCCAAATAGATATCTCTGTCATTATATATATATAAGTAGATGGACCTGTATATATTTCTTTTCCCCAATTAATTATCACTCTAAATCTAATAAGTTTGTCACGATTTCTTAATCTTTGACTAAATTGTGTATACTAATTTTTATCTCTTACTTCCTTCGTAAAAGGTGATGCTGCCGATAATTTATTACCTATCAGGTTCACTTACACAGGTAATATTAAAAACGTTGAGAATGACGTATTCCTGACTTCTTCATCCCGGTTAGTATTTAATTATTGAATTAGTATCTCTTCATAATCAGCATAATTCAGTGAATTGCTACTATTATAACATTCGTTATCAGTTCTGCTTATGTATAATAATTCTGCTCAATCTAAAATCAGCTATACAAAGATCTATTTAATCACTCACAGAATAATTAAATTTTGATGTACGGTGTATTATCTATTCCGTAATAAACGTAGCTGCTTATCAGACACTGGACTGATATTTCACGTCTGAAAATCGGCCCAGATTAAGTATAACCTGAACTAACGATATCCTATTTTCTTCACATGTGATATAAGATACTCTGTATTTATATATTTGGATTGTAATGCATTATTGTAGTTGATATTTATTATGAATCGATCTAATTGGTAAATGATCATATATTGTAATAATTATCTTCGAAGTTCCTTAGTATTTGGAAGGTTTCGTAATGGCTAAGTATACAATATTTATGACGTAAACAGATTGGTGTTCTCGGTATCAATGAATATAATCAACAATATATTAGCAAAACTATTAATTATTCTGTTTAAATGATGTTTCGTTCTTTTGGTTTACAGCTTACATGGTCCGGTCAATAAGTATCAGGATTGTTCCTAGAGTAACCAAGCTAAAACGCGCAGAATGAAGCCGCTTGGTACAGATTAACCTTGGAGGCTACTGTGCATGGATGCTTAGTTTTAACTTTTTGGTTCACTTTCGTTGTTTACAGCTGTCCTTGGAAAGAAATGTTCGAGTTTCCAGACGCTACGGATTTATTATCACACTGAAGTTATTGAAATACACAGACCAGAGCGTAAGACGCTTTACTGCCTCACGAATTACTGGTCGTTTGCATCAGTGCTCGAAACATTGGGACAGATATTATAGTGAAATAATGTGGTAGTTTCAGAACAATAGACCCTCGAATGACTATCTTCGTCTTCAAATAACAGAGGTTTGTTGGAGAAAATAATCTATCTAAACTATCTATCTATCTATCTATCTATCTATCTATCTATCTATCTATCTATCTATCTATCTATCTATCTATCTATCTGTCTGTATGTCTGTCTGGCTGGCTGGCTGTCTATCTATCTAACTATCTGTCTATCTATCAATCTATATATCTATCCATCTTTCTTTCTTTCTATCTATCTATCTATCTCTCTATATATATCTATCTATCTCTATATATATATCTATCTATCAATCTGTCTATCTATCTATCAATCTGTCTATCTATCTATCTATCTATCTATCTATCTATCTATCTATCTATCTATCTATCAATCAATCTATCTATCTATCTATGTATCTGTCTGTCTATCTTATCTATCTATCCATCTTATGCCAATACATACATATACATAGGCGCAGGAGTGGCTGTGTGGTAAGTAACTTGCTAACCAACCACATGGTTCCGTGTTCAGTCCCACTGCGTGGCATCTTGGGCAAGTGTCTTCTGCTATAGCCCCGGGCCGACCAATGCCTTGTGAGTGGATTTGGTAGACGGAAACTGAAAGAAGCCTATCGTATATATGCATATATATATATGTATGTGTTTGTGTGTCTGTGTTTGTCCCCCTAGCATTGCTTGACAGCCGATGCTTGTATGTTTACGTCCCTGTCACTTAGCGGTTCGGCAAAAGAGACCGATAGAATAAATACTGGGCTTACAAAAAGAATGAGTCCCGGGGTCGAGTTGCTCGACTAAAAGGCGTTGCTCCAGCATGGCCGCAGTCAAAATGACTGAAACAAGTAAAAGAAAAGAAAAGAAAAGAATATACCTTATATATGCATAGATACATATGCAAATGGGTGAATGGGAAAAAGAATGAGAAAAAAATAATTGCCGTATTTTCCAGAGAATATGGCCAAAGGTACCTACGATTACCCTGTCCAGCCACGTGAGTTTACGCTCAATGATAATGAATTATGTAACTATCTAACCATTATTACACTGGCTGCTAGTTGCCTAAGACCTAGAAGCGACCTTTAATTTATATCATATAATATTATTCTCTCCAGACGAACGACAAGTTAGGTTCGATCTAAGAGCCTATCAAATTTCAAGTTACATGGAAACCCGTCAAAATTATTAGATAGTATACACTCATATACTCACACATAGAAACATACCACACGCACTTCCGTATATATATATATATATATATATATATATATATATATATCAATAATAATAAAGGGTAAAATTAATTAATTAATTAATAATCTGTGTCTACGTGAATAGTTTTGAGTTTATACTGCCCGGGAGTTTCTTCTTATAGTAGAATAATAACTAAGTTCTTTGGCTGCTATTTCTAAAGTTCGGTATGTGGTGAAGTAAATTTTTTTGCTGAATCCTAATTATAATTATATTCATAATTATAAAATATATTATATATATATATATATATATATATATATATATATATATATATATATACACGCAATCTTCCAAAGGGCAGAAGAAAACTCAAGATATTCCTGCCTGGCACAACTCTCTCTTACCATTCACGAAATATCTGGCCTGTAATCACTTTGTAAGCTTTTGGCTATACGTGGGTGTGTGCGTGTTTGTGTTTGTGTGTGTGTGTGTATGCCTGCGTGTATCGATTATTAATATCTCGTTATCGATAGGATACTTACTAATCTGAAATTGATTCCCATTCTTCGTATTTTTTCGAACATTTAACGAAATTAATTGGATTTGATTAACATTAGTATTCCTAAGTGAATATGGATGGGTATTTAAAGAGACGTACATAATACTAAATGAATTATCCATCATGTCTGATACAAAACATTTCTATAGAATGGTACACAAAGGTATTCGCTATTGGTGGTATGAGTTAATGATTTACAGAATTGCATAGAAAACAGAAAAAAGCAAATTGCTGCTATAAACATTGGATTTCTCTGTGTAGAATTAAAGTAAATAACTCATATAATAGTAATTATCATCTGAATAATGACGTAACTCAGATGACTGTGTAGGGATTGTATGTATGTTAATGTAACACTTTAAGATTGGTAATATTAACAGCATTAACATATTTTTTCAGAGGAAGCCTTAGGAGAGGTAAATTTCATAGAAACATTATCAATTTTAAAGCAGTCATAATTCTGAAAGAAACAGATAAGGTGTATTGGGTAGAGTGCGAATAATATAGCGGTATAGAACAAATATGATGATATGAATAATAAAAGTAGTCGCTCTACAAAAGAATGCAAAATATTCCGGGTGAAATATCCACAGCAGAATACTAAAAAGTCGAATTTGAAAGAGAATATACCTATCACTTTGTCTGTATATCTATCTGCAGTTCGTCTTGCAACTAAAATCAATAAGCATTAGGAAAATGATAGTGGGTAAGATATCGATATTTTGTATTTTTGACAAATATTTAGACAATCAATTATATGAGCAATTTGCATTTCGTACTAAGTTGCTATAGTAAACATGCATAGAAGATACACCAGTGAAGTCGAAAAGTAATAGGGAAACATTGATGTTGATATTTAATGTTGAAACTTCGATATCCCTCTGCTATGTCTGCACGAGTCCCATTGGACCTGGCACATTGGAAAAGAGATTAACGCACGCGAATGTCACTCTGTTCAATAGAAGAGACTACGAAGTTCTAAAAACATTGAAGAAAGACTAAAGTATTTAGTCTCATAAATAAACTGAAACTTTACGAAGATCTGAAATATATTAGAAAAGTAAGATTAAACGGAAACTCTTCGCTTGCACACTGATACACACATATATATATGCGCGAAGAAAAAATATTTACACACTCACACATCTATATATATATATATATATATATATATATATATATATATATATATATATATGAATATATATATATACGCACGCACACTCACACACACATATATAAGATGGAGGGAAAGAAAACCGTGTGTGCGATTATAGATAAACTGGAATTGAAATTTTTTTTCATAGAATGCGTTTGAATATATAATAAACGTATGCGCTTATTTTATTTATCATTGTCACTTCATCTTCAGGTTGATTCTGAAGAAATCCTGCCTGCTATACATTCTTCTTTCTTTACCATTTCATGTTCTATTCTTATATTCCTTTCTTTTTGTACGCAAATATATGTATATATCTTTTTTTAAATGGCAGTGAAGTTGATAACATCTATTTCTCTACAACACTAATAAAATTCACATTCAAATTCTATTCTGATTCTTATCCATAGATTTACTCTGTATATAAAAGATATATATGTTTTCCTTTTATATATATTTTTCATAAAGCAATATTTTAAAGTACTCTCCTTCACAAGGTGTTGTCGAGATTCTTTCTTTCTTTTTAGCTTATAAAATGTGTCGAGATTTCATTGCTTGGTAAAATATTATGACTCACAAAAATATTCCAATGCAAAATGAAGGAAAATCTCGATAAAATATACATGTAACTGTTGGAAACTATGAAGTCATGTGACAAATCAATTTATTGTTCATACAAACACTACCCACACGACAATATATCTCAGGTATTTTGTCCCGGTGTATTAAGAACACTCCTTTATATTTTTGTATTATACAGTATCTATCTGCCGTTAAGGAGGCGAGCAGGCAGAAACGTTGGCACGACGGTCTAAATGAGTAGCCGTATTTCGTCTGCCGTTACGTTCTGAGTTCAAATTCCGCCGAGGTTGACTTTGCCTTTCATCCTTTCGGGGTCGATAAATTAAGTACCAGTTATGCACTGGGGTAGATGTAATCAACTTAATATCTTTGTCTTTCCTTGTTTATCCTCCCTGGATTTAGCCCCTTGTGGGTAGTAAAGAAATAGTTATTTCTCTCATCGCTACGTTCTGAATTCAAATTCCTCCGAGGTCGACTTTGCCTTTCATCTTTCGGTCGATTAAATAAGTACCAGTTACGCACTGGGGTCGATATAATTGATTTAATTCGTTTGTCTGTCCTTGTTTGTTCCCTTGTGAGCAGTAAAGCAATAAGAATCGTTATACCCCAGGATAAATGCTATTAGCGTATCGTTCGTTTCTGAGTTCAAATTCCTCCGAGGTCGAATTTGCTTTTCTTCTTTTCGGCGTCGATAAATTAAGTACCAGTTGCGTACTGATGTCGATCTAATCGACTAGCCCTTCCCCAAAATTTCGGGCCTTGTGCCTAGAGTATAAAAGTATAAATAAAATACCATTTGAGCACTGGTGTTGATGTAATTCACAATGTCCATCCCGTCTTAATTCAGACCTTTTTCCATTTGTATACGACGATATTTATCTGCTGGTCATTTATACTCGATATCAATACATATATAACATTAATGAAAATAATGAATAAAGTGCATGCATGTTTGTGTGTTAAGAAGCTTGCTTCCCACCACATCACAGCCATTGTTTTCGATCGCTATAAAAAGGCATTCTTCTCCAGCCTTAAGGACTGCTTTCCGGGACTTATGTATATCTATCCCCTGGACAGTACTATAAAATTACTCATTTTTGCCGACTATGTGTACCGGAGCAACTTGAAATAAAGTGTTTTGCTCAAGAACCCAATGCGTTCGCCGTGTCCAGGAATTGAAACTTTAATTTTACAATCATGAGCGCAGCACTATAAGCACTAGGCTATACTCCACCCTTTCTAGAACATCCAGTCAGCACACAAAGGCACTGCATACTATAATTCACTATGATATTAACCGTTTTCGTTTAGACGCTGTGCAATTAACGTTAAAAGAAGAATACATTTCCCCCCCCCCCTCCATGTAGTTCTTGAATCATAGTAGCTACATGTCTTTCTTTTTGTGTCCCTTCAACCATAAATCACTACCGCTTTAAATTACTTCAAACATTCCACGGCTATTTATAACGAATTCAATGGCATGTAAGTTTACTTCCATCTAATTGCAACCCTAAATTCAATTCTCACCCGACTGAGCCTTTACTATGGTCTTGACTTCGTATTCACAACCCAATTGTTCCAAATTCCTGCAACGACATTCGACGTTGTTTATTCTACCGAAACCTCGATGCTGCAACACCTACGAATATTAATAATTCGACTGCACTCGCCTTGTTGAAGAACCCGTGAACCTGATCGTATATGTTGTAAACATAACTCCAAAGTTTCACACGCACCAAGAAAAATATTATTTACTACATTAAATTCTGATTTTGTGCCATATTTTATAATGGAGAAACCAGTCAGCGCTTAGCAGACCGTTTTATGGAACATTATTAATAGAAGCACGAAATATGGCCAGGTCATTTCGACATAAATATCGTGATTTGAATTCTTCTCTTACATACATTCCTCTTGGTAAATCTACTTACTATTGTGTGGTTTATGATTTGAGAGATAGATAAGCCATCATCTTTTTATAGAAATGCACCTCTGATCAGTGGCGTGTAACAGAGATTTAATATAGCAATTGTAGAAGTTCTGCTTTTATGTAGCTAACACATGATGTTGGGTAGCTTGTTGCGATGTTGTTGATGAACAGAAGCATGGGGTGACAGCTTGATAATAATTGTTGATTAAACATTGATTATTTCCTTTGAAAATGTAATCAATAACAGAGAATGCTCTGTAAACCAGTTGACAATTTTGGTGCCTAAAACAAGATTGTCGCTCATGAGAAAATTGTTCTAGTTTGAACATACGTGTTTACGTTCAAGTTGTGATAACGGTATTTTAATATTAAGTCCACTTGAATGTCCTAACTTCATAAGATTAGTTCATGTCCTGGACTTTGCACTGATGTTTTGCGTTTGGAGTGAACAATTTAATTAGGTCAATACTATAAGAAATATGTTACTGGGACGTTATATGTTGCAAGATGACAATTAGTCAGTGACATCAGAACATCTATTTAGAGTCCTTTAAATGTATATCCCGATGTCACATAAACTAAGTGAGAAGGGACGGCTTTCATTAGAAACTGTCATTCAGTGTATAGACATTTTATCATGGAAATAAGTCGAAAGTCTACTGCTTGGTGTGTGCGTAATGACAGCGTCATATGAGGTATGGGAGGAGAACTGCCATGATGCTCTCCTCTGAGCTTTGTTGAATTTGAATAGTATTCTTTTCTACTCTAGGCACAAGGCCCGAAATTTTGGGGGAGAGGGCCATTCGATTAGATCGACCCTAGTACGCAACTGGTACTTAATTTATCGACCCCGGAAAGGATGAAAGGCAAAGTCGTCCTCGGCAGAATTTAAACGCAGAACGTAAAGACAGAAGAAATACCTATTTCTTTACTACCCACAAGGGGCTAAACGCAGAAGGGACAGACAAACGGATTAAGTCGATTATATCGACCCCAGTGCGAAACTGGTGCTTATTTAATCAACCCTGAAAGGATGAAAGGCAAAGTCGATCTCGGCGGAATTTGAACTCAGAGCGTAGCGGCAGACGAAATACTGCTAAGCAATTTGCCCGGCGTGCTAACGCCTTTGCCAGCTCGCCGACTTGAATGTGAATAGTATTAGTGCCGAATGTATTTTTGTAATCGGAACAAAAACGTCAGGCAATCAGATGCAAAATTTGATCACACTAGATGATTTCACAATGTCAGGTATTATCCGGACGAATGTATTAATCGCTGATTTTAGCTTTGCTTACTAGCTACAGTTTCTTGTAATCTTTTATAGGTCTCTATCAACTTGTTCATGATTAAAGAGGGGTTGGTTAATATATATTCTCTTGATATGCACAGTTACAAAAATTTGCTGATTTTGGATAATTTTACATGATAATGAGTTGTAAAAAAACTCATTAGATAAACGATGGATCCTTTTCTGTAGATTTATACCAAGCACATATTTTATTTCAGCTTTATACGCTAAATGTACACATGTCGTCAATGTAATATAAAACTTAAGGAAAGATGAAGTGTAACATATGTGTAGAAGTGCGTTTTTTTATATAATACGGGCAAATCAGAAGAACAGAGATCCACAAATTCAAAGAGACAGTCATGCACAACATGTGTTCTGGGACTTTGTTTTGATAGACCACGGCCTCATTCGTCAGTTTTTCCTGAATGTCTGGTTTTGATAGCCTTTCTTAACTGCCTCAAAAAGTTGGCATACCATTCTCCATTTGAATCCTCCAAAATCTGAGTTTATCAACCTTATTTACAAATGAAAAAGCCTTGGCCTAATTTGGCTCAGGTGAGTAATGGTGTGTCCACTGCATTGATAGTCTCTTTGTCTCTGGTGAAATGTGAAGCGAACACTCACCCCTCTAAAATACTATTGTTCTTACGCTGAGTTTCGAACCTTAGCTATTAATGAATAACTATGACACACGATTTGATAATCCATTTGATCTACGAGAGATGTTTCATATAGTGGTTTAGCCTTAATATTTTACAAAGGAATTAATCTTTATCTTCCACAGCTTCTGAATGCAAAGCTTAGGAAAATTTTAACGTCATTAATAAAATATTCATGATCTTTAGACTTATTTTCAAACGAGGCGTGTTACCTATATTGTAATCAGATTGAGAGAGTTATGGCGTTCAAGGTTAAAGAGATTGTCAGCCATAATATTGCACCTAATTAGAATTTTTTAAATAACGTTTTTGCATGCAGACATAATTATGACTGTATATATATATATATATATATATATATATATATATATATATAATATATATATATATATATAATATATATATATATATACATATATATAATATATATATATATATATATATATATAAACATATAAATGCATACGATTAGTTCGATGCATCTTATATACTTATTTTTTTATATCCCTGTGGATATACGTTTATATATATTCACACACACACAAATATATACACATATACACACATATATAAATATACATACATATATGGTGTGTGTGTGTGTGTGTGTGGTGTGTGTGTGTGTGTGTGTGTGTGTTTGTCTCTGTGTATATACGTACATTGAAACTTGGTTCTGAGTTCCCCTGAGAATGAACAGGTGTGTTAGCAAATAACTGATAAAAACGTTATTTTGTTAGGATGAACATATATTTCGCAACATGTCTCAACGCTAATATTTTTATGCTTTTTTCTCTCTGTATATCAAATGAAAATTCTTAATCAGATTCAGTAAGACTTGGTTCTGCTAGAAACTTTGGCAAGAAAAAAAAATAGTATTATATTAAGGCCAAAATTTTCATGAAAAACGATTCGTAACATTTTTTTTCTTCTGTTCTGGGTATCAGAGGCATTTGAGATAACTAATTATATATATTATTTTATTTTACAAAGCATTAATTTTTGTTTTTGTTAATTGACTTGTTTTTTTTATATTGGTATAGTTTTATTTCTAAGGTAGAAACACATAGACATATTTCCTAAACCACATTCGATGATGCATCATTGTCAAATATTTATGAACGCATACCCAGGAAAAGTGTTATGAATTTTCATGAAAAACGATTCGTAACATTTTTTCTTCTGTTTGGGGTATCAGAGACATTTTGATATAACTAATTTTACATAATATTTTATTTTAGAAATCATTAAGTTTTATTTTTTTGTTAATTGAAACAAAGAGGAATAAGCGCCAGACCACAGGAGAGATACTGAATGACTTGACCGCTAGTATGGAAACATTGAGACGTATAAATACACGGAGGAACGCATGCGCACATGGAAGCCTATTCAGACTTATACATAGGCGTAGGAGTGGCTGGGTGATAAGTAGTTTGTTTACCAACCACATGGTTCCGTGTTCAGTCCCACTGCGTGACACATGTCACAATTTTCCTCTTCAGTAGGTGATATTTAAATTAAGCATGTCTGGAAGAAAAGAAAAAAAAATCCCCTCAAAATTAATAATAAATAAGAACAAAAATCTATGTTTATTTCCAATGTCTTTTGTTCTTTTTTATTTTACTTTAAACAGCACCTGCTGCAGAGTAAAAGTTTGACCATTACGATGTTCTCTTTATGACAATCTTGGTCCATTTGTAAGAAACAATTGCATAGGAATATGAAAATACAAAATAAAATCTATTTTGACATCTACATCTAATTTTCTTCATTTCAATAACATGAATAAATTTGTTGAACTTTGTTTAGTAAGTTAAGTCATATAATGGTTATTTCTATGAGAGTGTTTAGATATATATATATATATATATATATATATATATCTAAACACTCTTGGGGGAGAGGGCCATTCGATTAGATCGACCCTAGTACGCAACTGGTATATATATCTCTATATAAATACATGTGTTAGCGCCTCACAGGTATACTTCGCTTCTTCTTTATTATCGAAAAAGAGCATTTCGGTCTAATATTCACAAGCTTTCATTTATAGATATATGCCTCTGCTTCCAGATATTTTCAACAAGAGATTGTAAGATGTCGACCTGCTCTCGGAAGTTCCTAAAATGTTTAACTTGCACAATGTATATATATATATCATATACATAACACATATATATATATATATATATATATATATATATGCATATACTTACACATGTGTACATACCTACATATATATGCATATACACATGCATATATGGGTACGGGACGTCAAAAAGGAAACGTGAACAACGGGAAAAACGAGAATAAGAAAAAGAAGGAAATGGAAAACAAACTTCTTTTTGAACAACGAAAGAAACAAATAGAAAAACGATCCGGCAACATAAGAAACAATCCCTTCATGTGTTGTACCCCGTTTTATCTATTCCACGTTTCGAACGCTTGGTGCAAGACGCGTCTTCGCTAAAACAGTCTTTCCCGCAAAGCAAATTATACAAAATTTGGCATACATGCATATATCCATACATATGTCTGTGTGTATAAATGCATGCTTACTCTACAACATCTTCTGCAGCGTATTTCTGGAACACACACAAGTGCTTCAAATATCTTTCTTTAAATTTCATGTTTCTTCTTTCTTTCTTCTTACTTTCTTTCTCGGCTCTCTTTCTATATCCATGTATTCATATATATGTGCTTGTGTGTATATGTGTGTTTGATTGTTAGTGTGTCTATGCTTCTCTGCGTTTCTGAAAAGTGGAACACATTTATATATATAAGACAATTTCTCCACGTATCAGTGTTTTTAACATTAAAGCTTATCGTGTCTTGAAAATCTGTCATTTTTATATTTATTATGATTTTTTGTGATATTTCTATATATCCTCTATAACGAGAAAAAAATTCCCATCTTTTTTTTTATTTTCAATGTTAGCTGCAAATAAACAGAATGTCTGAATATTAATATAAACATAACGAAACTCATTTTTGTTAGAAATTACATTAATCGCTTACGAGTTAAATGTCAATAGGTTATCTGTACCTGACATTGATATTCTGAGGCAGTTAACTGAACAATATCTTAGTATACCCCATAGTGATAATAACAGAATGAAACAGAATAGCGAAGAACTGCTGGGGACCGTATAATAGTATCATATTTACGATGTATTAATGTTGCTTACCCGTAAACGTAAATTATGCCTTTTATTAAAACGTTCAATAACAGTGTATTCGATGGAGTGCATTGCAGACGAACACAGTTATGATGCACCACGAAAGGAAAATATCACGGTGACATATTTTAATACAATAGATGTGATCCTACTTATGGAACTCCTTTTCTTTCTGGGAAAATGTGTCACGCCAACTTTTATACACGTCGTAATTCTAGTGTTTCCGGTTAGTAATGGAGTCAGGCGAGTGTGTTAGATCAATAGACATGAAACGGTTACTGAAGAAGAATATAAATATCGCCACCCATTAATAATACACAAAGTGGTTATTGTGTTATGTAGAAGTATGTGTGTGTGTGTGTGTGTGTGTGTGTGTGTGTGTGTGTGTCTGTGCGTGTGAGTGTTTATGCACGCATCTATGTTTATGGAACCTTATATAAACATATTTGTTTAAGTATCTATATATAAAGATGTATATATATATATATATATATATATATATATATATATATATATATATATATAAAGATATAAAGATATATAAAGATATATATATATGTACATGCATACATACATATATATAGCTAGATAGATGGAGACAAACATGAATATATATATATACACATGTCTATATCTATCTATTTACACACACACATATATATGCACACACACACACACACACACACACACACATATATATATATATATATAAACATATATATATATTTATATATATATTTATATATATATATATATATATATACATGTTATTCATGTAGATCTTGTAAAGAAAATTACATTATATTTTCTTGCAGATTGTATATGGTTTTGCGTGCCTGTGTGTACTATTCCTGAATGCTACACTTGCCTATCGTGTAATGAATACTAAAATATGAATTCTTGCTGTATAACAATAACTTTATTATACTATCGAAACTGCAATCAGAATAACTTTGAGTGAATCTGTAGGTAATTAGGCGTTCAAAGTTTACGGGGAACGACACCATTTATACAAATAAATATGAAGATCTTATTTGAATAAACATATAGAGATATCAACGCACATTAATATATATGCTGCAAGTTTGTTCGCTCGTTTTCGTAGAATACATGATCTGCAGAAAATTATTTAATATTAAGCGTGACCCTCCTGACGTAAAATGGTTAAGGATGGTTTAGCAAATTCTTGATGAAACAACTCCACAGTTGATTTCTTTCCAGCGGTCAAATTTCTCTTTTATACATTAAGAAGTTCTATTCATTGCAAGTAAGATTGCTTGTGTGGGTGCATGGAGCTCCACCTCATATATCGAATTGATTACAGAGCAACTTCAAATGAAATGTTTTGCTCAAGAACACAGCAAATCGCCCTGTCAGGAAATCGAAACCGTTATCTTCAGATCATGAGTACAATACCTTAACAGCATGTTTAAGGACCGTCACAATATTCATGTCATTCGATGCCAAAATTAGTCCTGAAATGGGCCTAAATAGGTCACTACTTAAGACTTGGGTATATTTCATAAAGAAAATAAAGTACTTAGAGCTTGCGGATTTTACGGAGAAGGCTAAACTCTAACCACTGAAACGTACTCATTGCGAAGGAGTACAATTGCAAATTAGTAACACATCAATGATTAAGGATTTCAGCCTTGATACAAAGTTCAGTTAACACATACATATTATATTCTTGGTTTCAAAATTTGCCTTAAGATTAGCAGTATAGGGGATTACATTGACCCCGGTGCTCAAATGGTACTTGGTTTATCGACCTCGAAATGATATAGGTCAATGTGAACTTAGCGGATTTTGAACTCAGAACGTAACAAAAACTGTCATCGAAATGACGCTAAGCATTTTGCCCGGCGCGGTTAGCGATTCTGCTCGCTGACACTCTGCAGAGGCCAGTTTACAATTATTAATATTAGAGAATTACTGTCATTCCATCGGTAAAATTCGACCTGGATGTACGAGCCACATTTGTCGTACCAGTAACTAATGGCTAAAAAATCTGGGAAGAAAAACAATATTATCGGTAGAATCTGGAAAGCAATAGCAGCATGGCGCTCGAGAATTGTTTTATTATTCCTTTGAAGTGAAGAAGACTGATAGCAAATGAACAACCTGTCACAATGAAACACGCCCACCTTCCTCAGACAAATGCACCTGTAAAATAATAGCTTTTCATGGAAGTGGTAGTGTTATGCCAGCCCTGAGAAATACGAAATTCAAAGAAAAATGGAAGATTAGGTATGTGAGGTGTGGAAGGGTAGGTGTGTGTACATATGTATGCGTGTGTACGGATGCGTCAGTAAAATTGCTTCACGCATTAGCATAGGCTTTATCGATGTATCACAACTATATTTTTCCTGTAATAATTCATGGAAGGTGGTTTTCTTCCTCTGTCAGCAATATATATATATATTATATATACAAGGTGCACCGCTGCACTGATAACCAGCTGGCAGAAGATCTACTTGGGAATAGGCTAGTAGAAACATGGAACAGCCACTCTGATGTGATTACTGACTTTACTTGTTAGTGTAATTACTATTCTGATCTCTTCCTGAGATTTTCCAACGAGATATTTTTTCTTGCTGCAAATCAGTGACCGATGGTTGCTTTGTTTACAACATATTTCTGGCTGGAGCGGACTCTGGCTATCGCTCTAGAGGGCCAGTACTCGCGACTAAGAATAAGCCAAGTAGCTTCAAACTGAATCAGTCTCGCCATCCTCTTGTCTCCTACAGAATGGTAGGGGTTCTCTCCCCCTGCTAGCAATATGGATTGCATATACAAAATGCAACGTTGCACCGATAACGAGCTGGTGGAAGATCTGCCTGGAGTTAAACTAGCAGTAACAGGGAACTGCCACTTTGACGTGGTGATTACCTTTATGTATGTGTGTGAGCGTTTGTCTGTTTTTGTATATTTTGTACCAGCATTTGTCTACCACACCCGCTTGACAATCGCTGCTGATGCTTTTACGGCCCCGTAGATTACAGGGTCGATAAAAGGACCCAGCAGTATAAGTAACAACTCTAAAACCGGATTAGCTCTGGGGATGATTCACTTGACTAAAAGTTCTTCAAGGTTCGTGCGCTCCAACATGGCCGCAGCCACTTCACTGACACGAGCAAAAGGGAAAAGTCATTGAAAATTTGAATTTTTATTGGACATAGATTTTTAGCCGTTGGCTCAATGGTTATTCAACATGCAAAACTTTAGAAATTATGTGAAAATTGGGTAGAGGTAGTTTATACTAAACAACAGTATTTATGGATTTCTCATGAAGCTATTGCTAAGGAATTACATTTGTTTTTGTGAAAATGCATTTCACTTTTGGTAAATTTCAAAATAATGACTTACTCCTTATAGCTCTGTATTTTGGTATTAAAACAGCATAATATTAGGTTGTTGCATAATTATTGCGGCTTTTTACAACAAAATTTATTCATTAAAAACAATAACAACATTTAACAAAAGCATATTTACATGATTATTCCGACGGGCTGCGAAGCAAATGGAAAGCAGTAATTGAAGTAGATGGTGAATATGCGCCGGAATAATAATTTAAATATGTTTTTGTTGAAAACATTTTTTTTTAATATAAACCGCAATAATTATGCACCAACATGATATATGTCAACTGCAATAAATGAAATTCTTAAATTCATTTTATTGTAATTGAATTGCCCGAGGAATTATTACTAGTTGTCTCGATCCAGGATTCGGGTTTCTGTATCATATCTCATATCTCGATGAGAAAATAATAATGTTTTTTTCTTTTTCATATAAGCGACACGGGTACCGTGTTTCTGTCGTATTTGTTTAGTTATTATTGATCATTTTATGAGATGAAAGGATTCTTATGTGGCGTAATGGTGATTCCTGTCTGTTAGTGATTCAGAAAATCATTTTAACGTTTGCAAGCCATTACGTTAATATGATTACTCAACTTCATCAATGTTCGATACGAATAATTGGTAGCAAAATCAATTATATATATATATATATATATATATATATATATATATATATATATATATATATATATATATATATAACAGTACATATATAAGTATAACATGCATTTTATATACTTATTTATGTGTGTGTTTGCGTGTATGTATGTATACTACGTATTAGATTTGTGTTAATTTACCTTAATTACTGATTCTATAACAACGCGATTTCTATTAATCTTGTTTTCATTAATCTTTATTAATGAGGTTGATATTTATGTTCTTCTTAATGTCATTTGTCGTGTAGATTATATGAATAATGTAAGGTGGTTGTGCATCCATAAACTTTCTTTATATCTAAGGTAAAGTGGGAGTGAAAAGTTCATATAGGTGGCGAGAACTATGGATATATACGTATTTTCATGAACATATATATATACACACACATACACATGTGTATATACATTACATATACTATAATACATAAATATATATATATATATATAGATTATATATATATATATATATATATATATATATAATATATATCCATATATATATATATACATATATATAATATACATATATATATTATATATATATATATATATTATATATCTATATATATATATATGTATATATATATATATATATTATATATATATATATATATATATATATATAGTAGTAATATATATATAATTATATATATAATATATATATAATATAATATATCTATATAATATATATATACACATATATATCTATACATAATATATATATATATATGTTATATATATATATAAATTATTTTATTTTATAGAAGGAGCTTCTAACAGGACTATAGTCCTGTAGAGCTCCTTCTATAAAAATAAATTAATTTACTCTGCTATGTATTGGTACCTGTTTAATTACTTGTTAACCCCGACTCAACCCGGGACCTACACATATTATTATATATAATATATATATATATTTATATTATATTCACAATTGAGGGTAAAATTAATTAATTAATTATTCACCAAGTGTTCATTATTAAAAGGACCATTTAAGGCAATTCAAAATATTACAGTATATAATTAGGGCTTAGTAAAATAAATTACTTGGATTTGGATCCAAATTAAGAAATTTTGAGCTGACGAAAGAAATGCTGATTTTATTTGGCTAATCTTAAACGTTGACGTACTCAAACGATCTATGTACTTGTGGATTGTTTCTGTATTTACCCCCAAACCTTCGTGAGCTGTCTGGAGTAAACATTATCTGAGAGAATTTTCTTTACGTAGTAGAAATCTAAGAAAAATTTTTTTGGCTGCTATTTCTACTAAGTTCATATGTGGCAAGTAATTTATTTTTACTAAGCCCAATTGTATTTTAAAAAAATTTAAATATTATATATTATCGTTTCTCTCCATTTATAGATCTTTGCACTCCCTTTTTACCTTAGATTATTTCTTAGCAATTGCTTTTGGTTCCCTGGCCCTTCGTCATTTTTTAGGGACGGTGAATTATTTCCTTTTTGGGTTTCAAAAAACGTCTAGCCGTATTAATTATTATTATTGTTGTTGTTGTTGTTATTATTATTATTAATTATTATTATTATTATTATTATTATTATTATTATTATGTATACTGGTTTAGGAGTGCTTCTGTACGGCGTTACCGGTTCGTGATGTACTGTCAAGGCACGGAAATGCCGTCTACCCGATATATCCGAGGTGTGGCCGGACAAGGAAACCGTCTTGCACGCATTTCTGGAATGTCCAGAATTCACAGGACTGATAGTTTTCGCAGAACTACTGTTGTCATCAATGGGAAGAGTACAGCTATCAGCTGAGTCTATCATCGGGACTGTGGCGCCTAGGTCCCTTAACAGGGAAAGGAAGGCTTGCTTTTTCTGTGTAGTAGTCATACTGAAAGAAACAGTATGGAAGATGCGTGTGAGAGGTATAATGATTGGTTCCTTTGTATCCGGCCAGGCGTTGGTTAACTTTTTTTGTTACCACCTCAGTAGTAAGATCAAGCTGGGGAAGAGGTACCTGTCACGAGAGAGATTCATGAAAAGATGGAAGCAGGTGGTAAGGAAGCTGGAAGCGAATGGAACCAGGTAAGTGGAGTTAAAAAGTAAACAATCGAAAGAAAAAGCAAGGGTTCTACTTTGGTGGTCGGATGCCCTTCCTTCGCAATGAGTAACATGTTATCAAGTAATTGGTAATTAATAATTTGTAATTTGTAATATTTAATTAGTATCATAAGTTTTTAAACGTTATAGCAGCTACTACACGTTTTTATGTTTCTCTGTCTTTGTTCGTCCCTTCGTTGTAATGCTTTCACGGCAAAAGTTTGTGAAATAAAGTAGCTTGCTTACGAATCACATGGTCTTGGGTTCCGTCCCACTGCGCGGCAACTCGAGCAAGTGTCTTATAATATAGCCTCACACCGTTCAAAACCTTGTGAATGGATTTGGTAGACGGCAACTGAAAGAAGCCCGTCGTATATATGTATGTATATATATATATATATATATATATATATATATGTGTGTGTGTGTGTGTGTGTGTGTGTGTGTGTGTTTGTGTCTGTTTGTCTCCTCAACATCTCTTGACAACCGATGCTTGTTTGTTTACGTCCCCGTAATCTAGCGGTTCGACAAAAGAGAGCGATAGAATAAGTACTAGACTTGCAAAGAATAAGTCCTGGCATCGATTTGCTCTACTAAAGTCAGAGCTCTAAGATGGTCACTGTCAATTGACTGAAACTAGTAAAAGCGTAAAAGAGTATACTTTTTTCTTATACAGTTATGTGCCGATCCATGCGATTTGATATAAGTCTACCTGTCCACATGTTTAATTGGCAAGAAACTATAAGTAGCTACAAATTATGGATATATGAATATGACATGACTCCTTATCCTGCCTGAGGCATACTCGTCCTGTCATCACACGTAAATAAGCTCACTGTTTTATTAATGGAGCATTACGGATCTCTCATCATTCTTTCCTTATGGCTAAATTATCTTTAATTATAAATGAATGCAGCTGATTTTGATTGGAATCTAAACTGGAATATGTTCTAGAGAATGACATGAGTGTTTGATGTGTGAAATATTCTTCATTTCCTGAGCGAATTCATCAATGACATTACTAATATACACATTTCCGTGGAACATCTGAGCTGTCAAAATACTATCTTTATTGG
>NC_043001.1:6730916-6742005 GCF_006345805.1 Octopus sinensis | reverse complement strand
ACACTATAAATTATCAAGTTAAAATGTCATATATATTTTCGTTATATATATCTTCGCGAACATAATATGTATTGGTTAAATTCCACAAAAATTTTGAAATATTTTCTTTGCTTTTCACCAATGAAATAAATATAATTTCACACAGACACACGCAAATACACACACACACACACTCACACAGACACATACACACAAATACACCCATGCATACACGGATACACATGCGCGCACATTCACACACACATAATAAATTGTTTAAGTTGATTTTATTGTTTAGAATTTTTGTGCGAATGAAAACGTTTTAATAAATAATCATATATATTTACTTTAAGACTGGCTTCATTTTATTTCACTGTGTATTTTTTTGGTTTAGAAAAAACATTTTCATAAATCTTCATTGAATACTTATATAAATAGATTACCGTTGATATATCAATAATAATATTTGTCATAATTCAATTTAGTTTGTTTCTATAAACCACATATTTTGATATCGCAACGCACATACATTTCCTTCTCTATGCTACCGTGTGCATAGAATTTTC
Source organism: Octopus sinensis (assembly GCF_006345805.1). Lineage (NCBI taxonomy): Eukaryota > Metazoa > Mollusca > Cephalopoda > Octopoda > Octopodidae > Octopus > Octopus sinensis. Next base: position 6,741,460 of record NC_043001.1, on the reverse strand, counting down.
TGAAATTGAATCATGCTACTTATCCAGGGTCTTTAAAATTTATTTGTATTCCATAGCGAAAGATTCGTTAAAGTTTCACTGACGCTACACAATATAAATATCCACGAAGACATAAACCATTTTTGAATAAGAGTTTCTGCACAAAGAAAGAAAAAAATAGTACACCGAAAGCATTCTACAAGAACGTCTTGAATCGAAGAATTTTTCCGATTGCTATTAGATTCCTGTTTGATGGATGATTCGATCTCATTTCGTAGCAATATTTCACCGCTGTTTCTATTCCATTCGTTGAGTGTCTACTAGAGCCATAATAATGTAATATGTTACAATAAAAACACATACAATAAAACACATGATATATAACTGATATCTTTACACGCATTTATAATTCATACCCTGTACAATGTATTGATTGTATACTTTCAAATAAACCTTAAATCAAATTCCATAGCAGAAAGCTCTACTATTCACACATAATTTGCTAAGCAAAATCATCTTATTGCAGTGAATAGGAAGATATGCGGGGGAACTTACAGTAAAATCCTAAACCTATTACGGTCAATTTTATTGCATTATTTTTAAAAATCCGAAAATAATCCTCGAGATTTTGTTATGTATTTGTCTGAATGACTTTTTTTCTTTTTATCATACCTAATGCGCCTACTATAATTGGATTTTTTCTGCTTTTGGCTCATAATATAGCTTGGATTTCCAGCCGCTATTCCGCTTCATCATCATCCTCTGCAGGTTGGCCCTAGATCCCTCCCCAGAATGCCCTGCTTTCCTTAACATCTGGTATTATTGCCATATGTAGTTGCCCATTTTGTTCCTGAAACAGTTACTTCTTATTCACTTCAAACAATCTGTTTTGCTAGAATTGTTTTGTTCTTCTGTCATATCTTGCCAGTTTTGCTTTGAATGCTACTACATTTAGAATGCAACAAAAGCGTAAGTACCCTTTGAATTTTCTTTTCTTTCAGAAGCATTCACAAAACACGAATGACACTGAGAAGGTTCTAGAATCGTGTGTTATGTATTTATGAACTCCAACTATAAAAACCTAATAATAATGTATGAAAAATAAAATCTAATATAAGAAATAAAATTTCATCAGAGCCGAAAGATAAGTAGAATAAATATATAGACATATACACACGTGCATATATATATATATATATATATAAGAATTTGTGTATGTAAGTGAGTGTGTGTGTGTGTGTGTACGAGAAACAGTTGTAGAGAAACATAGAGAGAATTAGGGAATAATACATTCATGAAAACAGTAGGGTACATTTTAATTAATGAAAAAGAAAAAAAAGCCTGAACATCAAGGAAAAATATTTGTGAGGAAAATATCAAAGTAATAATCATCATTTCTGGTTTGTGACGTAAGTTTGTACCAAAATTCACACCAGAATAGAAACGCAGCGTAGTATGTTATATAAAATGACCACCAACAACAGCAACCGTAACAGCAAGATACAACGTAATTCTGTCCAAGCAATGATATCAACCTTCTAATATGAAACCGATAGAATTGTTCATATATTTCCTTCATAACGTTCAGCAGAACTGTCAGATTTTCAAAGAGGTCGTATAGTTGGGCAATCTGAGGCTGGTCTTAGCCAGCGAAAAATTGCCGAAAATCTTCAAATTCCTCTTGCTACTGTTAATAGATTTATAGTGCAATTCAACAGTCAAAGAAAAGAAACAATAGACTCTCGTCCAGGCTGACCTATAAACATGTTGCTAGCACTATCCACTTCACTCACTGTTTCGTATTTTATCTAAAATAACTATTACTTAAACATGTTCTCACCCCGTGACCGATGAATGGATATAATAAATATCCTGGAAACAGCTGTAAAACCTTCTATTTACAAATGTTCTAAAATCTTCACAGCCTTAGTTTTTTTTTATCTCATTCTGAAAAAAAAAATTTAGGTATACACACCCTGATATGTGACCTACGTTGGACTCCTTGTTCGCATAATCACCGAACCTGGAGCTAAACTATGGTCTATACATAGTACTTACTCAGCATTACCTGACACCTTTGGGTCCTCCTGACACCATTACCTCTCACAAATCTATATAGATATTATATATATATATATATATATATATATATTATATATATATATATTATATATATATATATATAATATATATATATATATACATATACATATATATATATATATTACATATCTATATTATTAATAAATATCAGGGTAGATAAACTTTTAGAAATGTTTACTTCCACTGGCCTAGCACGAAGAAACTAGTCAATAGACTGTATATTATTCATATAAAACAGTACATTTAAACACATATTAATATTCTTAATTACTCCTACTAGTGGTTTGGATTTTGACTACTCCTTCTAGCGTGTTAGATGTCCAATTAGTGTTCCCTCTTATGTGTTTTTAATTGTATATTGTTTATTATATATATATATATAATATATAATATATATATATATGTGTGTGTGTGGTTGTGTATATATATATATGTACATGCAATCACACACGCACACACAGAAAAAACATACTTGTATGTGAATGAAATAATTTTATTTTCGTACGTACTGCAAATAGACTGCTGAAATACTAGTCGCTTCCCCGTCAAGGCACACCATACTTCGGTTAATCACGGATCAAATTCCATACCTTCTATCTTTCACGAGGTGCAGTCATTGAACTGGGGCCATGCTGGGTCGCCGGCTCGAACGATTTAGCCCAAAGTGCAATATTAATAATATTCGCCGGTACTTAATCTATCGATACATTAGACCGAACTGTTAAGTTCCAGAAACTTAAATGATAATTGCCATGTGTAATTTATATATGTCAATAAATAAATAAAAGTAAAATCCTGGCATTTTCATTTGTTCCAATAAAACGTACCAAAATACAGCCATTTACGAAAATATTTTATCTATATTTCGCGCTACTCAATGATAAACCAACATACGTTATAACCATTATAATCAAGGTGAATCTCTTGCAGTTGTAATCACGCATTTTAGAACGTACGTGAAGATATACACATGCACACACAAACACACAGACACACATATATATGCTTGTATATATATGTATGTCAGTGTGGGAGCACGTGTGTATGTGTGTATATGTGTATATATTATGTCAGGTCACTTTCGAGTGCTACTGGTAACATGTAACCCAGTACAACCTGTTGCATGGTCGGGTCGTCGGCGACTAAACCGGCAACCCCACCAAGCCTGCTTGGTGAGGAGGGTGCTTATTGGACACCCTGCGGGATGAAAAACGAAACCCGTCAAAGGGCGGAGGAACTCTTGAGAGTCAACGGCCATCCAATAAATCTCTTAAGGCTGTATCATGCGCGGGGACATAGAAATAATCGGACTGAATACCCGATCGCGCGGTTAAACCATTGGGAGTGAGGACTCCTAGCCTTTGTTAGGGATCCTTCTAGGAGAAGTAACTCAGGTAACTGGGATAACTCCGACATAAAACCTGCGGCTCAGTGGTTACCGATGATGTTGACTTATTCTTCTTTTCGGATTATGGCTGATGTTGCTTAGTGAGTGGGATTGACTCAGTGCCCAGCCTTTCCTCAATTTAAAAAAAATCTTCTTGCACAGCCATTGCACGATAACAACATTGATTAAGCTTCGTGCAATGGCCATATTCAATAACGAGGGGGCAGCCACTGTATGTGTGTATGTATATATTTATAGGCTCAGGAGTAGCTGTCTGGTAAGTAGCTTGCTTAATAACTACATGGTTCCAGATTCTGTCCCACTGCAATAGCCTTGGACCGACAAAAGCCTTGTGAGTGGATTTGGTAGACGGAAATTGAAAGTAGACCGTCTTATATAAGTATATATATATATAATACATATATATATATACGTTTGTGTGACTTTGTTTGTCTCCCTACATCGCTTGACAACCGATGTTTGTGTGTTTACGTCCACGTAACTTAGCGGTTCAGCAAATGAAACCGATAGAATAAGTACTAGGCTTACAAATAATAGGCGGTGCTCAAGCATGGCCACAGACAAATGACTGAAAAAGAAAAATACGTACATATATGTATATATATACTATGATATCAATAACATATATATATATATATATATATATATATATGCATATACACATACGCATACGTACATACCTTTATGTATACGTATATACATACGCATATTTGGGACCAGGACGTCAAAATAGAAACAAGAAAAAAATACGAGTAAGGATGACATATAGGACTTTTTTTGCCAGCAACGAAAGAAACTAATGGTAAAATTATTCTTATTCCATGTACTCGTACATTGTATTTTTGTTGTTTGTGTTTTGTGACATGTTGTGCGCACATATGCATATGTATATAAGTATAAATGCAGGCATGTAAGTATATATATATATAATATATATACATACATATAATATATATATATGCATACATATATTATATATATATATATATTATATATATATATATATATATAACATATATATATACATACATAATATATATATACATACATACACATATATATACATACATATATATATATATATAATATATATATATACATACATATATATACATGCATATATACATTATATATATATATATATATATATATATATATATATATATATTATATATAATATATATATATATATAATATATATGTATATGTATATATATCAGGATATATTTGCAAAACTGAGGTTGTCAAACACTGACGTCCCCCTATGATTTGGAAATCTCACGGTACTGAAGGTGTTGTACAAGAAATATACAAATATATATATATATATATATATATATATATATATATATATAATACATACACACACATGGAGACATATGCAATAGCTAATGCATCAATCAGCATGCGCTTCCTTACGTGAAAAACTGGTAATTCAAATGAAATATCATAGCACCATTCAAGGTTTATGATATCTTTTTTTCCCCCAATCTGTTAAGTAAAGCTGTAAAAATCCCCAGCTATTTTAAAGGAACACAGAGTGAAAATGTCAGGAGATTTGAGAAACACATTGTTATGGCTTCAGATTCCTTTCTTGCTTATCAGATATTCCAAGCCGTAAAGAACTACAGTGTTCTCTTCTATATTTAAGAGAGGAGGAATTACGTACATTATTTACAATATTTACATTATATACATTCGACGGATATTTGTCCCCAACCTGTTAGTTGTTAATACAACGTTTCGGCGGATATACCTTCCAGGCTTCTTCGGGTATCTTGGGGAAATTTTGAACCTGGATTCTCATTCCAAAGCTATTTTTCGATGTTGTTGTTCTTGTTGTTGTTTTTGTTGTTGTTGTTGTTGTTGTTGTTGTCTTCTTCTTCTTCTTCTTCTTCTTCTTCTTCTTCTTCTTCTTATTATTATTATTATTATTATTATTATTATTATTATTATTATTATTATTATTATTATTATTATTATTATTACTATTGAGTGAGAGAGCAGTGCACGCCATCAAAGTGACACTGGGGTAAAATATACGAAGCCCAATATACCCATCATGACTACCCGTCTGATAAGGGTACACCAGGCACATGCATCACAACCATATGCGCGCCACATGGTGATCTCATATCAAGATAAACAGCACATGACCTTGCAGGTGGGGCCCAGTTAGAATTGTCTTCATGTTGAGTAGCCCATCCCGCTCAAAAGGTCCCTGAATAAGGGTTGTTTAAGTATGTTGAACGAATCACCCATGTTTCCAGAGGTGAATTATTCAAACCCCAAAGGAATCCCTCTCGCAACACATGCTATGATGCTCCCCCACAACTTCTGCTCGTGATCAGAGATGCACATATCATCAGACACTAAGGGACATGCTCAACTGGTTAAAGTCAAACAACTGACAAGCAAATCTGTGGTATTGAGCAGAATATTAGCTGTAGCCCATCTTTTATACCAAGACAAAACAACGTTATTATTATTATTATTATTATTATTACTCTTTTTTCTTCTTTCAAATTTGCATCCATTTCTTGCCGAGTGTCTTCCCGACTCCTTATTATTATTATTATTATTATTATTATTATTATTATTATTATTATTATATTATTATTATTATATTATTATTATTATTATATTATTGTATTATTATTATATTATTATGATTATTATTATTGTATTATTATTATTATCATTTATTATTATTATTATTATTATATTATTATTATTATTATTATTATTATTATTATTATTATTGAGTGAGCGAGCAGAGCATGCCATCAAAGTGACACTGGGTAAAATATACGAAGCCCAGTATACCCATCATGACTACCCGTCTGATAAGGGTACACCAGGCACATGTATCACAACCATATGTGCACGACATGGTGATCTCATATCAAGATAAACAGCACATGACCTTGCAGGTGGAGCCCAGTTAGAATTTTTCTTCAGATCGAGTAACCCATCCCGCTCGAAAGGTCCCTGAATAAGGGTGTTTAAGGACGTTGAACGAAACACCCATGTTTCCAGAGTGAATTATTCAAACCCCAAGAATCCTCTCAACACATGGCTATGATGCTCCCCCACTACTTCTGCTCGTGATCAGAGATGCACATATCCTCAGCCACTAAGGGACATGCTCAACTGGTTAAGGTCAAACAACTGACAAGCAAATCTGTGGTATTGAGCAGAATATTTGCTGTAGCCCATCTTATTATTATTATTATTGTTCAGATCACTGCTTGGAATCGGTCTTGGAATCTTCGGGTTAGTAGCCCGATCTCTTAATCACTGCGACATATGCCCACGGGTATTTCCTGCATGAATGTGACACACACACATATATATATATATGTATATACCTATATACCTATATACATATCATAGATATATATATATATATATATATATATATATATATATATATATATAATATATATATATATATATATATACATATACATTTATATATATATGTCTATATTATATATATGTATATATTATATATATATATATAATATCTATATATATATATATATATATATATACACACACACACAGACACCCATAAGATATATAATATAATATATATATACCATTTATATATTATTTGCCTTTTCTCCCTTAACCGTTTTCTAGTTGCCTGTCTTTCACCGTCTTTCTCCTTTACTCCCTCTCGTTGCTCACACGTGAACATCGTTCATATTTCTTTGCTTCACATGATCTTCTTCTACGGCTGTGCTAAGGGTTAGACGTATCCTATATTTCAGTTCTTTCTTTCTTCTTGTCAAAGAAAATATATATCTCCAGCGTTCGCCACTTTACCCACTTTACCCCGTCCCTGTTTTTCTCATTCAATTTCCTTCGATGTCTCCATTGTCCTGTATTTGTTCCCAGCATTGACCCCCCCCCCCCCATAGAATACCAACTTTTATGTTTGTAATTATGGGATCATATTGCCGTTGAATGCTCGAAATGTAAAGGACAGCCGGCAACTGATGAAGGGTTGTTCTTTATGTTTCTTGTCCTCTTTTCCATTTTCGATTATTGCGTATTGAACACGTTTGTTTTCGTGTTTCATTTTTACTGGTGGTGACGTCGTCTAACCATATATGCATATGAATATATATATATATATATATATATATATATATATATATATAAACATATATATACATATATATATATATATACATATTAAATGTGTTTCTGGATTCTCAGAACTTCCAGTCGGAGATATCCACACCATTATCCTTCTCTTCTCCACTTTTGCCCGACCCCACCTGAATACTGTTGTCCCTGTGGTCTCCCCACACAATACAAGGTATCATAAAAGTTGAAGCACCTCAAAGGCAATCACAAAAAAGATAGATGGCATGACAGGCCTCGCCTATTGGGGTCGACTAGAAAAGCTAAAACTCTATTCTCTCCAACGTCGTCGTGAGCGCTACATCATCTGCATGATGTGGAAAATATTCCATCAGCATTGCCCAAATGATGTTGGCATCACCTTTAAGGTACATCCAGGCTTGGCCCCGTGCCATCCGCCCAAAACAAAAATCGCACTCTCTCACTCATAACAACAATACGGCACAATTATTTCACCTCAATTGGCCCCGCTCTCTTTACATTACCTACAACCAAAACACATTAAAACAGAAACTGACCCTATAGGGTTCAAGAAGTCTTTGACAGATTCCTTCAAGAATCCGGAATAAACCCCTACACCCGGATATGTCTCTGTAAAATAACTCTCTACTTGAGTGGGCCATAGTGCCCAAATTCTGACTTGAAAGACTTCACCAGGTGGTGCTATTAAGTTAGACATGGCCTGGGCCAATATGGCCGAAACCTATCAAAGTATCAAAGTATCAAAGTATACATATATACATATATATTATATATATATATATATATAATATATATATATATATATATATATATATATATATCCTTGAATATTGTTGTCCACTGAGGTCTCCCTACGCACGTCCAGACCTATCCTACGCACTAATACTCTCTCATACACACACACACACACACACACACCCTTATACATACTAATACATACTAATACATACACCAACCCTATACATGCACACGTCCAGACCCCTCCTGCGCACTAATAGCTGGTCATTCAACCCTATTATCAACCCTAGTATCTCCCCTTATTTCGCTCTCGCGTCTTATGTTTGATCTTTGACCTCTGGCCGAAATCTGATCGCCATGTTGATTCGTTAGTTATTGCATGCATTTTTTTCTCTCCTTGTTTCTGTGTTTTTTTTCTCTCTGTGTATCTTTCTGTTGAAGAGCGTAGGCTCGAAACGTTAAAGACTTGTTTTATTTATATTTCCTGAGCGCCATACTAATACAATTGTTTCTTTGTCTTTCCACCTGCCTTCGTCTTTTGTCTATTTTCATAAAGCTTCCCGTTATATGTATATATATATATATATATATATATATATATATATATATATATATATAGATATATATATATATATATATATTATATATTTAGATAACATATGCATGCATGCATATATATATTATATACTATATATATAATATATATGATATATATATATATATGTGTGTGTGTGTGTTTGTATGTGTGTGTGTATATATATAATATATATATATGTATTGATTATTTTATTCCCCTAAGACGGAACTACGAATTCACTTGTCTATATAAATGTTGATATGCTGGTCACCTTCTATATGTCCGATGTCGCCTGTTCGGAATATGTGGTAAGAATTCCTAGCATTTTCAGATTTATTTATCGGAATATTATGTTGAAAAAGGAAATGAATCTCTTATTTTAATCCAGAAACGTATGCGTCCATAATTGACCGGACACTGATTGATTTCGTTGTTTTTCTGCCATAGTGAGTTACAAATACCGTTGTCTGTGGGACATATTTTGGGTACTAAAAGAAATAACAGTCGTCTGGCTGCTATTTCTAATACTTTCGGTATGTGGTCTAGCAACCTGTTGCAAAAACCCGCATTGTTATAATAAATATATACTTTTACTTTCATATACATACATATACTTTCACGGCTACTGGTATAATGTACATTTACTCCACAGAAAGAGATAAAGGACAGATGCGTACATATTTCTATACTCTTATATATACATATACATATATATGTGAGTGTATGTGTGTATGTGTGTGTGTGTGTATGTGAGTGCATGTGCATGCGTGCATATAAGAATGGGTATCTTATGAATGTGTATCATATGTAAGAAATGAATGTCTAGAGAACGAACATCCGCTGGCATAGACGTATGTATTCAAGTACATATATTTGTCTATGTATGTAGCTTTTAAAGCCACTAAACTCTCATAGTGTGCGCTTCTGTACCGGAGTCTTTTGTGTGTTTTTCTCTCTGTGTATTCTTACACAGATGTACAACCATTTTAGATATATTTAATTTAATTCTCTTGCTTTGAGAAAAGGAACAATATTTACGCACTGAAATACACTTGAAACTTGAATGCTGTGTCTCGAGAGCAATTATATCATTTAGCAGCTCTGTGCGTATCATTTCAGAAATATTTACATAGCGTTTTTTTTTTGTTACATAATCCCCCAGGAAAGACTGCAATGTATATATCTGTCTTTAGAAACAAGTGATTTGTTTTGTATCTGCAAGAATATGATAATAGTTTGTGTAAAGAATTTCGGTACATATTCTCACACTACAAAACTCGAGACAATACACAATATCATTTTATAATATTTAGAAACTGTTTTGGAAAAAAACATGCGTCTTTATTATTATTACATATATTTCTTTTTTTTTTTTGTAAACAAAGAGATATTAAGATTATGAATAGATGGATGCAACATCGTTTGTGGTTCGATATCGCATTCAAGAACCGTTGCTCACTGACGGAAACACTGACTCCTTCTGACGAAGGACTTACATTTGCAAATAGATGCAGTTAGTGGAAATATATATATGTACAGACCTCGTAGCAAGGGTTATATATATTATATAAGCCTTCACATTTGTCAATGCAATACGAT
>NC_043001.1:6663416-6728416 GCF_006345805.1 Octopus sinensis | reverse complement strand
GTATATATATATATATATATATATCAAAAGAGTGGATGTGTTTCCACGCAGGAAAAATTATCGGCAACTTTGTTGTTGAAAGTGCACCTAAATTTGAAAAAACTTGTTATCGTTTAAAATAAATTTAGTTACATATATATACCTACCTAGTTTCAAAACTATCTTTCTACAACAATGGTAAAAAATTAAAATTATGAATTAGAAAAACATCTTTAAATGTTAGAATGTTGACAAATTAAAAAGTTCATAACAGAGAAATTCCAAATTATGAATTAGAAAAAGAGTTTGGGAAATTTCGATCAGTTCATAACAGTCAATAATATTAATATAAATTTGTTTGAATGTACAAATCACCTTAGTTTTAGTAGTGATCGACAATAAATGAATATCATCAAAGATTCAGTCATATTGAGTGAAGGTGTGTGAATAAAACGAGGGAGAAATAAAGGTAGTAAAAAAATGCATTTGGTTTGCAATTTCTCTGAACCTTTTTCTGTCCTATGTTGAACTTTTCGCTTGCTATATGTGGACTTATCAATTCCTTTCAGCAGAGTCCACATATAACATTTCACGTTTCTTTTTTTTTTCTCGGATGAAATTATGCTCACATCACATAAATGCAAATTTAATGTACAAATGAGGAACTGAATTATTGAGCATTAATTAAAACGGCTGTAAGAAACAAAGATGACCAATTTTTTAGAAATATAAATAATTGTCAACTACCTTCTCTCCATTTTGTGTTTTTTTTAAACAGGATATAATCTATACGCTCAATATATACCTCTTGATTTAATGGAATTTCGTTCCCCAAGAATGCTATGTATTGAACCAGAATTTCCTTGAATGCAGCCATTCATTCACGAAGTTAACATATACTCCAATATATATATATATATATATATATATATATATATATATATATATATTGATATGTATATATGTATATATATATATAATATACATATCTAAAAATATACGCACACACATATATACATATACACACATACAAACTCACATATACATTATATATATATATATATATATATATATATATCTATATATATATATATATACTATATATATATACATATATATATATATATATATATATATTATATATATATATATATATATATATATATATATATATATATATACATATATATATAGAGAGAAAAGGATGTGCATTTACAACATTTCTAAAGTTTTTCTAAAAGTTGTCTGGTAATGAAATAATCTGTGATTGAAATCGGAAGTATAATGTCGGAAGAGAAACCTTAACATGATTTATCCATAAACGATAATAAATAAACAGATTGATGACACGGAAAGCGTATAAATATTAATTGAATACATCTGACACCAATTATCACTATACACTCACGAGCTTGCAAAGTACATATTATATATATATTATATATATATATATATATATATATATACATATACATATATACATACATATATACATACATATATACATACATATATACATATATGTCTGTGTGTGTTTGTCTCTGTGTCTGTGCCTATGTGTGTATATTCACACACTGGTACAAACGTAGTTATATGCACGTACATATTTGTTTTTGTTTTTGTGTCAATTATATTTTCTGGTTTTATTTTATGTTTGCATTTACACTTAATCGAGAATATGTTCCTCTATATCTCTCTAAGATATTCCAGGAAATAAAAGTGAAATTATCGGTAATATATTCCTGAAGACTGTTAGTATCATAGAGTTTATATTCATTGGAGATGAGTGATATTTTAACCAAATTTACTATCTTCTCATTCATTGAAAGTGTATGAAAGCCATATCGTTCCATAAAAATCTATTGCTCTTCCTAGAATATACTTCAATGGCTTTCTATAATCAAAGATTAGCAAAATGGGATTTATTGATTTATTAATTACATGAAATTTACCGCTTAGTTATTGCTGTCTTGAAGTTAATCACTTTGGTTTTGTCGGAGAATTTTGTTTCAAGACTAGTAAATTGTTGTTTCTATTGAAATTATCTACTATTTTTGTCTTTATGTATGGCATCGGACAATACATTGGTAATTTTGATTAATGCTATGTTATTTATATAAAACTAAAATGCTATCATTGAAATGCGAGTTGTTACACCGTTTTAAGAACTGCGTTCCGATCCCGTCGAATTCGTTATTGCTTTTCTAGATCAATTTAATAACCATTAAAATTTCAGGATCGATTTTATCGCCTATGAAATAACGGAAGTGTTCTGACATCATGTCTGGTACCACACTTAAGCGGGTCAGCTAATGTAGTCCGTATGAGAAGGAGACATTATTTCAATTATCCAAATGTTAGCCAAATGGATACAAGACGATTAAACAGCGACAGACGGACTTAGCTCCTCCGGTAAACCTTTGCACAGCCTACACTTTTTCTGATGTGTAGTTTGGCGCCACGAGATCTGAAGACATAGTTTGTAGTCCACGTGACAAAGCCAAACCACATCCATATGGGTTTGAACCCTATTACAGAACATATTTAAATTTTATACATAGGTAATTAAGTTAGAAAATACTTTTTTCTGAAGCAATATATCCAATTTCTAGTTTCGTTTATCATTTATGTGTGAGTATGTGGGTTAGCGCAGGTGTGATTCAAATAATTTTACTTCCAACACACGTGATTTTTGCTACCCTGGTAACTATTTATCTATTTTTCCGTGTAAATTGTTAACAAGGGAAAAATACACACATCTATCTATCTATCTATCTATCTATCTATCTATCTATATATCTATCTATCTATATATCTATCTATCTATCTATCTATCTAACTATCTATCTATCTATCTATCTATCTATATACATATACATATATATATATATATGTATGTATGTATATATATATATATATATATATATGTATATATATATATATATATATACATACACTCTCTTATTCTTTTATTTGTTTCAGTCATTTGAATGTGGCCATGCTGGAGTACCGCCTTTAATCGAGCAAATCGCCTCCAGGACTTTGTACTAGTACTTATTCTATTGACTACTTTTGCAGAACCGTTAAGTTACTGGGAGGAAAATACACCAGCATCGGTTGTCAAGCGATGTTGGGGGAAGACAAACACAGATATACAAACACACACACACACACACACACACACACATATATATATTATATATATATATAAGAGGGGATTTTTTTAACGCCTATGTGGAAACCCTTATGCTAGAAGAAGATTCGCTATGGTCTCAACTACTATGTATTGTTCTCCAGAAAATTTAGCACACCAGAAAGTCTTAGTGGTTGAGACCATAGCGGATCTTCTTCTAGGATAAGGGTTTCCACATTGTGGTTAAAAAATTCCCCTCTTATATTTGTGTATGAAATACTATCTACTGAATCTCAGTTTTTTTAAATGCTAGACCACTGGTGTTACAATTGATGTTATACATATATACGACGGGCTTCTTAGCTTCCGTCTACCAAATCCACTCACAAGGCTTTGCTCGGCCCGAGGCTATAGTAGAATACACTTGCGCAAGGTGTCACGCAGCAGGACTGAGCCCGGAACCAAGTGGTTGGTAAGCAAGCTACTTACTACACTGCCACTCCTACGCCTATAAAAATCAAGCTTACAATGCATCGGCCGGGAAACGAACCCGGGCCGCCCGTGTGGCAGGCGAGCATTCTTCCACTGAACCACCGATGCAGATATGTTAATGTATGAGTGTATGTGTGGGGATTTTTCTCTGTGTGTGTCCCCCAACAGCGCTTGTCCAATCGGCATTGGTTACTTGACTTCACCATGATTCAGTAGTTCAGTGAAACCGAAAGTTTGATTAGTTACCAATCTTCAATAAATAAGTAATCGAATTTGGTTCGTTGAACTAAAATTCTTCAAGGCAGTGCTCCAGCATGACCGCAGTCTAATGCGCGAAGGAAACACAAAATGCATTTATTCCTTTAATTAAATGTAAAACAGTGTTGGTTGGTCATATTGCACGAAATCTTGTGAATGTGTATCAGGACCGTTGCCATAGTAACGAAGCTAAAGAACGCAAAATGAAGCCACTTGCAAAAAATTGACCCTGAACTCTGCTGCGCATGCGCGTTTACTTTTAACGTCCCAATTTACTTTCGCTGTTTACATCAGTGTTTGGTAGGAAGGTGTGTAGCGTGTGATCGTTGCATTGACCGTGACAGAGAAAGTGTCATGGTGATATCGACAGAGAGGCCTACACAATGTTGCAGAAAGTGTATGGAAAAAAGTGCATGAGCCGCAAACGAGTGTGCCAGTGGTTCGGACGTTTCCAGGATCGCCGAAAATTGTCGATATGGACGAATGTTCTGGGAGACCTGCAGCCAGCAGGACTGAGGAAAACATTGCAGACGTGCCTTGCAGCTCTGAGAGGAAATCTTCGAATCACCATCCGTGAGTTATCAGAAGCTGTGGAAATTCATTGCGGTTCAGTTTAGTCCATTATCGCTGAAGATTTGGATATGAAACAGGTCTCTTTCAAGTTTGTGCTAAAACAGCTTTCAACAAACCAAACTCGGGTTTCAGGAGCACGAGATCTCCTCGGTTATGTCAAGAACGATGACAATTTTTTTGAAAATTTTACGTACACCACTGAGCAGGTATCGTCAAGCTGTTGTCAAAATTTGATGCAGATTCTCTGCTCAACTTCCTCTCTCATTATCAATGCGACGATCACACACTACACACTTTCCTTCCAAGCACTGCTGGAAAGAGCGGAAGTGAGCTAGTACGCCAATATATAGTGCGCATGCACAACAATGTTTAAGCTCAGTTTGTGCCAAGCAGCTCCATTCTGTGTGCTTTAGCTTCGTTACTACGGCAACATACCTAATACTTATTGATCAGATTACCTATATTAGCGCCTTCCATACATCCATCAACTACTTTTTAGCTATCAATATTACAGG
Source organism: Octopus sinensis (assembly GCF_006345805.1). Classification (NCBI taxonomy): domain Eukaryota; kingdom Metazoa; phylum Mollusca; class Cephalopoda; order Octopoda; family Octopodidae; genus Octopus; species Octopus sinensis. Next base: position 6,723,466 of record NC_043001.1, on the reverse strand, counting down.
GCTCTAAATAATTCCACGCTGTTTTCAATGTTCTCAATCATTGAATAAATTATGATTTACGAAATAACACGATATACATAGGTACGCAGACACAAACACACACACACACACACATAGATATATATTGTAGTATTTCGGATGGTACATTATGTGTTTCTGTTTTGGAGCCAAATAAATACACAAACACACACTATATATATATATATATATATATATATTATATATATGTGTGTGTGTGTATATATATATATAAATAAATATATCAAAAATAAGAGTGAAAATATTGGATATTAATTTAATAATATCATCAATTTAACACAAAGTGGCTTAGCGCATAGAAACCAGGGTTACAATAAAAATTTATACACAAATATAAGAGAGTGTCCACTATGTGGTCGACTCATAGCGGATCTATTTTTAGCGCAAGAGACGACCAAATAGGGACACTCTCTTATATTTGTATAATATATATATATATAATATATATATATATTGTTATATTTCGGAATGGTCATATTGCCAGTTTAGCCAATAAAAAAATACGCACTATAATTTGGTGTTATTTTGCTTCAGTGATATTTATTTTTTACATTAATCTTAATCTTATTTCGGCCAAAGTTCTTTCGTCACACTCCTGTGACCGCATCAGTGGTCCTTTGTTTTCTTCTCACTTACTTGTGCTATCCTTACTACCGTCAGCCATTTTGTATTTCTATTGTATGTCTTCATTTGCGCATGCTTATATTCTATGTGCGTCTATGTTTATTTAGTGGGTGTGTGGGGGATGCCTGTAATATTTGTATCTTCTGGTTATATACATTCTTGTAATTTGTATTTTGTTTTTGTTGTTGTTGCTTTTGTCTAATTTTGTCATGTGTTTACATCCACCCATTATTATCATTACATATGCTTGTATGTATGTATAACAACAATATTAGTAATAATAATAATAAATCTAATCGAAAAAAAAAATATATATACATATACATATATATATATACATACATATACATATACATATATATATATATATACATATATACACACATATATAACATATACATATACATATATATACACCTATACATATATATAGATATTTTCTTTCTATTTCTTTAATTACCTGGTATTTATTATGTTTGCAGGATCCACTATTGTCATATATTGTGGTGTGCGCTATTGCTCCATTCTAGTTTTCTATTCAGGCTAGGTTTATTTTCTATTATATGTGTAGCTTCTGTAATTTGTCTAATTGTTGCATCTGTTCTATGTGTGGACAATATCTTAATCTCTATGTTATTGATTGATCCCCCGTGTTCTTGTTCGGCGTGTTGGTACAGAATCGATGAGCTTTTACCTTCCTTGAGTTGTCTCCAATGTCATTCACCCGCTCACCAATGCTTCTTGCAGTTTCCGCTACGTATGTTATGTCTTGTTACTGCATCGTCCCTCTTACATCTTATACTATAGACCACATTTCTGGCTTTACAGTTCGCTTGTGGGCTAAATCTACATACAGTGCAATAGTTATCCGTACAGAGAGTTCTACTAAAAGGATAGCTTCTACCAATTATAGATCTGATAGGGTTGCCTGGCTTTTCAACAACCTTAATTCTTAGTTTAAGTTTATCTAGGGTCCTTCTAAAGCGGTACGCTAGTTCACCTCCAGGGGTGGTGTCAACGAACATGACACTCTGGTATTTATGGCTATCATACCAAGAGTTGGCCTTCCCTCATCGATTCTGTACCAACACGACGAACAAGAACACGGGGGATCAATCAATAACATAGAGATTAAGATATTGTCCACACATAGAACAGATGCAACAATTAGACAAATTACAAAGCTACACATATAATAGAAAATAAACCTAGCCTGAATAGAAAACTAGAATGGAGCAATAGCGCACACCACAAACATAGACAATAGTGGATCCTGCAAACATAATAAATACACAGGTAATTAAAGAAATAGAAATGAATATCTATATATATGTATATGTTGTATATATATGTATATATATATGTGTATATATGTGTGTATATATGTTATATATATATAGTATATATATGTATGTATATATATATATGTATATGTATATATATATTTTTTTTTTCGATTAGATTTATTATTATTATTACTAATATTGTGTTTTATACATACATACAAGCATATGTAATGATAATAATGGGTGGATGTAAACACATGAACAAAATAGAACAAAAGCAACAACAACAAAAACAAAATACAATTACAAGAATGTATATAACCAGAAGATACAAATATTACAGGCATCCCCCCACACACACACTAAATAAACATAGACGCACATAGAGATATAAGCATGCGCAATGAAAGACATACACATACAATAGAAATACAAAAGGCTGACGGTTAGTAAGAGAGACACAAGTAAGTGAGAAGAAAACAAAGGACCACTGATGCGGTCACAGGAGTGTGACGAAAGAACTTTGGCCGAAATAAGATTAAGATTAATGTAAAAAATAAATATCACTGAAGCAAAATAACACCAAATATATAGTGCGTATGTTTTATTGGCTAAACTGGCAATATGACCATTCCGAAATATAACAATATCTGTTTCAACACACGACTTCACTTAAAAAATCTTGCACAACAAATATTTAAACGTATATATATATATTATATATTATATATATATATATATATATTATATATATATATATATATATATTCGTCTTCACTCGTTTATTTCTGTTACTATTTTACCTTATGTTCATTGTACGTAAATATTTCGTCACACATCTGTGACGTCATCAGCGACACTTTCCTTCCAGGTTTGTGCTACGCCTCATCTATTCTGTTCTTCTATAACGTGCACCCTTCCATGCGCATGCGTTTGCGTCTATATTTGTGTGTGATTGCATATACATATGTGTGTGTCGTTGTTCTTAGTATCAGTATTACCCTCCCCTTACCCCTGTCCTTTCCGTTGTTGCCCCTCCGGCTCCGCTTGACCCAGATTTTAGTACCGTTCCTATATATCTTTGCGTATGTGTGCTCGTCCACGCTGCAGCAATCTTGGTAGTTGTTGTTATTGTTGTTACTGTTGTTGCATTTGTCGTGGATGGTCGTGTTGTTGATTTTGTTGTGGCCGTTGTTGAAGTTAGTATATGTGTGTTTGTATGTGTATATGACTTTGCTTACTATGTTACTTGTATCCCTGCCTTTATAACATGTTTTTTTTATCTATTTACTTCTATTTCTTTTATTTGTGATAGGTATGGGCATATTTGTCTATTCTGTGTGTTCACATTGTATCTATTTTCCTTATTCCTTCAGGCTTTTGTCCTCTTATTGCGTCATGTGTCAATGGGTGTTATTATTACATTCGTGTTTCTGCTGAGGATCGGTCTATAAATTGCTGTGTTTAGCCTCTGTAGTTTGTCTTTACCATTTACTGCAGAAGTTTGCATAATTATGCATTTGCGTAGATGTAGTTTACGTAACGAATTTTATATTCGTATATAGACACGTATGCGCAAAGTAGTAGCGGAGATGATAACCAGCAAGTTTATACCAACTTTATTGCATAAATATTTTTCTGAAATAAAGAGCAGAATTATGAGTCGTAGTATTCTATTCAGACAATTCAGCCTACTGGTAGAAAAACAACCTCATTATGGGAATGCAGTGTACCCATCTAATTGTCCTTGTTCTTATGAACGGCTTTTCCGTTTGTTGTCCTCTTCAGTCAAACACAAAACAGCTTTTTTCTGGAAAACCTCAGTCACGAGTCTTCAATTTTGCGTGTGAATATGCTTTCTTTGAAACAGCTTGAGCATATTAGAAAAATATATCCTTCTCTGATAAGTGTAATATTTTTGCACCATTCAAAGTAGTGTGCTGGCAGAATCGTTAATGAGCCTAGCAAAATACGGCATAAAATAGGTATCACCTGAGCTCTGGAGTGCAAGTCATCGACATATTTTCTCCCCCCAAATAAATGGTCTTTTGCAAAAACCTGAAACTAAAACATTATTTATATTTGGTGGATATTTGTCCTCATCTTGTTTGTTGTTAACACAATGTTTCGGCTGATATACCCTTCAGCATTCATCAGGTGTCTTGGGGAAATTTCGAACCTGGATGCTTATTCCTAAGGTATTAGGTATTTTTCGATATTGCTATTAATATTATTATTATTATTATTATTATTATTATTATTATTATTATTATGATTATTATTATTATTATTATTATTATTATTATTATATTATTATTATTATGATTATTATAATATTATTATTATTATTATTATTATTATTATTATTATTATTATTATTATTATTATTATTATTATTATTCAGGTCACTGCTTCGAATCGAACTCGGAATCTTGGAGATAGTAACCCGCGCTACAAACCCCGGCAGTGACCTAAATAATTAATAATAATAATAATAATAATAATAATAATAATAATAATAATAATAATAATAATAACAATAATAACAACAACAACATCGAAAAATACCTTAGGAATGAGAAGCCAGGTTCGAAATTTCCCCAAATCACTTGATGAAGTCTGGAGTGTTTATCAGCCGAAATATTGTTTTAACAACAAAGATGAGGATAAATATGCGTCAAATGTAAATAATGTAAACAATCTAAATAATATACATAATTCCTTGTCTCTTAAATATACAACTGAAAGTAATACTTTTGCAAAGTTCCGCATATACCTTGCCGTTCTTGTGACTCGCTTTAAACCGAAACCATGTACTGAAATATTGTAGGTAAGCAGTTTGTTTTTCCTGGACATATTTTTCACCGAATCCAACAGTTCTAATTCCGAACGTATGAGTATAAATTTGGGAGGAATTAAATGCAGGAACTGAATGTTATTGGCGTCATTGTACTGAACGTATTCTAGAAAATGTTATTGATGGTAGTAATGGTTTCTTTGAATTGGAAGAAAAATAAGCAGAAAAGACGTGAGGAATCGCAAATAAATACGGAATAGGAAAGAGTGTACATATAGCAAGAGAGACAGAAATATCGATTGGTGAACTTTTGTCAATCATATATCAAGTGAAGTGAGTCGAAGAGAAAAATGTTGGTGTAGAAAAAAATGAGGTGAAAAATAAGAGATACGTAGCTCTGAAAAGGTAAATAATTCAGCTTAACATTCTGAAAGAATTGTAAAAAGCAAGTTTTTCATTCGTATATTAAATGGCTACTTTATCATAGAATGACGGAAATGGTAGGTCAATTGTTGGGACGAAATAGATCCCAATAAATGAAGTTGAAAAAAATAAGTTTAGTCATTTATCTGTGTTTTGTATATTAAAGACGACTAGATAATAGAGTTATTGAAAGAAAGGAGAACAGAAGGGGGATGTGTTTGGGGATGTATGAGTAATGATATGGCTTAGAGATTAAACGGAAATCCAACATGTGAAGCGGAGTTGGCGATAGAGTTCCTTAAAAGAATATATCAAATATTTTACTTTCAGACTCAGTACAGTTACGATACAAATGTTTTGTAGAGAAAGTTCATCGGAGTGGGTAAAATAAATTTCATGCCAAAATTTAAAATTTGCTTTTAAAATATTTATTTCTTTATTGACAACACGATCACATTCTAACATACGATCACATTCTAACATACTAGACTTTTCGTAAAATGAAATCAAAGCACTAAATCGCACTGATTACAATCACTAGTGATCAACTGTTACTTATTTTATCGACTCCGAAAAGATGAATGGCAAAGTCAAATGCGATGGAATGAAAAAAGCGGACGAAATACCGCTAGGCATTTTGGCTGCTCGCACCATTTTATATATATTATGCGAAGAAATCCGAAACTTGTGCGTGAGATCTAGGAAAACATTAACAACCACTGGTAACTTCCACATCAACAGTGACGTCAAGATCATCTAGAAACAGAAGATTGCTACTGTGGTGGAAGCACTCCGTCGGTTACGACGACGAGGGTTCCGGTTGATCCGAATCAACGGACCAGCCTGCTCGTGAAATTAACGTGTAAGTGGCTGAGAACTCCACAGACACGTGTACCCTTAACGTAGTTCTCGGGGATATTCAGCGTGACACAGAGAGTGACAAGGCCGGTCCTTTGAAATACAGGTACAACAGAAACAGAAAGTAAGAGTGAGAGAAAGTTGTGGTGAAAGAGTACAGCAGGGATCACCACCATCCCTGCCGGAGACTCGTGGAGCTTCAGGTGTTTTCGCTCAACAAACACTCACAACGCCCGGTCTGGGAATCGAAACCGTGATCCTACGACCGTGAGTCCGCTGCCCTAACCACTGGGCCATTGCGCCTCCACAGAAAATTGCTACTAAATACCTGATGAATAAGGAGATAGAGATGTATCTTAGTATCCAAGCAGGGATGAAAATTGTTCATTATTCCATACCAGTGTGGAATTTATCAGCCATATCATCATCAGCCGGCCATAAATTTTATGCGCCATATTACCTCTCCACAGGTTATGACATAGTTGCAAAAACAGTTTTAAATATCATACGTATGAAAGACTGTCCTGATAGTGTTAAAGAAGCTACTACAGAACAGAAATGTACTCAGACCTCTAAAACCAAGGAATATTTGCGGAACATTCCAATCAGAACAGCGATCCAGAATGTTACGCAAAGAACGTTACTGAATTTAGAGGAACAGAACTTGGAAGCCCTGTCAAACCCCACATTCATCAGACCTTACACCAACTGACTATCAAGTTTTCCAAGCTTCAGACAATATTTTACAAGGAAAAAACTTCAAATAAGAAGAAAATTCAGTAACAGTCTTTGGCGATTTCCTCACCTCTTGCTCTCCAGGATTGGATGCCAGGATAAAGATGCTACCGATAAAATGGCAAAATGTGTTGATAAATTGAAGTGCATACTTTGATTAACTGCAAAATCGGACGTTTCGTTCTTAATGACTCGATATATATATATACTTATATGTATATATATATATATATATATATATATATATATATATATATATATGTGTGTGTGTGTGTGTGTGTGTGTGTGTGTGTGTATTTAGTAAAACTATGAATGTACATATTTTTAGATGAAGTGCAACTCCATTACCTTTAATGTCTTCATGTCTTGCCTCAATTAATTATTCAAATTTAGTCTACAAGTTTTACTTAGAGACATTTTTGAGGCTGCGCCATCCACTGGTATATCGCTTGTTGTGTTTCATTTTGAAGTAGAATTACTGTCACGCCCCCAAAGGAATTCGTCTTAAAAATGGTTTTATAAGAATACTCTCAGTTGTCAAATAACATAGTATAATCGTTTGAAAATACTTCAACTCAACTCAAACATTATTAATTGTATTAAATGAAAGTAAATAGAAACCTAAAGAATATTATAGTTGAATGCTTGTATAAATTTAGTGAATAGATTTTTCAGTTGGTAATGTATAGGATCTAGGTATTTTGAAATTGATAATATTTGATATTAATATTCAATTATATCAGAGTTTTATATTCTATAACTACTTGGATTCTACCTACTAATACAAAATATACACTGCAGTTATATATATATATATATATATATATATATATATATATATTATATATATATATATATATATATATATATATATATATATATATATATGTATATATATTTATATATTATATATATATGCACAATATATATTTTTCATAATTGTAGAAACGTAAGTGTATTTTTAAAATAGATGTGTTATTTTTGTGTGCGAGTTAATCTACCTGTCTGATTTTTCATTTTAAATTAAGCTGCTGCAGGGTGTGAGGTGAATTTAAGAGAATGGGATTTGGGAAAGATAAGTAAGAAAAGGAACAATTGAGAGGCGACGCTAAATAATTGAAAATCATCGTTTCCTGTGGCAAGATGGTTTCGTTTCGAACAAAATCTATAAAAACTTGAAGGTAGCCACATGTAACAGGTTTGTAAATCCAGTACACAAAATACACTTTCAATTTCAAATGTATTATTATTGCGGTAACAGGAAACCTACCAACCTGTGTGTACAAAAGTGTTGCTGAACTTTTAATCTTAGGAAGAGAATGGAAATACCTAATTCATATGCTACGAATTATCACTATATCTGTGACTACAGACAGTTGCAAGACTTTAGGATTTAAAGGATGGTAGTTAAAAGAAGTTATATTCTTTTTGAACTTTGCTATCCGGTTGGTGACCGTTCAAAATTCATTTTAAAATTGAAAAATAATAAAGTGAAGTGCATACATGAAGGCACCCATATATTGTACTTTATTACAGCTCCTTGCGAGCTATCAGATGTGGCACCCACATAGCTCTGGTTGTAATGCTTTTCTTAACAGAAACATCATCAAGCTAAGAAGTTGATTTTGAAATGTGTATCTTGTAATTAAATAATTTATATATATATATATATATATATATGTGTGAGCATGTGTTTGTATCTGTAACATTTATGCTCAAATTCCAAAGCTTCTTTCATAGAGAGTTGTTGTTTCCGCTGAAATTCCCTGCAAATATTCTAATTTATAAATTCCGATAGATAATTTCGTGGTAAATATATAAATATATGAAAAATTTAATTATATTTCCGCACACGCTGATGAATCTACCCCTTCACCAACGTTCCACCATTTATTAGTTATACATCATCATTAATCTACAAATATCCTACACGTACAATTTAATTGAATATAGGAATATGTTGTTTTATTAGGAAGTGTATTATTTACTAAATATTTTCCTAAATTAATTAGTCAATTTATAGAACAATAAATAAAATAATAAATAAATAAACCATTGTACGGTGCACTTATAAATATATGCATAGTGTTACGTATGTATACGCAAGTGTAAAAATTGGAATTTTGATATGGTATAAAAGTCGAACGCGTTATCTTTATTTCGGTGTTCGTGCCTACCCTTACTTGCGGACATGGATCTTTGGTAGTGACCGAAATGATATAAATAACACGAACAACAAAAATACTTCCTACTAAATACACGAGTCCTAAACGTCTAGAGGGAGGGGGAGCTAATGAATTACATCAACATCTGTTCTCATTTGGTACATATTCTCTTAACCCAAAGAGGATGAAACGCAAAACCTCAATTTGTTTTGCGTTTCATTTGTTGAGATTGAATTTTGAACTCTATATACTTTCATTTAATATAATTAATAATGTTTGAGTTGAGTTGAAGTATTTTCAAACGATTATACTATGTTATTTGACAACGAAGAGTATTCTTATAAAACCATTTTGAACTCAGACGGTACAGATCGACGAAATGCCCTCACAAACGAGAATACTAAAAATGAACCCGACCGCTCCCAAAAATTAAGTAAAAGACCCAGAAAATAATTAGAATCCTTGTCCAGCATCTGATTGATCTCAATGGAGTCATGGAATATGAAGATGTTTGTAGAAAACTTAGTAATAATAATAAATTGTTTATCCTTATTTAATACAAGCAATTTTTATATTGACCGTTCCAAATAGTTACAGCCTAAAGGGAGATAATTGAGAATGATTTAAGTGTTAACGTAAGAATTTAATTATGTAAAGTAAATATCACAAATAATCAAGAATCATTGTCTGGTACCGGATCGATCCCAGAATCAAATCAGTTCGTGCCAGTCACGAGGCCAAACATCCCTGAAAGTTTCATTCGAATCCACCCCACGATTCTTGAGATATCTTGTCCATGGACAAACAAACAAATACGACTGAAAATAATACTTCCGCCTTCGCTAAGGCGGAAGTAATAACAATTCAAATACTAGAGAAAGCAGCGCCAATATACTCACTCTCGTCATAAATCAAAGTCAGAAATATTTGTGGTCAACTAATGGCCATTTTTCTAGCATAACTTTCGAACAGCATACTCTCTGGAGGGATAAAAAACACAGCGTTTGTTGATAAGAATTTCTGTTACCGGCAGGAAGGGGCGAGATATTGTTAACCTTTATCTACAGCGGGCTACCTTTCACGCTAATTAACGTCCCCTATAGCGTATCCACATTGTATACGGGTAGTTTATACACATGAGGGATTAGAAAGGGCTGGCGGTATCCATGTATCTCTGGGAAGATCTGTGAACACCTCCTTGATCTTGGTCACTAGCTCGGCCATGGTGTTGCAGGTAGGGTAGATAGTGTGTTTCCCACTATAGACGTTAAGCGTTAGAAACTTTTGAAACAGTTAAACGTTAATGTGAAAATTAATATAAAAATAAGACTCCGATGAATCTAAAGGTTGATGCACAAGCATTCAACTATGAGTGCATTGTAACTTGTAGCAGAAACAGTTGTTAAATAATGAAAATAATGACAAGATATTTCTTCGCTTCCCATTCAAATTCCTCATGCAGATATGTGTATGTGAGCGCTCATGTGCAAGTGTGTATCGGGTGTTTGTCTGCCGCAGAGATATCTGCGTATTCTTTCTTTAGGCATCGAAACTTGCCGATGCATCATTTTTAGCGGGAATGCTCTTGACAATGCCCTTACTTTTGAAATCCGATTTGTTTATTTCCATTCCAAATTTACATACATAAACACATTTGCATACACATATACACAAAAATATATGCATATAACGTAATATATCACGTGTATGTGCGTATGTGCTGGTGATTGTTAAAGAGCTATGAATGTGTTTATACATGTGTACATGTATATGTGTGTGCATGCGTGTGTGTATGTGTGTGTGTATGCGTATGTACGGGTGAGTATGTATATAAGAAATGAAATTTAGTTTTCCTGCTTTGCATGACTTATTTAAATATTTATATTCGCAAGAGGTTTGACATTATATGCAATCCAGTACGTATAATTCGCTTTGCAGATTATACAAACTAGTTACTTACATTATTAACATTTTTTCTCGGGCAAACGAAATCTCTCTTGCATTTGGAGTCTTAACCAATTTTCTACTTTTTAAATCTCTCTTTCCCAGAATTTCTTAAGTACATTGATATTTAAGCAACATGTATGGTGAAGTAAAACAAAGGACAGTGCGCATTATTCAAAACAAACTAGCAAAAACTACTCACAGACACACAATCACAAATGTTGTGCAGAAATTTAAGGAAAACATTACCCCAACCAAGAGTAAAAGTATTGTAAATATCAAAAGAGATCAACTAGATTATTATAGGGACATATCTGTCTACTTAAAGTATCCGCATATAAGGAACACCGCCGCCTCAAGATGTCTTTGGAATCTGGTACATGCGTTCCTCATTACATTCCTGAGAAGATATTTGAATGTCTCCTTGATTTTGGTCACCAACTTGACTTTGGTGTTGCTGGTAGAGAGGTAAATTTATTTCTCAACCGCACCTCAAACCTAGTAAAACCTCCGACAAACATCAGGAGTATTCGGAGTTCTTGTATTGGGAAATTCTGATTCTTTCCGGAAGTATGACAAGTATTCTTTGAACTATATGACCTTCCATCAGCAACCCTCTTCGGCCAAGAACTGAACGCAATCTCGCATTTTCAATAGACGTGTACATTGTGCGTATGCAGTTGTCCAAGGACATCCTCTAATTGTTGGCCGGACTCCAGTGTGTGATCACAGTCGCAACGCCTGTTTTCTTGTGTCCTGCCGAACTGGACATTTTTGCCCCCGTTGTAGTAGTCCATGCCAGGGCATACAACCTTTATAATATTCAGAAGGCATTGGGTAACATATTGACACCCGGCGTGAAGTATCATCATACAAGTAACACAACCCCCAGCCCCCACTGTAGACAGATGGCTTCCACTCCTCCCTGTCAGCTAACATTTTATCAACTATAAATTTAACCTTTCTGATCTCCAACACCGTTGACTCTCCACCAAAATATTTAGCTAATCACAAAAAAAGACGTACTCATTGTCATATCTAAACCGAACATCACATAAATAGATACTCTTTTACTTGTTTCAGTGATTTGACTGTGGCCATGCTGGAGCACCGCCTTTAGTCGAGCAAATCGATCCCGGAACTTATTCTTTGTAAGCCTAGTACTTAATCTATCGGTCTCTTTTGCCGAACCGCTAAGTAACGGGGACGTAAACACAACAGCATCAGTTGTCAAGCAATACTAGGGGGACAAACACAGACACACAAACATATACACACACATACATATATATATATATAAATACATATATACGACAGGCTTCTTTCAGTTTCCGTCTACCAAATCCACTCACAAGGCATTGGTCAGCCCGGGGCTATAGCAGAAGACACTTGCCCAAGATGCCACGCAGTGGGACTGAACCCAGAACCATGTGGTTGGTTAGCAAGCTACTTACCACACAGCCACTCCTGTGCCTTTAGTTTTATAAACATTCGCTCTCCGCTTACTGCTCCGTTCTTTTTAAAACTGTTGTAATTTCAACTGCCAGGACTCTCAATTGCGTTGTTACAATCTCTATCGATCAACCTACAACTCTCTTTCATTCTTTTATTTTTAATGAAGGTCTCTTACGTAAACATTAACAAGAGTTGTCTGCTATTCGGCACATGATTTACAATTACATATTCTTTGCGAATATTCGAATATTACCATAAGTGCAGGAACGGAACATGCTTAGAGATTGCTGTCCAATTTTTTTTTAATAAGCAAGGTCAATTTTTTTTCAATCTCATCAAAAGAAACAAAGGTACAGTAAGGATAATGACTATTATATCCGTATATCAATCAAATCTTATAGATCTAAAAATGGTTACGTAATGTTTCAAATCAGTCCCAAAATTTGTCTCATTTCTTTTGGCGATAAGGTTTTTCAGAGTGATATTTAATGCGCTTTTATTACCCCTGAAAACTATTACGGTATATGCCTGAGTTAAATGCGATATCATTACGTTTCTAGTCTGGAGATATTTAGAGTACATCTCAGGCGCTGACATAGAATAATGGCTGGTGTGTGTGTGTGTGGATATGTGTGTGTTTATATGTGCGTGTGTGTGTCTGTGTGTGTTGCCTATGTGATTCTATACAAAATTTCGGTTTAAATGAGAAAAACACACCCACAAATATATTTATAAGATATTTAAATAGGTGCGGGCGTGGCTGTGTGGCAAATAGATTGCTTACTAAGCACATCGTTCCGGGTTCAGTCCCACTGCGTGGACCCTTGGGCGAATTTCTTCTACTATAGCCTCGGGCCGACCAAAGCTTTGTGAGTGGCTTTGGTAGACGGAAACTGAAAGAAGGCCATCGTATATATACATATATTTATATTTATATATATATGTGTGTGTGTATGTTTGTTTTTCTCTGTTCGTCCCTCCTACCATCGCTTGACAACCGATGGTGGTGTGTTTACGTCCCCGTAATGTAGCGGTTCGGCAAAGTGACCGATAGAATAAGTACTAGGCTTATAGAGAATAAGTTCTGAGGTCGATTAGTTCGACTAAAGGCGGTGCTCCAGCATGGCCGCAGTCAAATTATTGAAAGAAATAAAAGAATAAAAGAATGCACCTATACACACACACCCCCACATACATATATATATATATATATATAATTTAATCACATGATGCATACGGTCACGCACAGACACGAGTACAAACATGTGTATGTATACGAATACACATATGTGTGAGTTTGTATACGCGCACACAACACACATACACTCATATGCACACGCATATACACACACACAGATACACATACACAAGCAAACATAAAAGATATTGTTTGTATATTTTGTGGGTTTCTTCACAGAAATCGATAAATATAATTTACAGTAGAATTTCTGAATTTCAATGATGACGTATTGATTTCATTGCATAATTTAAAAGATAACAAAAACATAATACACAGATTAAATAATTAACTAATTACTTTCGCTACTGTAATTATGTCGATATATACTTCTGAAATAAGACTTAATTGGACAATTGAATAATTATTATGAATTTTCATTCCATCTCTGAATCATCCACCTCATCAGTACTTCGTACTTACAGTTATCAGTTTCTCTTCATACAACTCTAACTACAATAATTATGCTGTATAATTATATACTCGGCGCAATGAAGCGATAATTATTGTCAATTGTTTGTTCTGTTTTATTTATGGAAGCCTTATCAAACAAACTGTCATCTTCCTTGTTGTATTATCGTATCTGCTTTAAAATATCTATTGTTTATCTCGTAAATCCGTTGCCCAATCTTTAAGATTTCTTTAAGATTTATTATCGCGTAAGTGTCGTTTCGTCGTCAAAATCTTCATCGTCGTCGTCGTCATTATCAACACCGCTATCACTACCACTACCACCAACACCAACACCACCACCATTATCATCGTCATCATTGCCGTCGTCTTCCTCCGCATCCTCCTGCTCCTCTTCACCATCTACACCTATTTCTTTACTGCCCACAAAGGGGCTAAACACAGAGAGGGAAACAAGGACAGACAAGCGGATTAAGTCGAATATATCGACCCCGGTGCGGTAACTGGTACTTAATTTATCGACCCCCGAAAGGATGGAAGGTAAAGTCGACCTCAGCGGAATTTGAACTCAGAACGTAACGGCAGACGAAATACGGCTACACATTTCGCCCGGCGTGCTAACGTTTCTGCTGGCTCGCCGCCCTGTCACGATCTATACCGTCAGCAACAACAACAACTGTAACAATAGCAATGACAACATCAGCAGCAACAATAACAAGAAACACAACAGTAGCAGCAGCAGCAGCAGTAGCAGCAGAAGCTGCAACCTCTGGACAGTATTGCCTCGAGTTCTGTGGCTCCTAGTGCTCGCTGCTAGGTTTCAGTAGCGTGTAAGTGACCGGAGTCACAACAGTTGATTCAAATGGATCATTCTGTCCCATGGTCAATATTTTAATGAACTGGTGTGGACTGGAGCAATGCCAACAGAAGTCTTTCTCTAATGCAAGTAAAGCACCGCCCTGTCTGGCAATAATACCTTAATCTTACGATCCTGAATCGAACACCTTTGACATTTGGCCACGTAAACTTTTTAATCATATACGTAAGTAGATATGTGTTTGGTAGTTTTCGTTTATCTGAATGCAGCCAAGATGGAGCACTGCCTTGAGTTTCATTCGAAACTGACACCAATAGTTACTACATTTTGAGCCTGGTAATTGCCGAACCGCTAACACACCAATATCGCTATTCGGACGGTGGTACAGGACAATAAGGCGGCGAGCTGGCAGAAACGTTAGCATGCCGGGCGTAATGCTTAGCGGTATTTCGTCTGACGCTACGTTCTGAGTTCAAATTCCGCCGAGGTCGATGTAATCAACTTAATCCGTTTGTCTGTCCTTGTTTGTCCTCTCTGTGTTTAGCCCTTTGTGGGTAGTAAAGAAATAGGTGATACAGGACAATCACACACACACGCCTTCGCGCACGCGTGTATATATGTATATATATATATCTACTCGGAGGGTTTCCTTTCAGTTTCTTTCGACAGAATCCACGCACAAGGCTTAATTCGACCATTAATTTACAGTAGAAGATACTTGGCCAAGTTGTTACTCTTTTGTACTAAACCCGGTCCTGTATCGTAGCGAAACACAGGTCTTACCACACAGTTATACTTGCAGCAATAAGAAATTTGGTCTCGATTTTCTACAGCCTATTCTGTAGTAAACACTTCAAAACCGCAACAAAGTAATGCTAACAAATTTCAAATTATGTGGAATGAGCCTACTTTAATACACATTAATATAATTCGGTACTGAAAATATTTTGTTATGACTGGCGAGACGCATTTAGCAATTCTAATGATGCTGTTTAGCATCGCCATTTTAATTTCCTCAAGGAACGCAGTGTAAATAGGGGACAGAGTCAAGATTATTGAAATGGTTGCAAGACGCAACAAAAATTTTAGGAAAATAAAAATAAGCAATAAGTGGAAATTTTACCGGTGAGTGTGTTAAATCATAAGGCACAAAAAGAAAATGACGCTCCCCAGACACAACAGAATATGCTTCAAGACACAAACTCACATAAAGAATTTTGCTAACCAAACCCCAAAACGAAATAATTCATAAAACGTTTCATTGAAACTAAAATTGCAACGGAATTTTTATTAAGATTTGTGCTATACTTCTGTTAGATCCAAATAACTTAATAATTAAAAGAACTGCTTCAGGCCCTGAAGCAGACCTAGCGTAGGGAGATATGTAGTTGATGAGGTCACGAAAAAGCAACGAAAGATCATTCATAAACCTTATTGGTAGGTCCACCGGGGTATTATTCCCAGAATCGATTATTTCATTGGTCAAGCAGCTCACCAAGTAACAAACAGAAAATGCAGAAGTGAAGCCGAACAAGTGCGTAATGCATCCCTCGAGACCTAAAACGCTTGAAGATAAGGGTTTACATCAAGAATCTTGCAAATGAAATACACAATTTCCAATCTCTCCAACGCCGCCGGGGTTGCTACATCATTTGTGTTATGTGAAAAATATTCCATCAATTTTGAACAAATGATGTTTTCATCAATTTTAAAATCCATCCAAGATTTGGCCGCCGTGCTATCCGCCCACTACAAAAAGCGAACACGGTACACATAGCACCGTTACGTCACAATTACTTTACCTCAACCGATCCAGCTCACTTTAATACCCATTACAAAATACGTCAAAACGGAAACGGATTCCATAAAATTCAAACGTTCACTGGACAAATTTCTTCAAGAAACCCCGGATCAACCTTCTACATCTGGATATGTCTCCAACAATAATAACTATTTGCTAGAGTGAGCTATTGTGCCTCATATATGACCGAAAGATTTCACCGGGTGGTGCTATTAAGTTAGACATGGCCTGGGCCTATACTTATCGAAACCTATCAAAGTTATAAACATAATGCCTAAAACTGATTCGCAGCAAAATATGGGTAATCTGTGGAATTATTCTGTTACACAGGCTGTACGAGGAATATCATTGATGTCATAATGAAATTTAAGTTTATTCACATTCGATGTTCAGGATTTGCTATATTTCAGACATTTTACTTCGCAACAAGCAACATCACTGAATAGTGTTTAGTGTTTGAACGTGTGTGATATACACAGGGAAATTCTATTAGTGAAACACCGACAAACATGATGAGGGCACCGAAACTTATGACAGAACAATCAACAATTTGATTCTTGGATGGTATGATGCGTTATGTTAATTTCACTCAGTGCATTCAATTGTAAATGGACCGTAAATAGTTGGGCAGTTAACTCTGAAATGGATGGCCTTCCCGTCCAGGTTTAGACGATCCGGCAGCAAATTTGAAAAGCTATAGCTATTTACTTATGATTGAAATTTCGTTTTGATATATAAGCATTTTAACTACGAATGATGCTGACCATGTGATATGAAACTGCGCCATTTTCGACTGTATTGAAAGATTATACAGTATATTGGTTTTATATCAAATTTTAGGCAAAGTTTCAAACTTATAAAACAAAAAATATAAAATGCAAGCTTCTAAATATTTTATTGCTTAAAAACTTTAATGCTGGTAGATGATGAATTACTCTGCAAATAAGTGGGGAAATATGTAACATTCACATCATATTTCTCAAATGCATTGCAGACTAATATATAATCACATTCACATTCTCTTCGTTTTGTAGTTTAGAATCGAAATTTCAGATGGTGACTGTTATTATTTAAAGGTCAATCCATTCTATTTCTTCGACTACTCCTCTTGAGACTTTCGTGGACGAAGTCAGCGAACAGCTCCTACAAAGTCACATGAAAAGCAAACATTTTAAAACTTTTCTGCTGCATTTCCAAGTATGATTAACAGAGAGTATGGATATTGTCCAACTCCCTCATTTTTCGACTCTCCCTGAGTTTCATGTCGGTTGACTGGGTTACAAGAACTCATGTTCCAGTTTCCTATTTCTACCCTAGATATTTAATTTTTGTTCACTGCAAGAATATTGGTGGAAGAAGGAGAGAGAGAGAGACAGACAGACAGACACAGACAGAGACAGTGAGAGAGAAAGAGACAGAGAGAGAGAGAGAGAGACAGAGAGAGAGAGAAATTGAAAGAATCTACTCTTCAGGGCTGACAAGTATATGGGGTGAGGTTGAATTGTCTGACGATGGCAAGCTATAATTCAAAGAAGAGAAATAGAAGCTCTTCTGCTAGGCAACAAATAACCAAAGAAACAGAACCAATTTTTGACTGGAGAAAGCATTTTTCCTCTATAACCAGCCTTCACCCAAATCTGACTTAAAAACTACGGCCTACCGCTCATAAATTTATTATCTCAAAAGTGGAGAACGACAGGAAATGAACTTGTAGTAAAATGAAGATTCGGTTTCAAATCCTACACACATACGCCCTCCCCCGTGTGTGTGTGTGTGTGTGTGTGTGTGTGATATAATATTTGACATTTATTCGGTTGCCATAATGAAACTCCAAGTTTACGATGTCGGGGTGGAAATCTGCTCTCGCCCCGAATCCGAAACTCGGAGTTTTATTATGGCAACCGAATAATGGTCATACATTATATTACAGATAAATTCCTCTATTTACATATTATCGAGGTCTCATTCATTCTCTTGTTGTCATACTGTTACAACTAACATATCTTTCTTTTATCTTTATCTTTTATCTTTTACTTGTTTCAGTCATTTGACTGCGGCCATGATGGAGCACCGCCTTTAGTCGAGCAAATCGATCCCGGGACTTATTCTTTGTAAGCCTAGTACTTATTCTATCGGTCTCTTATGCCGAACCGCTATATATATATATATATATATATATATATATATATATATATTATATATGTATACATATATATATATTGATTCATTCATTGTCTGTTTATTTAGATTTGTTACCTGTAATTTGTTAGATGTATATGAATCCATATTAAATACAATGTGATTAATCCCATGAGAAACCGAATTTATATAATTCTAATTAAACAACGGCAAAGTGAATATTGCTTCCATGAACAGACCAGGATGAAATGAACGTGACCATTCATAAAGGTGTTTTGCGCAGTATATAATGGAGAACGATTCAGATCGAATTAAAATGTGATTGGCAGATGATAATAATGGAGGTTATTGTTAATTGTTAATTAAGTCAACTTTGAGATATGGAGAATCTTAACTCTCACAATATAGAAACATTTCCCATGACACAATGAAACAAAATGGAAAGGTGGTTACCCCGAATGATAGCAAGAGAGATGCGCTGGAACAGCCATGCTTAGTCATGGAGCTGACACTTGCGGACAGCAATCTCTACACCGATAGCGGTGAGCAGGGATATCGCCTCAGGAACCAAGAACACCTTAGGTCTCAAACACCTCATGCTCATCCATAAACTTGTCAGAGAGCGACCGGTACCTTGACAGATTATTTTTCTCTCATCCTGACAAGCAACTGATACTTAGCTTGTAGGTGACATCACCAAATTGCCTCTAAGAGTGTCACAGCATGAGGCATCCGATGAGATATCTTCCACCACGGAACGGGAAAATTGACGTACCACTCGGTCTCCAACACTCCTCTAGGTCTACTCTGGTTTCTGCTGCAAAGGGAGCATAGTGTATCTAGGCCATTATGCATGAAATATATTTGAAAATGCTTTATTTAAAAGTAGGGCCTCATTTCAGTAGACTGCTAAAATATTGCCAATATTATTCAGTGGAAAACATTTGCAATTGTATATATATACTGTCCAAGTGTTTCGCTAGCGAAAGCTACAAATTATACGGTAGTAGTTACGTGAATTGTTGCACAATGAGACTCAAATGTCTGATCTTCAGAAGAAAATAGTAATTCAATTACATGTTACATAAACGTTTTTCACTGTTACTAGTGCATTGTCGAACATTACTTAATATGTGTATTACTCCAATTGGACAAGCGCCCAAATTATTGTGGCACATATCTTTATGCTGAATGATAGTGGAAATAAATATGCTCTTTCTATTATAATATTTTCTTATATCTACCATAGTGAGTCTATCAGTAAGATTTATAACGTCACTTCATCTGAGAATACATTCAGATACGTTAATATGAGATGTTCAGACATCTCATCCTCCCTTCATGAAATAGTTCCTGGTTGGGGGAATCAGAAACGACGGGAATTTTTCATCTATAAAATATTAATAAATTTGGTTTCCTACATGAACTCACTCCCACACAATTATACTCGTAGACGCAAGTCTGAATGAACCTACTGTGGATAGGGCCACACCAATATACCCTTATACTTATAAACCACCACCCGCGCACACAGACGCATACAAATAAACATACTCACACACACACACCACACACACACACACACACACAGGCTCATATTTATATATAAATATGAATATTATGATGCATTGTTATGTATATAAAAAGGTGTTTCTTTGCACGTGCTATTCTATGGAAATACCTTGGCACAGGTGTGCCAGGTGAATTTTGAAGCGTAGGTTTTTGTATGATCAGACACAAAAGTTCAGAGCCTATACACACAAATATTGAAGAAGTAATTTTAATGTACCTGAGTTGAAAGCAATGTCTAAAGCCCCATCATAATTGATTGCACTGTTATAAATTATTTGTCTATGGCAGTGCTGACAGCTGAGCAGAATATTCCATTGCAGTAATACATCATATTATTAAAGCTGGTGAGCTGTTCGCAAAGACTAATTGACAGCTATATCTCTGGTGGTGTCTCAGGGGCAACTTGTTTTGTTGTAGATCGGTATAGTGCTAGCTGCCTCTCCTACGTTTCCAATTTACGCTTATTTTCAAAATTTGCGCTAAAGAAAGTAAAAGACGAATGCATGTGTGTGCGGGGCGGGTATATGAATACAATATGTATATGCATATACATGTGTGTGAGTGTGTCTGCATGCACAAACACACACTTACACACACACACACACACACACACACACACACACACCACACACACACACACACACACACACACAGGCTCATATTTATATATAAATATGAATATTATGATGCATTGTTATGTATATAAAAAGGTGTTTCTTTGCACGTGCTATTCTATGGAAATACCTTGGCACAGGTGTGCCAGGTGAATTTTGAAGCGTAGGTTTTTGTATGATCAGACACAAAAGTTCAGAGCCTATACACACAAATATTGAAGAAGTAATTTTAATGTACCTGAGTTGAAAGCAATGTCTAAAGCCCCATCATAAATTGATTGCACTGTTATAAATTATTTGTCTATGGCAGTGCTGACAGCTGAGCAGAATATTCCATTGCAGTAATACATCATATTATTAAAGCTGGTGAGCTGTTCGCAAAGACTAATTGACAGCTATATCTCTGGTGGTGTCTCAGGGGCAACTTGTTTTGTTGTAGATCGGTATAGTGCTAGCTGCCTCTCCTACGTTTCCAATTTACGCTTATTTTCAAAATTTGCGCTAAAGAAAGTAAAAGACGAATGCATGTGTGTGCGGGGCGGGTATATGAATACAATATGTATATGCATATACATGTGTGTGAGTGTGTCTGCATGCACAAACACACACTTACACACACACACACACACACACACACACACACACACCACACACACACACACACACACACACACAGGCTCATATTTATATATAAATATGAATATTATGATGCATTGTTATGTATATAAAAAGGTGTTTCTTTGCACGTGCTATTCTATGGAAATACCTTGGCACAGGTGTGCCAGGTGAATTTTGAAGCGTAGGTTTTTGTATGATCAGACACAAAAGTTCAGAGCCTATACACACAAATATTGAAGAAGTAATTTTAATGTACCTGAGTTGAAAGCAATGTCTAAAGCCCCATCATAAATTGATTGCACTGTTATAAATTATTTGTCTATGGCAGTGCTGACAGCTGAGCAGAATATTCCATTGCAGTAATACATCATATTATTAAAGCTGGTGAGCTGTTCGCAAAGACTAATTGACAGCTATATCTCTGGTGGTGTCTCAGGGGCAACTTGTTTTGTTGTAGATCGGTATAGTGCTAGCTGCCTCTCCTACGTTTCCAATTTACGCTTATTTTCAAAATTTGCGCTAAAGAAAGTAAAAGACGAATGCATGTGTGTGCGGGGCGGGTATATGAATACAATATGTATATGCATATACATGTGTGTGAGTGTGTCTGCATGCACAAACACACACTTACACACACACACACACACACACACACACACACACACACACGTACGTACACATATATATATATATATATACATGCATACGAATATTTATATAAGGAACGTGTATATGTAGTACATATATATGCATGTGTGTGTGTTTGTGTATTTGTGTCAGCATATATATATATATATATATATATATATATATATATATGTGTGTGTGTGTGTGTGTCTACACAAATGAACTCATGCATACTCACACGGACATATTATATTGGGTTTTATTTATTATTTTTGTTAGTTGTTATTAACGATATATCTATATATTCTTTAAACGAATATATATTTCTTCTATACATAGCAAAACTACATTTGGCACATAATTGTAGATAAAGCTGTTGAATATTTAAGGCAATGCACTTTTCTCCTTAAGCTGTTAAATAAACGTTAGAAACACATAAAAAAAAATTGTACATCATAAATAATTTTGTAGCATTGCAAGTATTAACTTTCAGCTCTAATGGAGATGAGAAAATTATTTCATGCATGAAGTTACTGATTGTGTATTTAGATGTACAAAATGCTTAATCCAGTCTTTTTTTAAAAGTTAACAGTTAATTACTACTCGAAAAATGTTACACTTAAAGAAATCTGATGAGGAAAACAAAAATTGGCTCACAATCGGCTCCTGCAAAATGTTCAAGAACACATCGTAGCACAGTGCCTCAGCAAAGTTATCCTCCCTGGGGCACTGACACAACTGTCGCATCACCCGATTAAATAATCAACGTACCTTAGATTGGCCAGCGACATGTATTTGGGTAATATTGCCAAATACACACACAGTGCACTGAAAAATCATATCAAATTATTTCTTGAGGTATCACTATAACCGTATGAAAATAAATGCCAGCTCCACTTGTGAAGGAGAGATAGCTTGAATGATCCTGTATTTTGTAGCCTTGTTGCGCCATCAATATACAAATTTCTGTGTTTGTTTATGTATTTGGGTACGTACGAAATTATAAATAATTATTACATATCTTCACGAGTTTTAATAATATTATGCAGAGAATTATATATTTTCAACTTACAAATAATATTCCATCTAAAAACGCGCATTATATATAGACATATAGATAGATAGATAGATAGATAGATAGATAGATAGATAGATAGATAGATAGATAGATAGATAGATAGATAGATAGATAAATAGATAGATAGATAGATAGATAGATAGATAGATAGATAGATAGATAGATAGATAGATAGATAGATAGATAGATAGATAGATAGATAGATAGATAGATAGATATGCTTCTTTATTAGCCACACAGAGCCGAACACAGAGGGGACAAAATACAATGTAGTGCTTTTCTATAGACGAAAGAAAAAGGAGAAAAATATAATTTCGATCAAAAGGGATCGTAAAAAAGAAAAAAAAGAAGCACCGATCGAAAGGAATTGTGTATCATAGATTAGGTTTATTCGTGGAAAGAAAAGACTAAGGAAAAGACCACGGTAACTTCGGGCAATTATATCGTACAAAGACACGTTACAGCAACTGTCTCTTTTTTCCTTGTTCATAGGATTATGCACAAGGTGGATCCGTCATTCACACGTGCCACCCTTACTACATTCACCATACATACATACATACATACATACATACATACATAAAGTTACTGCATTCGGATTTTGTGATATCGATCTAAATTAATTAATTCTTGTCAGGAAGATTAGCACTAAAACTAAAATCTGTTTTTATGCATTTAAAATTATTGAGGATAAATAACAAAATGAATTAAGTTTTGCGATTAACGACGTTGCCATTTATATTTCATACGTCATCTGTTACTTGTTTAGAATTCTATAACAATTAATCATTGTGACTAAGATAAAAATGTGTCACATTTTCTGCCATGTACCATCCAAATATGTTATATGCAGCTGCGTTGTATGTTATATATATATATATTATATATATATATATAATATATATATATATATATATATATATATATATATATAATATATATATATATACACACACACACACACATTGAATGACGGAACGTGGATTTGTGATCAGGGTATTTAACTCGCAATGGTAAGTGCCTGATTTGTATACCCGGCATCGCGTTTTATCTTTGAGTAAGACGCTATATTTAATGATGCAAGGCGTTGAGCTGGCAGAACCGTTAGCACGCTGGACGAATGCTTAGCAGTATTTCGCCTGCTGCTACCTCCTGAGTTCAAACTCCGCCGAGGCCGACTTTGTCTTCCTTCATTTTAGGGTCGATAAAAAAGTATCAGTTGCGTACTAGAGTCGATCTAATCGAGTGGACACCACCTCAAAAATTTCGGCCTTTGTGCCTAGAGTATAGAAAAAGTGGGGAGCTGGAAGAATTTTTAGTACGCCGGACAAAATGCTTAGCAGTGATTTCTCCTACCGCTACATTCTGAGTTCGAATTTCACCAAGGTCGACTTTGCCTTTCATCATTTAGGGGTCGATAAAATAAGTACCAGTTACGTACTGGCGTCGTACTGACCCCGTCCACTAAAATTTCAGGCCTTGAGCCAATAGTAGAAAGGACTATATTTAATGATATTCCAGTCTACTCATCTGGCACAAGGAGTGACAGCGCTAATTCAAAGTGCCAGCGATGTCACATCTTGTGTTACGCTGAACCTCCCTGAGGACTCCGTTAAGAACACGTGTGTGCATGGAGTGTTCACTTATTTGCAAGTTAATAATTGCAGGAGAAGGCTGTTTCGTTGATCACATTATCGGTGTCACTCGTCGTAGTAATCGGCGAATTGCCAATTATATTTGTACTCCTCGCCCAGAAACACACTCTCTCTTACACGCACACACACACACATGAATGACGGAACGTGGATTTGTGATCAGGGTATTTAACTCGCAATGGTAAGTGCCTGATTTGTATACCCGGCATCGCGTTTTATCTTTGAGTAAGACGCTATATTTAATGATGCAAGGCGTTGAGCTGGCAGAACCGTTAGCACGCTGGACGAATGCTTAGCAGTATTTCGCCTGCTGCTACCTCCTGAGTTCAAACTCCGCCGAGGCCGACTTTGTCTTCCTTCATTTTAGGGTCGATAAAAAAGTATCAGTTGCGTACTAGAGTCGATCTAATCGAGTGGACACCACCTCAAAAATTTCGGCCTTTGTGCCTAGAGTATAGAAAAAGTGGGGAGCTGGAAGAATTTTTAGTACGCCGGACAAAATGCTTAGCAGTGATTTCTCCTACCGCTACATTCTGAGTTCGAATTTCACCAAGGTCGACTTTGCCTTTCATCATTTAGGGGTCGATAAAATAAGTACCAGTTACGTACTGGCGTCGTACTGACCCCGTCCACTAAAATTTCAGGCCTTGAGCCAATAGTAGAAAGGACTATATTTAATGATATTCCAGTCTACTCATCTGGCACAAGGAGTGACAGCGCTAATTCAAAGTGCCAGCGATGTCACATCTTGTGTTACGCTGAACCTCCCTGAGGACTCCGTTAAGAACACGTGTGTGCATGGAGTGTTCACTTATTTGCAAGTTAATAATTGCAGGAGAAGGCTGTTTCGTTGATCACATTATCGGTGTCACTCGTCGTAGTAATCGGCGAATTGCCAATTATATTTGTACTCCTCGCCCAGAAACACACTCTCTCTTACACGCACACACACACATGCACAAGCTCACACACACACACACGCACACACACACACACACACATACACACACACACACATACGAGGTGTTTGTTTTCAGTTTTCGTCAGCAAAATCCACTCACAAGTTTTTGATCGACCCGCGGTTATAGTAGCAAATACTCAAAATGCCATTAAGGCGGCGAACTGGCAGAACCGTTAGCACGCCGGGCGAAATGCTAAGCGGTATTACGTCTGCCATTACGTTCTGAGTTCAAATTCCGCCGAGGTCGACTTTTCCTTTCATCCTTTCGGGGTCGATTAATTAAGTACCAGTTACGCACTGGGGTCGATGTAATCGACTTAATACCTATGTCTGTCCTTGTTTGTCCCCTCTGTGTTTAGCCCCTTGTGGGTTATAAAGAAATAGGTATTTCGTCTGCCGTTACGTTCTGAGTTCAAATTCTGCCGAGGTCGACTTTGCCTTTCATCCTTTCGGGGTCGATAAATAAAGTACCAGTTACGCACTGGGGTCGATGTAATCGACTTAATTCGTTTGTCTGTCCTTGTTTGTCCCCTCAGTGTTTAGCCCTTTGTTGGTAATAA
The DNA here is from genome assembly GCF_006345805.1 of Octopus sinensis. Lineage (NCBI taxonomy): Eukaryota > Metazoa > Mollusca > Cephalopoda > Octopoda > Octopodidae > Octopus > Octopus sinensis. The sequence continues at coordinate 6,697,050 of NC_043001.1, read as the reverse complement.
AGAAACAAATACTCAAAATGCCACGCCGATGGACCTAAGCCAAATCGGCTGAGAAGCAAAGTTCTTTACCTGTCAAATCCTTATGGAAACATTACAGTCTTTCAAAGAGACTGCACCTCGCTCTCTCTTGAGCTGTGATAAGAAACGGAGAGCAACATCCAACAGTTACATTGGATAAGTGGAGGCGCAATAGACCAGTGGTTAGGGCAGCGGACTCGCGGTCATAGGATCGCGGTTTCGATTCCCAGACCGGGCGTTGTGAGTGTTTATTGAGCGAAAACACCTAAAGCTCTACGAGGCTCCGGCAGGGGATGGTGGTGATCCCTGCTGTACTCTTTCACCACAACTTTCTCTCACTTTTACTTCCTGTTTGTTATACCTGTATTTCAAGGGGCCGGCCTTGTCACTCTCTGTGTCACGCTGAATATCCCCGAGAACTACGTTAAGGGTACACGTGTCTGTGGAGTTCTGAGCCACTTACACGTTAATTTCACGAGCAGGCTGTTCCGTTGATTCGGATCAACCGGAACCCTCATCGTCGTAACCGACGGAGTACTTTCATTCCACATTGGATAAGGCATTCGTCAATGCATCGTGTTCATAATTTCGTAATATATACCTTGCACCTGAGAATAAGGTTTAGCTTATGATAGCAGGTGATCATTTAAGGATTCCTTATAAATTTGTTTAAGTTTACCTCCTCAATCAGATATAGGTTAAACTCTTCAGTTGTCACGATTTTATATGGAAACTATATTTTACAATGCCATGTGTGAACCATACAGATTTTGGAACTAACATCTACACCGCATTTTCTTCAATTTATTTCGGCTTAAGCTCTCTTCTCAGTATAATCTATGACAGTAAACTAAATATTTTTTACATTATTAGAATTAAATGCCGTGTTTTGACAAGTAACACAGTGTGAAAAAGATAAATTCCTATTAAATAAACGAGATCAACGTCAAAACTGACATAGTCTTATATTTATGTTCATTTAAATTGTATACGCAGAGCATTAATTGTCTCACTGTCTATAAAAACATATTGTTGGTAACCATATGTTCGAAATATATGTGTTCTCAGAAAATGGAATGATCTGCCTGATATTTATATCAAATCTGTCCTTTAATATTTTATAAATGTTCATTTTAAAGAATATATCGAAGACATTTCAAAGAATAGTGTCTTCCTCAAATAATTATGCATTTATGAGTCGAAATTCCTAATTTAATTTGTAAGAACATATAATAGCTAGTGTTTCGTATATAACTGACTTACGCAGTCGAAATCCACAGAATTTCTGAACTCAGTGACTCATGTTATTCACAAACGTAAAATGTTTGAAAAAAATCTGACACATTAAAACATTCTATCACTATGTCCGGAGTAACTCTGTGTGTGTGTGTGTGTGTGTGTGTGTGTGTGTGTGTGTGTGTGTGTGTGTGTGTGTGTGTGTGTGTGTGTGTGTATGTGTGTGTGCGTGCGTGTCTTGAATGAAATGAGACACCAACGCAAAGTATATGTGGAATTTTCAGGAACTTTAAAAAGAGAATGTATATGCGGTGTGGGGAAGAAAGGCTTCGTGATCTGGGAACTGATATGAACAACGGTACCTCGTTTTACAAGTATATCACCAAGATGGTGGTAGCGTGTAAGCGAAAGGCCGGATGGATTCTGAGGACCTCCAGAACAAGGGACCAGGAAACTATTTTGGTGTTATGGAGGATATTTGTTCTCAGCCGTCTCAACTACTGCTGTCAAATGTGATCACCCTAGAGTGTCAACTTAATACAGAACTTGAGGCAGATAAAAAGTGTTACATCAGGGAAATTGCATCGATGGAACCACTGAGCTACTGTGAGAGACTCAAAGAGCTACGACTCTAGTCTCTGGAGCGAAGACGTGACACGTGTGCAGTGATATATGTATGAAAAATCTGGGGTGGGCTGGAACCAAACTTTGGTATCGATATCTATACCAGTCCCCGGACTGGACGTCACCGTCTTGTTCCAAAAGTCCCAGCTATTCTATCTAAAGTGAAGATCATGAACAGCATTAGCTTGGGATTCAATGGCCCACAGCTATTTAACGCCATGCAAGACACCTGGGGGGTCTTCATGGAGTAGGAGTAGATGTTTTCGAGATACATTTTGACCTCATACTATCGACGGTCCCACATGAAACTACATCAAGGAAAAAGACTCAAAACAGTGAAGTTGGAATCCCTCTTTCACCAAAAGCAAATAACATAAAATTGGCCATTCAAAGGGTGATTACACGGGTGGTGCTCCAGCATGGCCAATGCCTTAGGGATGAAACATGTAGAAAAATAAATGAATACACACGCTCGCACACGTACACACACGCACGCGCGCACGCAATTATCATCTTATGCTCTCTTTCTTATCCCACCTCTCATTGCATATAAATTGTTTTGTACTTTTACTTGTTTCAGTATTCTGACGGCGACCACGCTAATTCTTTGTAAGCCAAGTACGTATTCTATCGGTCCCTTTTTGCCGAATCTCTAGTGATGGAAAAGTAAACAAATCAACATTGGTTGTCAATAGACGGTCATTATGTCAGAAGAATGTTATAAATTTTTTTCATACAATGACATAGTTTTTGAAGAAATGACCGGTTTCGCGTTCAGCTTTTCAAATTTCTTACGTATATATTTTTTAACCTTTTAAAACAAGCCTTCTGTAGTTTTTTCACTTTTTACTATTTTGTATATATTCAACCACGTGCTTTCACACACCAACTTTCTCACCTATATATTTATATATATATATATATACACGATGGGCTTCTTTCAGTTTCCGTCTAAAAATCTACCCACAAGTCTTTGGCCGGCCCGAGGCTATAGTAGAAGACACTTGCCTAAGTTGCCAAAGCAATGTGACTGAACACCGAACTGTGTAGTTGGGAAGCAAGCTTCTTCCTACACAGTCACTCGTCTTTTGATTTTTCGTCTTTTCTCTATTTCAGTCATTAGATTGCGGTCGTGACTGAGCGCCACCTCTAAGATTCGTTAGTCGAATAAATCGACCCCACTATTATAGTCTTTTATTCTCAATAATTATACAATCTGGTTTCAGTGCTTAAATGCTAACACTATCGGAGACGTAAACACACAAACAGCGGTAGTCAAGCGGTGGTGAGGATAAACATAATCACGCACAAATGCACACGCACTTACACACACATATGACGGGCTTCTTTCAGTTTCCCGCTACCAACTCCACTGACAAGGGTTTGGTCTGCCTGAGGGTTTCTGTAGAAGCCATCTGCCTAAAGTGCTATGCAGAGGTTCTAGACCCAGTATTATGTGGTTGGGAAACAAACTTTTACGATGCAACCCCACTGATCTTATAGTCTACTTTAATTCCATAATTACTTTAATTTCCATAAGATATTAATTACACCGTGATTGTTAAAACTAATCCTAAACGAGAAGTATTTTTGAAAGTCATAAATTATAAACAAATTCAAAGGCATAAAAATTGGTTTTATAATTCTCAGTGTGTTCGCCATTTCCATCAATGGAATGTCGCAAGTTCCCATTTTTGTAATTGTCAGCCGCCTCCACTTATTTTCCCATTCCCAATCGTTAATTAATCACATTTTATCTAATAACATTTACACTTGGAATAAAACCATGCTACCACAAATCGTTTACACCAACGAATTAGAAAATTTATTAAGAACGGATAACAACTTTTGAACATATTACAAACCATAATCTTATTCCTGACATACAAACAAAATATATTCATCTTGTTTTTCATCTGTTGACTCCACGGCCGGCTCCAAGATTTTTATGGAATTTGCGAAAAGTGTTATGACTAAATTGCATTCTTAGAAACTTTATAAGATAATAGTGTGATGCGATATCTCCAACCCACTAGAATTCTGTTCCAGAGGGGCACCAAAAGAATAGTTATAACAGGATATAATTTATTTCCAAATCTTTTCTAAACATTTAGTAAAGTTACTCCGTCATATTTTTGCTGATACCGTTCCAAGCAAGCGTTACCAATTGAGGTTCGATCTTACTGAGAAACCTTCCGAGATACAAGTAAAAACATTAAGGATGGATTCCTTTGCAAGGAAAAACTTGAAACAACATGAGATAACATTTGTTTGGTTCAAATTGGAAATGGAAAATGATCAAGAATGATTCACTCGTTCATTGATCTATTGGAATTTTTGATCATCACGGCAAGAAAATCGTTTTCGTTTTCGGCTGATTTTCTCTAGATTACATTCAATCTCATGCTGTTTTTTTTTTATCTTTTGTTTATTTCTTTAGTGAATTCAGAGATTACAACGTTCAAATGAGAAGATTTATGTTCATAATTCTCGTAGAGTGTTTTGAACGGTCGCAAAAGCTCCTCTAAATTATTCTATTTTACATATCACATGACAAAAATATAGCCAAACTAATCCATCAATATTTTATACATTCTCCGTCATTGTATATTACCAGAACATATGAACATCCTACATTTACTTCACATAATTCCGTGTAAATTTCTGCCATGCAACTTAGGCGCGTATTACCTTTGTCTGGAAATGTACTATTCTGTATTGGAATAGCTGGACTTCGTCTAACTTGAATAATTCAAAGAGAACTTTAAATGACATTATGCATTGAAGTTTGTTTCATTTGCTAAGCCATAGTTGGTAACTATTTTCTATTTATATTGGCATTCATATTGTTTGCAAATAATCTCACCTTTGACTAAATTTCTGTGTATTCTGGTGGGAATTTCTTTCTATTCATTCACATAAAGACTCTGCCTGGTAAATTTAATCGTTTATCGGAGACATATCACAAACATGTTGCTGGCATATAACGCAAAGTAATTTTATTTCATCTGAAATGCAAAAGTTTCACTTGTCTGGAATCAGATTTCCATAACGCATGGCAAGAATAATGCTCTGACTACAAATTCTGTTTGCTGATAACAAAGTGTTGAAATAGTCAGTGAGCTCGGCAATCGAGTTCAATAATATAGTCCCATCGTAAAATATTTATCGGTGAATAGACACTTACACGTCGTCATTTCCTTTCGAAATACATATTCAAATAGACAGAATTTCTCTTACATAACCGAGAGAGCAGCATTAGGCTTATCCTCGCATATTGAGGAAAATGTTATTCTTATCATCGTCTGTAACAGAACATTATTATCAAAATAATGAGATCTCATCTCCCTTGGTCGATTTTGTTTAATTACTTATACTTTCCACGTTCAAATGAAACTTATTTTGCTGTGTTGTTTCCACCTCGAGTAACAAATCATGTTTCGAAACTAAATCTTCAATCTGTAACTTTTGAATCAGATATGACAATTTATTCTCTATGAATTTCTTTTTTTTATTTATCCGAATGACCCAGATACCAGTTTCTCTGTGGAGTTTAGCACCTTTGTAAACAAATAAGTGCTTTATTGTGCAACAAAAACGTGTGCGTTTCACACATATGTAAATAAAATCCTTTATTGAAGGAAAACTTTCAACTACACTTTTGCAGTAACCAATCTTATAAATAAACTCTGTTTCCTTTTGTTACGACACTGATTTCACAAGATGACATTCGATGGTAAGGTATTTACATAGGTCCTCATGAATATGAGAGGGTTTGTTAGATTATTTTTCCAGAAAAATGTTTTCCCAAATCAGAATTGTTAATAACTGTCTTGGAATAAAAAAATTCACTTCTCGATTTACTTTTACCCTCTAAAACCACTCACGGCAAATAGTATTCTTCTAAATTATTCACATTAACTTTACCAGAATCAGGAAAACACAAAATATTTTCCTTCTTTTCTTCCTAGCTTCTACTTGAGAAATAGCTGCTGCATTATTCGAACTCATTATAGAGATATTTTCTATCATTGAACTTTTGCACAAAACTCTAACCACGACGCTGCCAATCTCAATATATTTCTTGTCACTAAATTGCCCTAATGCACATTATGAACTGCATTCGTAATATTCTCAAACAGGTGGGTGGAATAATTAATTTGTAGAATGTTTCTCGCCTTACAGAGAATTAAATTATTTCTTAATGACTTAAACGACCTTTCGGCATCAGAAAATTTTTTTCCAATTATAATTATCAAAAATAATTTTATTATACCAAATAACACATTGACATTAGTAAATTATAATTCGATATTTCTTCACGTTTTAAGACATTAGTTTCGATATTTCTGAAGAAATCACCAAGATCGTCATGACCATTACTAAGGCTTGTTTGTTTTTTAAAAAAATGATATCGGATACAACTTACAATAAATCATAATTCTTACTATAAATAATATAGCAGGATTTATAACCTGAGAGCAAGCGAAATTGTCTGATATGAACTTAGTATATACTATAAACTTGATGCGGCCTTTTTCCCATTTCTTATCTTCTAATGTTGTTAATATCTTGACGAAATACACTGAATGATGGCAGTGCTCTGATTAGTTATTTAAGGGAATTTTGGTCCTGGACTCCTCAAACCAAGACGACGTTTACGACGTTAAAACATCAGCAATTTGGTGCCTTACAATTATTTCGTTATTTTATGGCCAAGATTACTTTGCAAGTTTTAATAAAAATGGAACTTATATGATCCATATTTCTAGGAAAGATCTGAATATTTATCGGTACGAAGACAGTTATGCGCAGCTGTTTTACTTCTTCGAAATAATTATTCAAACATCAAATCTCTTCCACATTAAAAGGAAACATAATCTAGTCTCGGTCACGTGTACTTAGCCGCATCATATTCTTATGATAACGGAAGCAAACAATACTTTATTTATTGTTACGCATTCAACAGTTCAGAATATCTGAAAATGATGTCATTTCTAGACGTGATACTGTTTCCAAACCCGTGTTTAATTACTCTTTGTGCTGCTGGCTGTTTGAATACAAATGAAATATTGGGTTATTTACATATATCATTCCTGCAGTTCTCTCTCCATTATGTTTTGTGTTTTAGAATTCCAAACTTTCTGACGTTTGCGATTGAAGTTAATATTCTTCATGTAATGTGGCGATTTCCTACTCGAGGTATTCGCAACACTGCAAATATGGCTAAATGCCATCTTGTATAGAAAAGCACATAGCATCAAATTCTTTATTTGTTCCCGACTTTAGTGATATAAAAATAATTTTTTGTTTCGATCAGTAGGAGCGAGAGAACATTATACATACCACTCGTGACCAACAAAACAACGAGAGAAATTTAATATTTAACTGAAGGAATATATCGTGGGTAAATATCTGCGTACAACAATCTTTAAGTCAGTTTACCAGAGCATTTATCCAGTAAAGACAATGATATATTGGGCAATACATTATAATCTCACAAATTTCATCCATTTGAATATCTGATATATATATATATTTATATATATAGAGCCCCCACTCTGACATCATCAACGTTTATAGATGAGAGTATTCAGTTTGTTTCAACCAGTGGGGACTTTCTTGAACACACTAACTCAACTTTTATCACGTTTGGTTTCAGAGTTTTCACCACATTAAGAATAATTTTTATACACGAAGTAATGTAACCTGATAATTCCTTCCAGGAAAATATTCAGACTTGGGACTGTTAATCCACAAACAATAATACATCAAATGCGAAAATAAACCTACAAGAAATACGCGAAGAAGAAAAAAAAAAAATCCCTTAACATGTATCACTTGAGAGAAGACCTTCGAAGATAATACTATCCTCCTGTTTGCACGTATGAATTTGCGTTTCATTCTCTGCACATATACTCAACTATATATATATATATATATATATATATATATATATATTATATATATATATATATATATATATATATATATATATATGTACACAAATTATAAACAAGGGCAAAAGAAAAGTTATTTCCATGCCAATATGCTGATAACAGACTTTAAATCGTCAATTTCCACATATTATTATACACTTACTAGAAATACACGTCGTGCCGAAATCGGGAAGCTAGTCAGCAGAATTTTATTTCTAAACAAATTTTAAGAGAAAATTATGTCGACTAGCTTCCTGATTTCGGCACGACGTGTATTTATAGTGAGTGTATAATAATATGTGGAAATTGACGACTTAAAGTCTGTTATCAGCATATTGGCATGGAAATAATTTTTCTTTTGCCCTTGTTTTATAATTTTAACCTTTAATGGTATTTTAATATGCTGCTATTTTTGATGAAATTTATTCTGAAAAGAATTTCATCCTATATTAACAGTATATATATATTTACATATGTGTGTGTATGTGTGTGTGTGTGTGTGTGTGTCTGTCTGTCTGGAATTTACAGAAAAACAAGTGACGAAGACAGGTCTATAAACAACAAGGAGGTGTATTAGTTTGACGCTCGGGGTAAGGGGGTAAGTGAGAAAGTATTTTACGTTTCGAAGCAACGTTCTCCAACAGAAAGGAACACGAGGAAATAGAGAGAGAATAACACAAAAAATTTTGCAGATAGCGCTCAATCATGGCGTATATATATATATATATATATATATATATATATATATATATATATATATAAAACTGTAGTTGTGTGAGTGTCTGTCTCCTTCGATTTAGATTCCTAACTTCTCCTACATTTTGCGGTGCAGTTTAACCAAATTCGGGTATCTTATAGTCGGGATTCATATCAAGCCTGTCTGGGTATTAGCGCGTGTCTACGATGAGTCTACGATTTTAAAAATAATTTAACATCATTGTTTTCCATTTTAACGCATATTTTTTCGTGTGTCGATGGCGGCGGAGTTGGCGTCCATGGTCACACCTGCACCTGTGTTGCTTCTCCCCCTTCTTCCCTCCCTCGTGAAGCTGTGGGGAAGGGAGTGTAAGGAAATCAACGTCGTAAAGCGTTGTCAAGGAGACCAGCGTTCTTTTAGAACAACGACTTCATGGCTTGAAGACACCAAAATTACCATAATTTTTTATTCCATTTTTAATGCATCTTTTTGCTATTTTTTTGCTATAACTCACTAAAAATGCTTATATAGTTATTTCCCTTACAAACCCGAGCAACGCCGGGCGACACTGCTAGTATATATATATATATATATATATATATAAATATATATAAACACATGCACATGCGTATAACAGAGACATTTAGTGTGAGTGTGTGTATGTATAATTTGTATAAGGTGGTTTACGGATTTTATACATATCATTTATTTAGTGCTTTCGTTCCTTTCGGGTATTCGAATCTCTGGAAGGGACGAACTCGTTAGGTTAATAGCTTTTTATCCAATTCCTACATCATCATCATCATCATTGTTCGACCGTGGTCGAGACAATGGAATTTACCATGTTGCGCCAGACTTCACGGTCTATCATAGCATTACGGAGGTCCTGTTGCTGGATGCCTGTATCTCTGGAGATTACATCAGGGTAGGAGAGTGTGCGCCCTCTGGTGTTGCGAGTAGATGGCTTCCAGAGGAGAAGAGTAGAAATTACTTCCTTTTCAGCTCTACAACAATGTCCAGCAAACTGGACTGTCCTACCTTTCACAAGAGATGACACATTTTAGTTGGATGGCGCCTCCACGAGAGATTTTGAGCTCTCATAAGGAGGCGAGTGTAGGTTCCATCCAACCGCCTCTCAAGCTTCTTTGATAACGTCCAGGTTTCTGAGCCATATAGTAGGATTGGTTCGACTGTGGCTTTGAATATTTCAAGTTTGAAGTCTCTAGTTAGATTTGATGACCAGATCTTATGCATGTCATTACAGGCTGACCAGGCCATACCCTTTCTACTTAGAAAGTCTTTTCCAGATGATGATATGTATGACCCAAGATATTTATAATCAGAAACCATATTTAAAGGTGCACTGTTGAGAGTGTGGATGATGCAATCACTGTTGGACAGGCACTTGTTTATGTATTCAGTTTTGGTCTCATTGAGGTAAGACCTACACAATTTGAGGCTTGTTCAAGAGATTGTAAAAGAGACTGGGCATTGGAGAGAGAATCACTGATAAGAGCGATGTCGTCAGCAAAGTCAGTGTCTGTCAAGTACTCAGCTGGGTGTCTGGAACTTCTTCTTGGTTTTATTTCAAAGCCCTTGCCAGAGATGGTATCAACTGACATACGTAGCACATAATCAACAACAATGATGAAAAGAAATGGGGCGAGGTGTGTCTCCCTGCAGTATTCCGGCCTCGATCGAGAAAGATGATGTTTCTCCATCAGGGGTTAAGATGGTTGAAGACGTATCTGTGTAGAGGACCTTGATGGCAGAAATAATTTTGTCTGGTATCCCATAGAGCTTAAGGATTTCAAACATCTTGTACCTATCTACAGAATCGAACGCTTTAGCAAAGTCTACAAATACCATTGCAAGATCGCGATTAAATGCTTTTGATTCTTCAATAAGTCTGCGCAGGCATAGTATCTGGCTCAGCGTTGAGCGCCCATGTCTGAATCCATTTTGGTTCTTTCGGAGCAAAGGTTCAACAAAAAGGAGAAGACGATTTAGGATCAGTTTGTTGTACAGTTTTGCAGCAATTGACATTAGAGATATGCCCCTGTAGTTGGTGACAAATCGCCTTTTTTGGGTATTGGAATGATTTGAGATTGGTGCCAAATCTTTGGAGCGACAAAGGTGGAAAGTGTGTTGTTGCAGAGGTTAAGCAAAAGTGTGTGAAATCTATCATCCTTCCAAATCACAGCCGGAATGTTGTCGGGACCAAATGTTTTCGAGGCTTTTAGTTGCTTGGTGGCTGCTGTTAGTTCAAATATGGTAAAAGGGGAGCTGTTGATGTCCAGCGTGTCTGATATAGGCCCACTTGGGAGAGTGGGGTTATCAGGGATTTTGGCATTCTCCCCAAGGAGGTTTTTAAAATGGGTTGACCAATTTTCTAAACGCTTCTTAGCTGATCCCCCTTTAATTCTAATTGATGACCCAGAATTTTTGCCTGATAGGTCTTTGATGGATTTCCAGGCGAGATGGTGTTTTTTACTAATGTGCTCTTTCGATAGTTTACTAATTTTGCCATTGATAAATTCGACCTCGGCGTTCAAGTAAGCCTCATCAAGATTCTTCCTGGCAGCTATGAGTTGGATCTTCAGTGACTGGGATGATTCCTACATACAGCAACTGTGTTGACAGTATCTTGGAAGTTTGTTGCTGTTGTTGTTGTTGTTGCTGTTATTATCATTATTATTATTAATAATAATAATATTAATAATAATAATAATAATAATAACAACAACAACAACAACAACAACAACAACAATAATAATAATAATAATAATAATAATAATAATAATAATAATAATAATAATATAATAATAATAATAATAATAATAATAATAATAATAATAATAAGAAGAAGAAGAAGAAGAAGAAGAAGAAGAAGGAAGAGCGCCAGCCTTGACAGCGGCTGGACGTGTTCCTCACTGCTCTGACAGTTCGGTGGCTGAAAGCCATAGAAACACTAATATGGGCCAGTTTAGCAACGGGGAAAAATAACTCTCAAAGACTGGAACATCTACAATACCTCGTGAGTATTTGAAATTCTCTTCAAAGTGGGTTAAGAAATTTACAAATTTACATATCTGCAGCTTTCAAACATACATCCGATCGGCTTTAAAAACTTTAATACCCACAACTGCCTCTGTAAGCACCCTTTTTTTTCTTCTCTCTAAAAACATCACGCTTTTCTTTTTGTGGAGTTGCAAAACCCTAAAACTTTCTATGAAAATCTGACTTTTCTTTGCTTCCTCCCAGAATATTCAAATATAAATGTGAACATATACTCTTTATTGCAAAACACACCTGTTCTTCTAACTGGACATACAAACATCTCTAGAGGGGTCAACTTCAACCTCCACAATATTACACGAAATATAAAAACATTTTTTATTGCAATAACACAAACGCACATGGAAAAAATAATGATGCTAAGATTCTCTCTGGTCGAACACAACTTCTCTATTCACAAATAATACAGAACAGCCCTTCAAAATAAGTTAATAAAATTTACAAATTTACATATCTACAGTTTTCAATCATACATTCGACCAGCTTTAAAAACTTTGATACCCACAATTGCCTTTGTAAACATCCTTTTTTTTTTTCTTCTCTCTAAAAACATCACGCTTTTCTTTTTTTTCTTTTTGTAGACTTACAAAACCTAAAACTTTCTATGAAAATCTGCCTTTTTTTTTTTTTTTTTTTTTTGCTTCCTCCCTGAATATTCAAATATAAATGTAAACATATACTTTTTATTGTAAACACACACCTGTTCTTCTAACTGGACATACAAACATCTCTAGAAAAGTCAACTTCAACCTCCACAATATTACCTTACAGGAAATATACAAACACTTTTTATTGCAATAACACAAACGCACGTGGAAAAAAAAAATGATGATGCTACGATTCTCTCTGGTCGAACACAACTTCTCTATTCACAAACAATACAGAACAGCCCTTCCTTAATTTTTCTTAAGCCTAATAGTAGTAAACATCTGAACTTTTTTTGACCGAGAGGACCGCACCTAAAAAAAAAAAAAAAAAAAGACAGTCAGCCAGCCAACCACCAAGCCAGCCAACGAGACAGACAGACACTACTGTGATGGTGATAATGATAAAAAAAAAAAAAATAACAATAATAAGATACTGCTGTGACTACACATAAAACAATATCATTGATGATGATGGTGGTGATGGTGATGGTGATGATGATAATGATGATGGTAATGGTGGTGATAATGATGATAGTGATGGTAATGGTGATGATAATAACAATAATAAGCCGACTACGGCTGCTATAATGGTACGATTATAATTGTAACGACAATGATGGCCGTCTCCCCACGAGCCAATCAAAGCAAAAAAATGATAACATTATCGTAGCACCAAAATGTTTTTGGAAACTAAAGAAGACTAAATCAGTATACCAAATCGCTTGTCCTATGGTTTATCTGGAAGCGCGTCCCCCAGGGAAGAGCCAGCCTGGGATCGAAAAGTCATCAACTGCACAAACTCTTCTCCGAATACGGACATGGATGGTCACTTGAACGGGAAATCCCCCAACTCGAGCCCTCCAAGTTCACCACCACAACCACCACAGAAAGAAAAATGTAAGCGGAACAAATGGACCCGAGAAGAGTATAAAGAAGTAATATACGCTTATTACTATGCATTAGGTAGGTCATCTCAAGAGAGACACACCGCAAACTCTTACAGTATATGGGGAACACGGAATCAAGACAGTAGGCCCTATTTGGACGAGAACAAATTAGCAAATGTGAGGAGGGATATCTTTAGAAATAACAGACTCACAGACAGTGAAATAAGCGCGATCAAGCACGCAACGGAAAATGACATAAATATAAGACACAAAGGAAATGAAGAATCAAATGAACAGTATAGCCCGCCACGAGGCTTAATTGAAACACTGCCATCTGACCAAAGTACGCAAAGGCCTGAAGATACAAGAAATTCTATTGTACCTGTTAAAGATAGCCAGGAAAACGAAAAAACAACAGTAACTGAAGATCTCGCATTTGCTGAAGAACACAGAGAGTCTATGGCAGAAATGAGGCAGAAAATCCTGAATACGCTTGAAGTTGTAAGACATACAAGTATGAATGATAGAGAACCGCTTCATAAACTCTCAAATACAAACCAAAATAAAAAACAAATCCAAATTGGCAACTATGTAACAAATGAAATAATACGAGAATTAAAACCTGATTTTACTGAGTTAAATGAAATTATTTACGCTTCTGCTAGGGTAATTGAAACCAGCTGTATGCCCCCGAAAAAACAAAGAAAACAAAACCTGGGAAGAAATCAAACCTGGAGAAGTAAAATTGAAAAAGAGATTGAATTTTGAGAGGGGAAATATCAATATCAAATGAACTAATATGTGGAAATGATGTAAGATCCAGAACAGGAAGAAAGATGAAGAGAAAATTTGGATCCTCACAAGGAAGAACTGATATCAATAAAAGAAAAAACGCTGTGAAAAAAAAGTCCAAGCAAAATCCCAAAGAATACGAAGATTTGAGAAGAGAGAAACAAGTTTTACAAGCAAAATAAGCTGTTCACATCCAATGCCAAAAAATTCTACAGAGAAATAGGGAAGGAGAAAGTAACCGTTAAAGACCCCCCTCCCATGGAAGAAGTTCAAAACTTTGGAAAAGGATTTGGAGTGACAAGAAGACGTACAACATAAATGCAGACTGGATTATACAAACTGAAGGATCCTACCAAAATTACAACAAGCATGGGAAGACATCACAATAGCAGACCTAAGAAAAGCACTCAAGAAGGCCCATAATTGGAAATCCCCCGGTAAAGATAGGGTGCCGAATTTCTGGCTCGCATCGCTCCCGTGCGCACACGGTAAGCTAGTTCAGCTGCTCAATGGAATTATGAGAGACCCAAAGAAAACACCTGAATGGTTAGCAAGTGGCATTACTTACCTACTCCCAAAGAATAACGAAACCAACCTTCCAAAAAACTATCGGCCTATAACCTGTCTATCCACCACGTATAACATCCTAACATCTATCCTGGCGGAGAAAACATATGCATTCATGGAGAAGAACGATATTTTCCCCATTGAACAAAAAGGGTGCCGCGGAGGCTCTTACGGATGCAAAGATCAACTGCTAATCAATCGTATGATCTTGAGAATTGTCACAACAAGCGCAGAAATCTCAGCACCGCATGGATTGACTATAAAAAGCCTTCGACAGTATACCGCATCCATGGATCTTGAGATCGCTGGACATCTTCAAAATTTCCCCTGTGATTTCAAACTTCCTGAAGCACAATATGTCGTTGTGGAATACGAATCTCCAATTATACTACTCTAATGGAGTACTTGCCTCAGAAAATATAAACATCAACTGTGGAATTTTTCAAGGTGACTCACTTTCACCTTTAATATTCTGCATATCCCTAATACCCCTTACAAGTGAATTAAACAGAACAGAGTATGGGTATAAAATTGCCAATAAAAAATAAGCCATCTATTTTATATGGATGACTTAAAACTTTATGGTAAAGACAATAATGAACTTGAAGGCCTATTGCGCACCGTGAAAGCATTCAGCGATGACATCGGGATAGAGTTTGGACTTGAGAAGTGTGCCAAGGCACTTTCCAGAAAGGGAAAGTGAAGACCACAATTCAGTCGTGTTAGATGTTGACACAGTCATAAGAGAGCTTGAGCAAGAACAAACATACAAATATTTAGGGATAAATGAAGGCTCTGGTATTCAGCATGCAAGCATGAAAGAGAAAATCAGGAAGGAATGTTATAGGAGAGTTCGTGCAGTCCTGAAATCTGAACTAAATGCACGTAACAAGGTGTTAGCTATAAATTCCTTAGCAGTTCCAGTTGTTACTTATAGCTACAATGTGTTTGAACTGGAATATGAGTGAAGTAAAGAATATAGATAGAAAAATACGCAAGCTGCTGAGGTTGTAATAGGATGCACCACCCAAAGGCAGACGTAGATCGCCTTTACCTTCCCAGAGCCAAGGAGGTCGAGGCTGATCCAATTTGAACTAGCTTACAAAACAACCACAATTGGACTGGCCAAATATCTCGAAATATCGAATGACTGGATGCTAAAGCTCGTGGAAAATCACGAGAGGACGAAAGAAGCTTCATTCTATCATAAGGAAAGCAAAAAATTTGCTATTGATCTCGTGCAGGATACCCAAACTGAACAACCCGAGGGAAGTACGGCAACTATTGTTGCAAAGAAAGTGAAAATGATGGCAATGAAAAAAGCGCACGAGCAATTGGCTGATAGGTGGGAGGAGAAACCTCTCTGCACGGCAAATATGTAACCCGCAGCAAACAAGCTGATGTTGACCAGAAGCAAACCCATTAGTGGCTACGGAGCTGGGGCTAAAAGCAGAGAGAGCGAAGGTTTCATCTGATGCTCAAGACCAAAGCCTATCAACCCGGAACTACCAGGCCAATGTGATGAAAAATGGAGCAGACCCAAAATGCCGATTCTGCAACGACATGATTGAAACAGTGGACCACCTAATCTCTGGATGTTAAAGTCTTAGCACCAGTGGAGTATAAATTAAGACATGACAGAGTTGGCCAATATCTCCACTGGCTAATAAGTCGGCATTACAATATCAAAACTGCCGACAAGTGTATAATCACCACCCTGAGGCTGTAACTGAAGGAGAAAATGTAACCATTCTGTGGGACTTTCCAGTACATACAGACCGAACCATCAAGGCCAATAAACCAGATATTGTTGTGAAAGACCAAAACAATAAAGTTTGCTTATTGATCGACATGAGCATCCCCTGTGATCATAATATCTCAGCGAAAGATTTGACAAGCTCAGAAAATATAAAGACCTACTCATTGAAATTGAGAAAAGGTGGCATCTCAGGCGGTTACAATACCAGTGATCGTAGGAGCACTAGGAATGATCAAGAAGGGAACCGAAAATTATATGAGAAGATCCCTGGCTTACCATCCCTGCAAGAAGTGCAAAAGATTGTCTTAACTGGTACATCACACGTATTGAGAAGAGCATTGTCGATGTAAGAACTGTTGCTGCTCATGTATTTAAATTTAACTTTAAAAAAAAAAAATAGGAACGAACTACTGAGTTTGGTTTAATGGCCTACCAATATACACTATGAGTTTCTTTGCCCTAGGAGACGGGAAGACACTCGGCAAGAAATGGAAGAAAATTTGAAAGAAGAAAAAAAAAAGTAATAATAATAATAATATTAATAATAACGATAACAATAATAACATCGGAAAATACCTTAGGAATGAGAACCGGGGTTAGAAATTTCCCCAAGACACCTGATGAAGGCTGGAGAGGGTTTATCAGCCGAAATATTGTTATAACAACAAACAAGATGAGGACAAATATCCGTCGAATGTAAATAATGTCTGTAATGATTATTATTATTATTATTATTATTATTATTATTATTATTATTATTATTATTATTATTATTATTATTATTATTATTATTATTATTATATTATTATTATTATTATTATTTATTTTATATTATATTATTATTATTTTATTATTATTATTATTATTATTATTATTATTATTATTATTATTATTGAGAAGAAGAAGAAAAAGACGAATTTAATTTACTAATTAATATACTTTCAAGTATATCAATATTTTCATTTTATCTGTTGTTGTTTTAAGTGATTATATTTAAGATTCTAGTATTTCTTCAAGTACCTCAAGTATATAGATTGTAAAACAGCTGATGTTATGTATGTATTCATAGGTCAATGAACGCCTATTCAAGTGTCTGAGAGGCTACATATACTAACACAGATAGTACAAACTTCGGGAAAATTTTAAGCTATTTGTACATATGTGTAAATCGAATACATATGTATATATTTACAAACACATGCAATAAGAATTGATGTTCTTAAATGTACACAAGCGCAAAGGTGGGTGTGCGGGTAGGAAGATTTCTTCCATGATATATCCTATTGGATATAAGCCATTTGGTCAGATGTCTCCTGCTAAATACCCGTGGCAATCAAAACATTCTTAGTGGATTTGGCAGATAGAAAATGAAATATTTATATATATATATATATATACATATTTGATTTTCGCAGGAAGGATTGTTTCATTAAAGTCATGTATCGCTTTGACCTTCGTAACGCGGAGTAGATGAAACAAAGGCGACTAAAGAAGGGGAATTTTCCTTGTGCTATTTGTCCTGTACTCTATTTTTTCATTGTTTAAGAAAAATGTCCATTTCCTTGTTTTTGTGTTTATGTTTTCGTTTCTCATTGTTTCGACGTTTTGTTTTTGGTGTCCTGTACCCATATATGCATGTATATATACATGTAGAGGTAGGTACATACATATATGTATGTATATATGCATATGTTTTATTTATTTATTAATTTATATATATATATGTACATATACAGAAGTAACAGAAAAGAAGGAATTTCAATTATCCCCACGGGGTGAGTTGTAATATATATAAGAAATTAAAAAAGGAATCACAGGACTCCATCTTTCACGGACACTAAGAACGTCATTTCTTTTACCCAAATGGCACGCAATTGATTTGCTCAGGCGTTCAAAGCACTCTGAAGCTGGAATTACAGTTGTCTTAAAATTGCTTTGAATTGTTTAATCAGTTTGTCGAACTGCCCCATCAGTGACCCTGAATTGTGCCAGAGGACCTATATCGTATATGAGATCATCTGTGGCAAGGGTGGTGCATCCTGCATCAGAAGCACCACGCGAAAACTGCATCTACGCATTAAGGAACACGTGCAGGCAGATACTTTAGTGAAGAAACATGTACGGAAATGCGAAACCTGAAAATTCTCAGTGCACATCAAGGCAACACAGTGGGATATGGGCTATCTTAGAATCTCTGAGTCCATCCTCATAGACGCAGAGAAACTCAAGATCAAAAATAGAAGGCTGTTACAGGAAGCTAGCTGGTTGCTATAGCAGCACTCCTCTGCGAATATCCACTCCACACAGGCTCTCACACACGCATATCGGCAACATTGGTCAATTTCTTGAAAATGGGATCTTAACACCGAAATATTGAATACAAAGTAACCCTACATCAATTCACATATTTGTTTCCATGTGATTTATCTTGCATTTACTTCGCAATATTTTGGCCTTACCCACGATCTTTTCTGCAATATATATATATGTGTGTGTGTGTGTGTATGTGTCTGTCTGTCTGTCTGTCTGTGTACGAGTGCGTTTGTGTGTATGTATGCAGGTAGTGTAGACGCAATAGACCAGTGGTCGTAGGATCGCTGTTTCGATTTCCAGACCGGGCGTTGTAATTGTTTATTGAGCGAAGACGCCTAAAGCTCCACGAGGCTCCGGCAGGAGGTTGTGGTGAACCCTGCTGTTCTTTTTCATCACATATCTCACTTACTATTTCTTCCTGTTTCTGTTTTACCGGTATTTCAAAGAACCAGCCTTGTTACACTCTGTGTCACACTGAATCTCGCCGAGAACTACGCAAAGTGTACACTTTTCTGTGGTGTTGCTCATCCACTTGCACCTTAATTTAAACGAACTGGCTGTTCCGTTGATCAGATCATTGGAACCCTCGTCGTCGTAAGCGACGGAGCACCCCGGTATATGTATGTATAGGGGAAATGCCTATAGTACTGTAACTCTCGTCAGAGGAATTCATTTAACAGGTAATCTTTGCACAAAACTGCTCGCCACTGGTCAATGCAAGCGAAATCTGAGAGCAGGATGTGTGTTTATCATCACCGGAATCCATCTTTCACGGACACTAAGAACGTCATTTCTTGTACCCAAATGGTACGCAATTGATTTACTAAAGCGTTCAAAGCTCTCTGAATCTGGAATTACAGTTGTCTGAAAATTGCTTGAAATTGTTTAATCACATCATTTTGATTGATATGGCAGTGTGTTACCCGCCGAGTTCCTATATGGGGACAATAGTAAAGACTTGACATGTTTTTCTATGTACATGGCATCTCCAGAGTAATTTCATTATTTCGTCTCTCTCAGAAACGCAATCTACATTTTTGTGTGTATCTAAGCATCTACTGTTTTAGAGTTTTGTTTTTATCTCCGTTTTATGGTTGCAAAATATCTTTCAGAAATGGTTTTCTCTCCTGCGTTTGAGCTGTGGAAAATGGCACTTGTGCTTAATTATTAGTTTTGCAAATCTTTTTTCTAAGTTTCTGTTATAACCAAAACAGTTTACTTGACCCACTTACGATACTTTTTGTGTTGCTGCTGCAGTTGGCACTAGAGCAGTATACTGCCTCCTGGCGTGTGCAGATCGTATAATCTGTAACACCTTGAGGCTTTATTGCTGGTGCTCTCCTTCATGTAGATATCTTCAAGTGTACACATTCCTAAGCCCTTTTATTCAGTAGTTAAAAATTAATAACTCGATTATGGGTCTTCTTGGTGCTAGGATGGGCAAAGCTGCAAATTGTTTCCAATTTTCTATGGAAGTAAAGAACTTTCATGGAGACGCTTAAGGAAGACTGCGTTGTGATCGTTGCTCATATTTCTATTACCATCGTTTCCAACAGCATTTTTATGCTGATATTCTTTCCTTCTAGTCTTCTTTTCGCTGTGTATTTCTTGTCATTTGCACCTCCCTCACATGTTATTGTAATCTTGTCGCTGTTACAGTAACAACGTCTCTTCATCTATTTCTATTAAAACCTCCAATATCCTTTCAGAGGTATGTCGGTCAATGTCATTTGTGATTCCTCGATATCGAATTTAGAGTTTCTCTTCCGATGAATTATGACTCATTTTCTGCTCTTGCTTCAATTTCATGCTTTCTGAATCTATGTAATAGGTTCATATATTGCGTCTCAAGGACAAAAACCAAAAGATTCGTTCTTTTTTCGCTTAACATGTTCTTAATCTACAACAAACCAGATGTTTCTAATGCCTTTACAATTACGTTCCTCGTTTGAGCGCCCTCAGCTAATATCCATGACATTTTAATCAAAAGGCGTTTTTTTTCTGCCAGTTTTGATTACTGCCGAATATTGTGCTTTTTTTATTGTTTCCAGTTTAATAAATAAGCTTCAGCTCATTCAACAAGAGATTGTTTACCTTAGATGTAAAATACCTGGAACCTATAAGAATCTTGAACAAATAAATTCATGTACCATATCGGAAGTCCATTGTCTAATGATAATAATAATCTGTCTGTCCTCCTGGTGCTACAAGCAACAGTACCATCCACCCTTACGGGTTAGCCACATTTAAGTGGCAAAAATACCTCACGATTTGTTGCAGCTTCTGTTTATACCTCGCTCAGATTTTTAATATGGCTCAATCATCTATCTATCAATTTATAAATTCTTAGTGTTATTGTCATTTCACTTTACATGAGGTCAGCTTATAGAGTCCCTGTATACTATGATTGTCAATATAACATAACTAATCTTAAATCTATCCAGTCGTAATGCATAGGAAAGTACGCTATACCATGTTATCCCCCGCGCCTTTGTGCTACTCTGTACAGATTAAATATATCTACACAATTAGTAGCGTACATGCTGTTTTTTCCATGATCTCATGATCGTATAAACATATTTCCCCCTACATCACCACCAAAAATCTCTTGCTTGTCATTCTCCCTTTACAGATTCTCATGTTCCCCTAGGCAAATTTGTACTCACATATTTGGCTTGCTCTCTTTTTTCTAATAGTGGCGTAGGTATCTGTGCTGGACAGGCTAACAATAAAGGAGATGTCATGCTACATGAAGTTCATGACTTCAGTTCTGCTATTGTAATTTTGAAACAACAGTGGACATGAAATTAGGACGTCAGATGAGGGACACTAAACCTGGTCTGGTTTCATTGGTAATACTTTTGATAAATGCCTGAGACTATTTTGAACGTATTACCTCTACAGCATCCCTTTTCTTTTAGGGCTGGTCCTTTAGCGAGTTATATATATAAAGCAACCTAAATACTACCTATTTCTTTACTACTCACAAGGAGCTTAACATAAAGGGGACAAACAAGGACAGGCACACGGACGAAGTCGATTACATCGACCCCAGTGCGTAACTGGTACTTAATTTATCGACCCCGAAAGGATAAAAGGCAAAGTCCTCGGCGGAATTTGAACTCAGAACGTAACAGCAGGCGAAATGCCGCTAAGCATTTCCCCGGTGTGCTAACGATTCTGCCAGCTCGCCGCCTAAATCTAAATACTACCTACTGCCAAGTTTATGATACTCGTTGGATCAAAGTTAGTTCATTACGTAGTTTACCATGCAACCAGTGAAGTTTTTACTGTTCTCGATTAGAGCTGATCTGGTGGTATTGTCAGTGAAAACGTAAAAACTAATATGAACACTGTCGCCGGATCCTGTTTAAAGCCATAACGATTCAATAACATTGCAACGACGCTTATTGCATATATCACCGTGATCACCGTGACCGACCAGGCTATCAGATGTTCCTACACATCGCTGGTCACAATGCGTTTCGCATTGTTTTAGCCTTTAAATGACGCCACCCCGCTGGCTAAGCGAGCAGGCCAACAGAAGAAAGCGTGAGAGAAAATTGCGGCGAAAGAGTACAGCAGGGATTGCCACCACCACCCCTGCCGGAGCCTCGTGAAGCTTTAGGTGTTTTCGCTCAATAAACACTCACAATGCCTAGTCTAGGAATCGAAACCGTGATCCTATGGCCGCGAATCCGCTGCCCTAACCACTGGGCCATTGCGCCTCCACTATTGCATATATAAAGAGATAAAATGCTGTATGATAAGTTCAGTACAATAACAAATTTAACCAATATGTGAAATTGATTACGGCTTATATATTTAGTATGTGATATTAAATTCAAGCAGGCTAGTATAATATGCTGAGTAAAATTCCAACCTTGAAAGTATTTTCGAAATAAAATGAAACGCTGCACGCCATGTTGACAGAAATGGACAAATGATTTTAGATAGACTTACATGTCCCATGTAAAACAAAAGCTGCTGTAATATTGCATAACACAAGTGTAGCTTAGGTGCGATTAAGCCAGGTTCTCTTCAAATTCACCGATTGAAAAACTACATAGATATATTGATTTTAGTGCAACTTATTTCAAAATTGGTAGATTCGGTTTTAGGTGATGTGTAATTACATATTATATTACTTTATGTTATACATAATTAATTTAGATATCAGGACTGGACAAGTCAATGAGTTCATTGATGTAACTGACCATCACACTAGTTGTATGTGTGTGTGTGTGTGTGTGTATTATACATATAAGAATGTCAATGAAAAAATATCAAATGAAGAAAAGGTTATTATGGTTAATGTGACAGCGTGTGTCGATATAATCGTTACCACAATATTCGTTTTTCTTATGACTATAAAAAAAAAAAATGATTTCTTCTTCACCATCATATTCAAAACCATCATCAGTATCATCATCAACATTTTCATCTTCATCATCATCACCATCATCAACATTTCCACATCATCATCATCATCATCATCATCATCATCATCATTATCAGTGGCAGCAGCAGCGTTACCACCTCTGATCGGGTTCGTTGTTATCAAACAGAACAACACGTAAGTTTGAAATTCTCGTTATTATGTTTTGTTTGTTTTTTTTTGTTTGTTGTTGTTGTTGTTGTTTTTTTACTAATACGTAAATGGCCTTAATTCTGTCTTGTATCAAAACTTAGAAATATTAAAAAAAAAAAACAAAATGAAAAAAGAGAAAAAAAACAGAAAATTCTTTTTCAGTTTTCTGACATTTCTTTTCACCACAATCGCTCCTTATCACAATTTCATCAATAAGAATCGATAAAAATTCAATGCATCGTATGAACAAAAGAAACAGAATAATTTTAGACTAAACGAAAACATAAAAACAAAATACTGTACATGAAAAACGAAATATTTTTTTATGATCTTAGAAACGGTATGTGCTACATCAGATAACGAAATATGAAGATTGAAAACGAAATGGAACCAAAGATACAAATGCTAAATACTTCCTTTAACTTTGGTTAGATATCTGAGTCTGTATATGTATGTGGGTGTTTATATGCAGTCACATGCGTACTCACATCTATATTTAATACCTCACACGCACATGCACATATATGTATACGGGCACACAGATATATATATACTTGTATATATATGTACATACATACACAGACACACATGTGTATCTATATCTGTATGTATATACGTGTGTGTGTTTGTGTGTGTGTATGTGTGTGTGTGTGTGTGTGTGTGTGTGTGTTATGTATGTGTATATTCTATATATGTTGGTATTATTAAATATAATAGTTACAATATCGATTAAGACATTCAAGTGTTCGTGCATATAACCATAGGTAATCGGATATTTCAAATATATACGTGTGTGCAACGGTTAGATGTGTGTGAACGCCTTTTATCATAATAATGCTCCTATTTGGAGGCGCCTGTGACTATAAGCCGCCAGGAAATAGCGAGCCATCAAGCAGGGAATGAAACATAACAAAAAGTGAGGCGCAGGAGTGGCTTTGTTGTAAGTAGTTTTCTTACCAACCACATGGTTCCGGGTTCAGTCCCACTGCGTGGTACCTTGGGCAAGTGTCTTCTACTATAGCCTCGGGCCGACCAAAGCCTTGTCAGTGGATTTGGTAGACGGAAACTGAAAGAAACCTATCGTATATATGTATATGTATATATATATATGCGTGTTTGCCCCCCCCCCCTAGCATTGCTTGACAACCGATGCTGGTATGTTTATGTCCCCGTCACTTAGCGGTTCGGCAAAAGAGACCGATAGAATAAGTACTGGTCTTACAAAGAATAAGTCCCGGGGTCGAGTTGCTCGACTAAAGGCGGTGCTCCAGCATGGCCGCAGTCAAATGATTGAAACAAGTAAAAGAGTATACAATTATGAAATAAACGTACAATATACAAACGAAAGCAGAGAATTTGCTGTGACATGAAAATATGAATTCATTCAGTGTAAATAAAATAAGGACTGTAGGGTTTTTTTCTCTTCCTTTCTGTTCCATTCACTCCGTTTGTCTCTCTCTCTCTCTCTCTCTCTCTCTTTCCCTTAAACTCGTTCCTCCGTGCTGTTCCCAATCCCTGTCTTAACCTCTCCTCTCTCCCTGATTTCTGTGTCACTTTCTGTCCCCAACAACTTTTCACATACTTACTACTGACGCGTGACCAGTGGTCCTCATGACTCCCTCATCCCCATTTCCTTTCTTACAAAGACCCCCGTCGCGACAGCTCGTCTTTCTTTCGTTCCACCTTCGAACACGTTTCTCTGTCTCTCTGCTCTCCTCTTGGATAACTTTCATGAATTTCCTCTTCGCGTTAACAATATCTTCGTCTCTTAACAATATCCTCGCCCAAGGCCGTATTCTGTTTATTTGTCTTATATTGAGCTTAAGTTTACATTCCTCCTTCTTCTGTTTTCGTCTTTACCCCGTGTCCATTTACTACTTGTATTCAATATTATTTCTTTTCTATATTGTATATTACATGTATTTTTGTCATGCTTAGTCCCTTGTTCCGTTGTTCCTGGTAGCTTTTCGCCGTTGTCATCGCCAAACAGCGCAAAATTGAGGAGCCCATTGACCGATAACTGATGAGCATTTGCTGACCTTTTCTATCTGTTTCCCATTTCCTTGGGTTTATATTATACATTATATTTTTAAGTATATATATGCGCACATATACATAATATAGTTCTAACAGGTGAGGAAATGTGTTCATTATTTACATTATTCACATTTGACGGATATTTGTCCTCATCTTGTTTGATGTTAACGCGTTTCAGCTGATATACACTCCAGCCTTCATCAGGTGTCTTGGAGGAAATTTCGAACCTGGGCTCTCATTCCTAAGGTATTTTACGACGTTGTTGTTATTGTTGTTGTTGTCATTATTATTATATTATTATTATTATTATTATTATTATTATTATTATTAGATTAGTAGTAGTAGTAGTAGTAGTAGTAGTAGTAGTAGTAGTAGTAGTAGTAGTAGTAGTAGTATTGTTATTATTATGACTATTATTATTACTACTACTATTATTATTATTATTATTATTATTATTATTATTATCATTATTCAGGTGACTGCCTGGAATCGGACTTGGTATCTTGGGGCTAGTAGCCCGCGCTTTTAACCACAACACCATATGCTCGTGGGCATATTTTTTTTTCTCTCAAGTTTTAGCTCAGAGCTGCGACCATGCTGATGCACCACCGTTTGTGGCCTTGCTGAGCAATAATAATAATACCACCACCATCACCATGTCCTTTACTATTGTTGTTGTTAGTAGTAATGATGGTAGTAAAGGTGGTGAGCTGGCAGAAAGTTTCGCACGCCGGGCGATATACTTAGCGTTATTTCGTCTGCCGTTACGTTCTTAGTTCAAAATCGGCCGAGGTCAACTTTTCCTTCCATCCTTTCGGGGTCGATAAATTAAGAACCAGTATCACACTGTGGTCGACGTAATCGACTTCATCCGTTTGTCTGTCCTTGTTTGTCCCTTCTGTGTGTAGCTCCTTGTGGGCAGTAACGAAATAAATAATGGTGATAGCAGTAGTAGTAGTAGTAGTAGTAGTAGTAGTAGTTAGTAGTAGTATAGTAGTAGTAGTGGTAGTGGTGGTGGTGGTGGTGGTTGGTGGTGGTGGTGGTGGTGGTGGTAGTAGTAGTAGTAGTAGTAGTAAGTAGAGTAGTGTAGTAGTAGTAGTAGTAGTAGTAGTAGTAGTAGTAGTGGTGGTGGGGTGGTGGTGGTGGTGGTGGTGGTGGTTGGTGGTTAGTAGTAGTAGTAGTAGTAGTAGTAGTAGTAGTAGTAGTAGTAGTAGTAGTAGTAGTAGTAGTAGTAGTAGTAGTAATAGCAGTAATATTTAAAAGTAGCATTATTATCATCATTACAACTATCACTGTTACAATCCCTACTATTATTGTCCATTTCAAACGGGTTTGAATTTATGAAAACCATTTCTGTCTCTGACTTCTCTCTCGATTTCATTTGTGTTGGTCAGTTTGTAGAATGCGAATATTATAGGCAGTTTCTTACTGCATGTTACCACATGTTTGCTTAATGGGATTTGACGGACATAACGGTGCGTAACATGCGTCGGTACACAGGTAAACACTCCAATGATTCATACCCAGTCTAACCAACGTATATCTCTTCACATTTCGGGCACCTGAGGTAAATTATATTTCTACTTTTGCAGTTCATATTTGCATTTGCAAATATTCTTCTGATTTTCGTGCTAATATATTGATCGGCATGCATGCACTGACATTATAACATCGATTATCATTGAATTTCAATACGATGAATGATTCTACATTGTTGCTTAGGTCAAATTTTGCCTTTGTTAATAATTATTTCAAGTTCTTCGACCGTCTTTTACTGAGAAACATAGCTCGCTCCGTGATTATATCATTTTATTCATTACTTTGAGCAATGATCAGCAGGTTTGCTTTGGCAGCGCTAAAGATATTTTGATGACACAGATTGTGTGTCATTAAAATTGGTATGACCGATTCGTGGTTACCTCTTTCTTGGGATACCTTAATTTGTTTTATGAGTATTTCTATTGCACGCTGTATACCATTTCCTATGAGTAAAGATGGACGTTTTTGTTTGAGTAGAAATTCTTTGAGTTCTGTTAAGCGTTTGCCTCTGGTATTCACATCTTCAGCAATGCTACATATTTTTTCCGGTTAGACAATATGGGATAATGTATTTTTTCAGACTTCGATTGCACGATATAAATTTCAGGAATTGATACATGCCTGTGTGATTTAATATATATCAGTGTTGATGGTGTTGTTTCTTTTAATTACCATTATGACTAGAAATGGTAATCTGAAAACTACTCATCTCCTTTGAAAATTGGAGATTGTTCAGTTAATAATTTTCATCCTTCTGGAGCCTATCGGAAGTTACTCAAAGGACAAATTTAATAATTTCCCTTCAGTTGTCAACTGTAGAACACGACTTTCATCATTGCTATATAAAGTTGATGATTACGTAAGGCAGGAAAATACTAGTATTATCACAACAAATAGATGATACACGAGGCAGACATATATATAAATATGTATTTATATATGTATGTATGGAAAAAGTCAAGGGAGAAAATGCCAAAATAATTTTATAAAAACATTTCAGTACCGGTCTCTCTCTCTCTCTCTCTCTCTCTCTCTCTCTCTCTCTCTCTCTCTCTTCTCTCTCCTCTCTCTCTCTTTATATATATATATATATATATATGGAAAATAGTATAAAAAGTGAAAAAACTACAGAAGGCTTGTTTTAAAGGGTTACAAAATATATTTCAGTCATTATGTCAGAAGAATGTTATAAATTTTTTCATACAGTGACATAGTTTTTGAAGAAATTACCGGTTTCGTGTTGACTTTTCAAATTTCTCAAAACCTCGTGTTATGTCTGGTTATGAAGACATAACGAAGGAGATGTGCCGGGAAGTTAAACACACAGACACACACACAGATACATACACAGACACACAAGTTGAGTTTTATATATATAGATGTATATAGTATATATATATATATATATATATATATATATATATATATATATATATATATATATATATATATATATATATATATATAATAGATATATATATATATATATTTACATATTCTGGCGACCAGGTGCTCGCAACTAAAGATGAGCGAACCGCTAGAACTGAATCAGTCACGTGATTCTGTTGTCTGCTAGAAGGTGGAGGGTTCGTCCCCTGATTGCAACATATATATACAGACTGCAGGCTGCACCGATAACCACATGGTTGGAAGATATCTAGGTTTAAACTAGTAGTAACATGGAACAGTCACTTTGATTTGGCGATTAACTTTACGAGTTAGTATAGTTACTACTCTGATCTCTTCATGAGATTATGCAAATAGTTATTGTGCATACATGTCCAAACACACACACATAGTGAAAATTTCGATAAGAGAATTTTTCCAGGTGTAATGTTAAATATGAGAAGAAGCGA
The DNA here is from genome assembly GCF_006345805.1 of Octopus sinensis. NCBI lineage: Eukaryota > Metazoa > Mollusca > Cephalopoda > Octopoda > Octopodidae > Octopus > Octopus sinensis. Next base: position 6,668,470 of record NC_043001.1, on the reverse strand, counting down.
AATGTACAGAAAATTCATGTTCGCGAATATATATATATATGAGTACAAAGTGAGATAGGGGTTATGAGTGTAACCCACTATGGGATATCAGTTATACAATATACTGCTGGTGAAGTACCCATTGTACTTTATAATCTCTGACGAGGCCTTGAGATATATATATATATATATATATATATATATAAGTAACTCGTTTTTATCTGCATATTACCTCAATACATCTGACTAATACAGGCACAATGAGATACCTTTATCTACAGGCTGAAACAGCTGTAAGATCCATTTTATGTGTATTATTTTTATGGTATTATCTTACTTATTGATGTATATTGTTTTATTCTGTTGGTTTTGGATGTTCCTATTTAAGTAGTTAATAAATAATATGAATTGGTAATATCTGTAAGTCGATGATTGAAAGGAATCTGTTCCTCCATTTTTCTATATATATATATATATATATATATTATATATATATATATATATATATATATATATATATGTATGTATAAATATGTATATATATATATCATGAAAAGCAATATTTACATACTTGCCCTCTGTGGTCTGTGCTCTCCATGAGTAAGTGGGTAGAGATAATGTTCTAATTTAATGCTATCGTATGAACTTGTCTTTTTTATAGAGTGCTACTTATTAGAAGTGTAGCGTTTCAGCGTCACATTTCAAATTTCGTATATTTGATTTTTCTCCTTCTTGTATATTTCCTATCATTGTAGAATGAAGTGGAATCCTCTTTGATCGACCAGTAATCTTTACAAATATCCTGTTGTATGAAGTTAAAAAGAAAAACCGCTTCCAGAAACAGCGATTGCGCTGTGCTCTGGTAAATTATAGTGAAATATGCTTTACAAATCAGCCGATCAGGTAATGCATATGCGTAAATTTAAACTGAACTGACATCAATATCCTTGTAATATATCTAGCGGCCTGCTACCTGAATGTACAAATACTGTTGAATGAGAAATCATCCGGGAAACCAAAGCGTCCTACTGTTCATACTGCCGCAGGCCTTGCCATATTCAGTAAAGATATAGCTGACTCTTATGAAACACAATCACTAAACAAAGGTTACCAAAGTTTAAATGCCTGAGGCAATGCAGATTTGGTTTTGCGTTCAAGGAGAACGCAGGCGATATTCCCGTTCCTTTAGGAATCAATCGAATAAAAATATTAGACACAGCTAGTGTATATATTTGCCCGTCCTTTTATAAAGGGGGGCTCACATTGGATAAAGGACACTAAGAAATGCAAAGCGCGTGTGAATGATGATATGGGATGTATATTATACTTGATTAATCTCAGTGAGGGCAGCACTGAGGTGAAATAATATTATAAACATAAAACACATCAATGATTCATTGATTTGAAAAGTCAAACTACTTCTAATGTATTCAGTAGTTGAATATAATAATAAATATTTCACAGATAATGGCTGGCATATGCCGATAAAATTGTAATTACATCCTAACCTATTATATGAAATCTGGTAGCGCAAGATAACTAGTAAAACAATGAGCAATGAAATTTGTTTTCCTTTATATGTTTCTAATTGCAAATGTATATTTAATGTTTTGGCACACACAAAACAAAAATATAAAAAAAAAATATATATATGTATTCATACTCAAAGCCATTGTCCAATTTCAGAAATGTTGTAAACATTTGAAAGAGAAAGATGCTTTTAATTGTTTTCCAGAATTATGGCTATTAAATATTGTATCGTATCAGATGAAAGGAAATAATACAAAAATATTCGCACATTTCGTATGATTAGCATTCAAATATCGAGTGCACCGAGAATTTTGCCCTCGTTAATGTATAATAGTAACTATAAGGAATGCGTAACTGTAAAAGTGGGAATCCGTATGCATACCACTGATAATATACATATAAACATGCATGGGATACTGCAAACAAACATACATACATAAAAACATATATACATACGAACATACATACGTACATATATATTAATACACACACCCACAAACACACATATACATGTATACATTACGAATAACGAAAATTGGTTTGAAAATATACTACATCTGTTTCGGTAGAATTTTATTGATGCATTGCCAGATTACGTCATAGCATAATTTCACTATCCTCAAGTAAACATTGAAACCTGTATAAACATCGACGGTGACCTATTCAAGAGCCGATATGGTAAATTAGTTATCATGTACCACATATGTGATAGAAATCGCATGGGGTGTAAGAATGGGAATGAGAATTTGCGGAAACAAAGGGAGATAAGTCGTATCGAGAGGTTCAGCTGGTGGAAGGCAGAGTAACATTAATTCAAATTTACATATCATCTTGTTACTGAGTGATCAAATGTTTAAGCAAGGGTTCATGCCTATTAAAGCAGGAAATATATGAAATAATTGAATATTTATATGCCAATCGCATGCATGAGCATATTAGCAGTAGTATGAGACTTCTCTTCCTTGCCAGCATGCGAATGTTTACATATCTTTCCTGCTACAATGAATGTTTCTACAGAATCTGTCTCTCAATACGTATAAATGTTGAGATACGCTTATATATATTATATATATATATATATATATAATATATAGATATATATATATATATATATATATATATATAATATATATATATATATATATCGGTATGCACGCTCTATAACCGTAACAGTACAGGGCTCAGTAAATTAATTTGAGATCTAAAAGACCACAATAAGCAGTTTGATTTAGAATGGTGGATACTCTCAATCACGATACCTTATGACAAAGGCAAGGAATTCTGTCTTCTCTGTAGTTCTGAAATATCTTTAATTATTTTTCTAAAAATCCCCTAGTAAACACAGTTATAGAGCGTGCATACCGATGTAAACATTGGCAAAACACACCTTTAGTTCATATAAGTGATCTCTATCATTACATATAATATAAACATTAATTTTCTTTTTATAGTTCACATTCACTAAATATATATTTCCTAGTATATAAGGTTTTATTTAATATACATATAGTCATATACTCCCCATTTATTTAGATTTTGTTTAATTTATCCCTCCTCTTTCTACCTCAGACGTAATATCATTCAAACAATATTAATAGCGTTCAGTTAATCACTATACATATCCATCATTTTCTGTTAAAATGTCTTATTGACGAGTTTCATTTCTTCTCTTTCCTGAAAACAAAATTACATTGTTTTACACCATTTTATTCCTTTGGAATAATATCAGTGATATCTTCGAAACATGTGTCGGAAGTAAAAGAATTTGAACTACACCTGCGTTAAAATCCATATATACATATATATATTATATATATATATATAATATATATATATATTATAATATATATAATATATATAATATATATATATATAAATATATCTATATATATATTTGTGTATATATATATATATATATATATTATATATAGATATATGTATGTTGTGTGTATGTACGTATATGTATGTGCATATATAACTTTACGTATGTGCTGGAAGGAAGATATATGGTTAACATAGCTATTGTGGAAGTTGATTTCACATAACCCGATGTAACACTTCTTTTCGGTTATGCTATCATAACGCGTTGGAGAACATTCTGCCCCATAAATGGTGGATGTTTTCATGAAGCCCTCGTCGAATATTCAAGTTCCTGGGTCTCGACTGTTATAACTACGGATATAATTTTCGTGGTGTTAGCCTGCAAGGATTCAAACCACTTGAATGAACATCCCAAAAGTATTGAAAATCCCTGCTTGAAAACCACGCTGTAAGAGATTTAGATCATCGGAAGGTTCAAAAGAATTTTCATTATACCTTTGGAACACTAGCAAGTGAAGAATCTAACGGAGGCTGTGACACATCAATAGTAACCAAGGAAATTTTAAATGCTTGCATTGGCAATCCTGAAGATGTAATGAAGGCTGTAGATTGGCTAGACACAAGTCAGTTGCTAACAATAATGCTTTCCCTGTAATCATTCTCAAATCATTCACGCGTCCCCTGCAAAGCACTGCACCTTTCAGAGTTTCCTTGGAATTGGTAAAATCCCAGACAGAAACTAAACTAAGGAGGAAGCAGAGTAGATGAGGTAAATTATTTTTTTATCTATCTGATATCACATATCAGCAAAGTCATTTAACGGCAAGACCACAGGAACATAATTGCGTTCCAGTTGCGGTTTTCTACCAGGTCGCAGCTGTCTAGCAGAGCTCTTACACCACTACGACTGAGTGTTGAAGCAGTTGCTGAACAACTTAAATATCGGAGGGATATCTATACATCAGGAAAATCATGTTTGTGTAACTTTTGCATCGTTTTTGCAAGAAAACGGAGGGAGCGCCAGTACCAAAGATCTCAACATCACCTTCGGTAGACAGGAACTGAAACTGCAACGGAGAGGGAGTCAAGGAACCATAAATTTTCAGTATCGTTCCGAAAGACTGGGTGATCTGCATGTTGTGGAGGTACGTGTCTTGAAAAGAGAAGTGCATCTCCTCCTGTCACAAAATCCGGATCGTACTACATTACGGCAGAGAACGTAGATGAGAGCAGCATTATTTAATTCCACCATTCACTAAATGCCGCATATGAGAGATTTCGAAGAGTGAAGGTGTAGCGGTACCACATCATGGACACTGCGCTCAAAATAAAATTAATTAATGATAGTAAAGAGGTGGAGTGTTTTACACACACACACACACACACACACACACACATTCTTTTTTATTGCAGCAGCCGTTCCAGTCATTTGAATGTCGCCATGCTGCAGCAGCACATCAGTGATTTATTCCAAAACATTGGCCCCTGGACTTATTCTTTGTAAGCCTAGGGATTATTTGATTATTCTATCGGTTTCTTTGCCGAACGGCTAAGTTGCATCAATGTATATATATATGTGTGTGTGTGAGTGTATGTGTGCATTTGCGTTTGTCACATTCCCCGGCGTCCCTTGACAAGCGTTGCTAACGTGTTTATGTACCCGAAACTTAGCGGTTCGGTAAACTGGCCAATTATATAAATCCTAGGCTTAAAAAAGATAAGTC
>NC_043001.1:6618416-6658416 GCF_006345805.1 Octopus sinensis | reverse complement strand
AATAATAATAATAATAATAATAATAATAATAATAATAATAATAATAATAATAATAATAATAATAATAATAATAATAACAATAATAATAATAGGGACCTTTTGAACGTGATGGGTTACTCGACCAGAACAAAATTCTAATGAGATCACCATGTGGCGCACATATGGTTGTGATACATATGCCTAGTGTACCCTTATCAGACGGGTAGTCATGATGGGTATACTGGGCTTCGTATATTTTACCCCAGTGTCACTTTGATGGCATGCACTGCTCTCTCACTCAATAATAATAATCATACTACTACTACTACTACTACTACTACTACTTACTACTACTACCACTACTACTACTACTACTAATAATAATAATAATAATAATAATAATAAGAAGAAGAAGAAGAAGAAGAGAAGAAGAAGAAGAAGAAGAAGAAGAGGCAGAAGAATGATGATCATCATGATGATGATGATGATGATGATGATGCATGTGAAAGAAGATGAAAAGTAAACAATTACGACGATTTAATATGGAGAAATACGAAGTTCCTGGTCAATGAAGACAGTAGACGTGATACCAATAGCATTTAGTGCACTTGGAATTAGTACGATATAGTTACATGTGAGATTAGTGTAACATGTTGACTAACCCAAGAGACTAATGTAATCTCTGCTTATACACGAACAGAAAAACAATCATTAATATGTATTTACGAATGGATGGTCGACGGATGTATGGATAGGTGGATGGTTTATATGATTACGTATTAACTGCGGGAAACACTGCACAGAAATTATATTCAGTGTATACGAATACTAAATGGCCCCTGTGATCACATTACCTTTAATAAAATTACATATTGAAAAATGCACTGCATAGTTTGTCTAAGTGATATTGGACTGATTAAATGCATCGTGGCGTAAGGTATAAATTTCTAGGAATAAGGTACAATTCTATAATTAAACTTGTCCTTTTAAATCTAAACTATAGTTCTTCCTTAAATCTGATGAAGGAGAAAAGGATAAAATGAGTTAAGCTGTGTAGGTTTATAAGAGATTGCATACCATGCCTTGGCCAGAATATATTATTCACTTGAAGATATCGCTTTGGTTAGTGAGTGGTTTTGATAGATTGATAAATTCTAGGTTTTATAATAGTTAATTGAATTGGCAGGTTATTTGAGATGAGCAAATGCTACCTGTCTTGTGGGATATCAACAATAAATAACGATTGAATAGTGATGCATTCATTGCAATTGTATGAGTCTTAAAGGAAAATTCCATTTGGATTCGGTAAATTGATAATATCAGTGATTAACTATTTTAGAGAGAGTTTATTATGAAATTTCGCAAAATTTGCCCATTTTTTTATATGGTTTCCGGGTAACGTGTTCATAATCGAAGAAAATAAACACACAAAAAATATTTACGCGTGCTTTCTTTTAATTGAATATCCTCTTTTTCTCCCGAAATGTCATATATTCTAATGGGTATTGTGATGTGAAAACCTGCTGTCTAAAGAAATTTTTGTTAACAAAGATCTGTATTCATTTTGTATAATCAAAACAAAATCTCATTAAACAGAATAGAATGTTTGAAAACGATATCAATTTTAATGCAGATTACATTCGATAAAGTATGTGTAAAATAATTGAACGCTTTTTATTTAAAAAAGAAAAGAATGATACATGAAATGCACGCTAAATATTAACAGAAATGCAGTTACGTCATACGAATCACCGGTTCAAAGGCACTTGTGACTTGGCCATTAGGAAAACTCTCGCCATTACCTACTTTCGGTTTCTTCATTCTTAGAAAACATTATTTGAGAAATAATAGTAAATTCAAATACAGTTTGAATGCCAACATTTAACAAATTCTTAGGAATGTACGCACAGAATCGCGCGCAATTCCTTTATATATTCTATGTAATCACTGCTCATAATCCAATGTAATATTTACGAGAATAGTTAAATGGTTGAAAACTTATTCAATTTTAAGGTGTAAATTTGTTTTTAAATCCCGAGATATGATGTTACACATAGTACGATATAAATGCGAAGTAAATTCACAAATATATCCAAATGCTAAGAGGAAATGCAACAAGGCCCAGCCTGCATTTTACACTTGTTCAGTTCAACAGTACTAGTAATAAAACAAGCCTTCAAATTAATTTCAGAATACTCCGCGATTGTTAGTGTTGCAGTTTCTATCTTCATTTCTAAAGGAAAACCCTTATATAGATATTACAACCATTCATGTTCCTTTTGAGATCTGTCCCGAAACGGCTTTTCCTCTCACATTCACTCCACAGAACAATTCTTGTGTATTTTTTTTTATTTCTGTTATTAATCGCCATTTAAGATGCATACCGCCTGCATGTCTTTAGTAATTAGTTAAACACTCTACCTCCGCTTTCGTGTGTCACAATAGTGAGGCAGTGGTCAACAGCCACTTGTTTTTTTTATGTTATGGACCAAAAATTTCCAATGTTTTTTTCCCGAAATTCCCCATGCCATAGAACAGACAATATCAAGTGACCATTTCTTTGACGCATTATCAGTATTTGCTTTATCGTCTCGTATTCAGTATTGACAACAAAATAAGTCGCATAACGGCCAATAAACATGTGAACAATCAACTGTTAATTTCAGTGTTTCATGGAAATCGTTTGTGTAGATGCTGAAAAGTGTTTTCTACAATTCTGGATTTAAAAATGTCGGTAAACACTTCAGTTTTCTTTGGGCTTTTTTGACTAAAACATAAACAATTTTCTTTTCAAGTATAGTGACTTTTTGCGTCTTATGTCACTTACAACCCTAATAACAATAATCGTATTAGATAGTCCTGTACCAGTCAAATCAAAATTGCCTTTATTGAAAGATGCTTGCGTTCTCTACTCAGAAAAAAAAAAAACGTTAGTGAGTGTGAGAGTTATTACTACAGCAAATGATAATGGTTAACTTAGCTTTTGAAATTGTATAAGTGAGTGTATGGTAATTAATTTTACAATATCAATTATTTTCGGGTTCTGGTGGCTTGAATTTGAAATCATTTTGGTTGTTTGCTTTTATTTGGTGGTTTTCTTTTCTCTTTGTGTTGAGTAGTACCGAAATAAGTTCCACTGTTTCTAGTCCCTATTTAACAATTAGAAAACCAAGGCTTTTCAAGAGAGTCTTTAATGAAAATTGTCTACTATGTTGCAGACTTGCTCCAAGGTCAGTAATTCAATTGAGTAAATGAGATCCTTCTAAGCAGGAGATATTCAGTCGGCCTCTAGATAATGGAGCGTTCGACGAATACGGAAATTGAAGTGGCTGGACTTTAGCAGAGTGCAGCACTTAACTAACCCGGCCTATAGGAAAGGACGCCATAGAAAGACGCAAAATATTTTGTCTTCATTTGTGATCATAATATATCTCTTATTGATCCAATAGCAAGTGTAACAGATTTCGAGAATGTATTCAATGCTCTATCTACAATACCGGTGACAATAGATGTCATGATGGTGTCAGAAATAAATATAATAAATGTGCTGACAGACATTAAACTGGTAGTGCGATCAGGCATGGTAGGGGCTACGTTCGAATTTAGGGTTCAAATAATGCATCCCATAAATAACTTCTCACACACAACCGGCTTTCTTAAAGAGTTGATGTTAGGCCCTTAATAGACACATAGTTTTTCCAAACATAGCAGTAAATGCACGATATAACAAGGCAGGCAAATTCTGTAAGTAGTATTCAATGTCTCATTCACGAGAGGATAACATAAGAGAGACATAGAAAGAGAGAGAGAGAGAGAGAGAGAGAGAGAGAGAGAGAGAGAGAGAGGGTAGATCAGGAAGGCAAAAACGAAAAGCGTAGAAGTGACATTTCTGGTGGGAAGTAAGACAGACAGTTTATACATACACACAAACTTACTCACACACTCACATATATTTACACCAACATAAACACAGACACGGCGGCACAAGGGCAAACACAAACACGCATACTTATATTTCTGTGTATGTGTGTATATGCATATACATTCATGTGTATATACACATTTATGTGTGTGTATGTGCACACGTACAAACACACACATAGATATGTATAAATATATATATGCTTTCATTCTTTTAGTTGCTTCAGTGATTTGGCAGCGGCCATGATGGAGCACCATCTTTAGTCGAACAAATCAATACCAAAACTTATTAGTTGTAGGCGTAGTACTTAACCCATCGGGTACTTTTGGTGAACCACTAAGTTACGGAGATATAAACACACCAAAATCAGTTGTCGAGCTATGGTGGTAGGACAAACACAGACACTCATATCACACATATACATACATAAATACATACATATATATATATATATACATGCCTTATGCAACACTACGCCATATGCCCGTGGGCATATGGCGTAGTGGGTAAGAGTGCGGGCTACTAACACCAATATTCCGAGTTCGATTCCAGGCAGTGACCATATTAATAAGAATAAGAATAATAATAATAATAACAACAACAACAACAACATCTAAAAATACCTTACAAATGAGAACTCAGGTTCAAAATTTACCCGTGACACTTGATGAAGGCTGGAGAGTATATCAGCCGAAACGTTGTTAACAACAAGCTGAGGACAAATATCTATCCAATGTAAATAATATAAATAATGAACATCATAGTGTTCGAGGTGATCACTAGTGATGCAGATATTATCCCTCCATTCATCCTGCCACATGGCCTCAGAGTCAACACGGAGTCCTACTTCAAGTTCCTGGTGCTGGTACTGCTGCTCCGGATCAAAAGGATGGCTGCTGGAAGACCCTATGTCTGGCAGGAATCTGCACCATACCACTCAAACAGGAAACCGCTGACATGGCTGTCTGTCAATTACTACGACCACATCACCCCTAAAACTGGTCAACAAACAAATCAGTCTGCAACCCCCTTGATTATAAATTGTGGTGTGCTGGTGAATGAGTGACCAACAAAAGTCCTTGTAACAGCAAATATAAACTCAAGGCAAGGATTATGGCAGCGTACACCAACTTAAACAAGTCCAAAAGAGTCTTAAAAAAAGAACGCATGTATTTTGAAGGTTCGTATTAGTCCAAAGATGTAACACTCGATGTTATGATGGATGATCTGTTTTAGATATTCACGCGATATTTAATATCTTGTTTTGAGGATGCTTTGGTGAAATTTCAGAGTCCAGTGAGTTGTTTAAACCTTCGTAATTAGATCAGTTCCTTTAGGTGAGTCAGCTACATACATACATACATACATAAATACATACATACATAGAATAATTGAGCCCCAAATCGTCTACAGAGAGTCCATAATGGTAAGAATGAAACAAGTGAGGAAGTAAAATAAAATAATAAAATTTTAAAAAATTGTAAAAGAATAGTAAAACAAAGTATCATAGGTTATGAGATTACATCTTATGGTAAAAAGTAACTTCCATAAGTAATCTCCATAGGTTACGAGAATTACATCTTATTTCATTTTACTGGGGAATGTAGCAAGGGTAAGACGTTGTTAATGGGATGATCCATATCTCAGGGGTCAAAAGTTAGAAGCTAACGGCTTTGTAATCATCCCATTACCCCTATGGAGAGTAGGGTGAGGCCAAAGTTTATCCTACAAATTAATTGTTCCGCTTGTATTTGAAAACAATGGCGTCGTTCAGATCCGTTATATCTATCAATAAAATACAAAACAAATAAAAGAAAAAAAGAAAAGAAAATATTCGAGGAAGGGATTGTCTAAGGGGTGTTACATACTAAAAAGGTGGTGAATAAGAAATGTTGTTAGGGATTTGTTAATATATTTGAATAAACCTGAGATACAAATCGATTTACAAATATTTGACTGAATGAGAAAAGAAAAGACGAAGAATGCATGGAATTCTATATATATTTATGGACTATAGCTAAGGGAGATAATCGAGTAATGCATTATAATATTATAATATAATATTATATATAAAAGTGAGGTTGTGTGCTGTCTGTCTCCTACGATTTAGACTCCTAACTACCCCCATATTTTGCGGTGCAGTTTAGCCAAAACCGGGTATCTTATAGTCGTGATTCATATCGAGCCCTTCTGGGTACTAGCGCGCGTCTACGATGAGTCTACGATTTAAAAAAAAATTACCATCAATCTTTCCCATTTTTAATGCATTTTTGGCATATATAAGGGAAGTAACTCTCTAAAAATTTATTATTAAATTTCAGAACGTAAAAAGCTACAGTAACACCAGTAACACCATATTGAGATGGCTATTATACTTTACATCTCTAAAAATGCTTATATAGTTATTTCCCTTACAAACCCGAGCAACGCCGAGCGATACTGCTAGTAATATTATAATATTATAATAGTAGACTGCAGAGAAATATTTAGGCAGTAAAATAAGGTTCAGGGGTGGTAAATATATATTTGCAGTCAGGGATATGTTATATGTTACGAATAGATCTGAGCTACATTTCCAAATGACAAGTAATAGTGTGAACGAGAAAAGAAATGTTGAAAAGAAATTAATGAAAATACATTCATAATTCTAGACTATAACTAAAGGGAAGTTACCGCGTAATACATTATAATACCGATGTGGTATTATAATTGCATATGGCTGTAAAGTTGTAAAATTAAGTACAAATATAATTCCACATATAAAGAGAATTATTCGGGCTAGGATAGAGATGAAAGAAAGGACATTTTGTGGGATGGTTTGTCATGGGATGTATATGAATACACCTACTTGTACAAATATTGGTCTGTATATGAATCAGCACTATATATATATATATATATATATATATATATATATATATAATATATATATATATATATAAATTTATAAATAAGGATAATATCGATATTTAAATATCGATATTATCAAGTTACCAACATGGGAAAAAATACCGTCCAAATGTAATAATTATTTTTTACAACTAAAAATAAGGCTGTCTGAGAGACACCACCATGCCGAAATAGCAGTCAAAAACCCTGACTTTAAAAACCACGTTAAATGTTCATATCGTACCATGAGATAAGACAGAGGGACAAAATAGACTAGCAAAAAAAATATTTTAGTTATATATATATATATATATATATATATATATATATGTGTGTGTGTGTGTGTGTGTGTGTGTGTGTGTATAGGTATATATACTAATTAAGCATATATTTATAAATAAAATAATATATATAAGGTATATAGAGGTTATCTTATACATATGGTAGAAAAGGATGACGTTCGATATATAGCGCTCAGATTCAGATAAAGGGTTCAGGAAGAGAGTAAAAATTAAGTCATATTTCCTACAACATGTGTAGGGGTATAATGCAAATGGTAATGCTCATAGGCTTATATGTTTGAAGTTCTATGTATGTATGTATGCATAGGCGCCGCAATGGCTTTGTGGTAAGAAGCTTGCTTACCAAATCCATGCTTCCGTCTTTTGCCCTCCTGCATGTGCTTCGAGCCGAAGTATAACTTCGAGCCGACCAATACCTTGTGAATGAATTTCTTAGACGGAGACCAAATGAACCTCGTCGTATATGTGTGTGTGTGTGGATGTGTGTGTGTGTTTGTGTTTGTCTGCCTGTGTGTTTGCCTCCACACGACCGCTTGACAATCAATGCTGGTGTGTTTACATCCCCGTGACATAGCGGTTCGGAAACAGTTACTGATAGAATAGGTAAGAATGTGTAAAAAAATATGAACTAGAGTCGGTATATTCGACTAGTAATTCATCAAGCCGATGCTCTAGCATGGCCGCAATAGAATGACTCAGACAAGTAAAAAAGAACAGTTAAAAAACTACATACCTATATACATACTTGTTATATGCGTTTATACGTATAAATGTGATACATACACACATATACAAATACATACACACACATATTCATACCTACACACACATACATATATACATACATACACACAGATATGTGTATATACTCATTTGCTAGCACACACATACACGAACATATATATATTTATACATACATGAATATCACCTGAATTGTGTATATATGCGTGTTATTTAAATACGGTTAATTTTAAATCGAGGCTGATGTTGACGAAATTACTTTCCATTTCAAGAGAATTCGTTTCGTTTTAGATAGACAAATCTGTGATGAAACTTTTTTTCTTTTCTTTACTTTTGTTTTATATAGTTGTGATGAATCTATTTGCAGGCTACGTATTATCCAGATATATCCACATATATATATTTATGTAACCAAGCTGTTATATTTGAAATATGCTTACTCAAGTGGTAAATCGTTTGAAAATATTCCTGATGGATTTCTATATTAATCTTCAGGATTATTAATATAAAATTTTATTATTGCTAGACTTATTTTGTCTGCCGGTTTCAATTATATGATATTACCGGCAAAAATCTCACAAAATTCCTGAATCCTTGAATATGTCCTATCACTATTATTATAAATAAACTGATTAAGTTAGTATTCAAACTAGACACTCTTTATTTGAGAATCACATTTTGTGGAAGTGAAGTAATTGTTGTGTCGTGAATATAGAATTTTAATAATGGCGATACGTAGAATGGTTTAGGCTAAGGAACTAATTTTGGAACAGAATTGCAAAACAATTTTCATTCTGCAAATATCAATCATATATATTGTATATATCTTAACACATGCGTGTGTGTATGTATGTGGATGTGTGTGTGTGTGTGAGTGCGCGTGTGTGTCTGTATGTCGGTGCGTATGTGTGTGTGTTTAAGATGGGGGAATTTACATGCGTATTCGTTAACAATTATACATGAGTGGAAACGAAGATTTCTTTCGTTGAGTGTAGCATTTTACGTGTATTACTCGTGTTTTGAAATCCCTACCATTTAAATCGTCCTAAACAAGAGAACAAACTATATACACATATATAGATCTATACATGCAACTATTAATCTCTCTATCTATATACATTTTCTTGTGTGTTAGTATGTATGCATGTGTGTGTTCGTATGCGTATGTGTGTGTATACGTGTGTGTATGCTCGTGTATATGTACGTGCGTAAAGAGAAGTGGCATGAAAGCTGAGTTGAACAGCTGTTATGAAATGTAATTTCCTCTCTGTATTATGTCGCAGTTTGCTCTCTATTATGCATAAATCTGCTTTCCAAATTGCATTAGCACTCGCGACACGTCCTGTAGCTTTTGCTAGAGAAGAATTCTCAAAGATATTTCCATTAATACATTAACAATAATTTTGCTCTACTAATTTCTTTTGCTGTTACCAAACTGTTCAAGATAGGTTATTTCTATCTCATGATCTTATTTCACCTTTGTGCACTCGTCTTAATAAAAAAGAAGCGCCACTAAGTGCTGTAACATTTTCCGATAGAACATATATAAGATCGATATTAGGAGAGGTCAGTGCATAATTATATAGACATAGGTTTACTTTGAGTAAAACATCACAAAACTTGATATTATCGAAAATATTGCATACCGCTTTCAATTTTCATCATAATTTAACCCCAACACATTTCATGTTATCTATCGAATTAATATTCATTGTTTTAGTAAACTAGCAAATGTCAACGTTCGATGATTGAACGTCTGTTTTTTTAATATATATTATACTTAAAAACACAAGGAAATGATAAAAAAGTTTTGAAAATATTCAACGAAAGTAGCGATCACAAGGAATTGTCTCCAAAATCTATGACCGTTGGCTGTCATTAATTAACAGGGAGGAACTCCTAATTGCCTGCCTCACCGGAACAACATTGCTGCGCACAAATACTGTTCTTTGCCACGCAAGCCACACTACTGGGCCATCCTAGTTCTGTTTGAGTTGTAATGCTCGTTTTTGTAGATTTGTCTCTCTTCTGCTTCCATACATGCCATCCCTCACATGGTATTCGATACGATGCTAACTTGGGAGGTTTGGCATAGAGAACAGAATGCTTCTCATGCAAGTCATTGATAGGTCCAAAGGAGCAGTACGACCGTTAGAATTTTGTACCAGCGACGTCAATTAAGTTGATACATCAAGATCGTGCGCAACTTTGAGCTACTTCCGAGTGTCCAGCTCCCAATCTTTCGTCAGGTAATTCTTTAACTTAGCTGGCTTCCACCACCAAATATAGAGAGCATATATATGTGTGCGTGCGTATATGCATATATATATATATATATATGTATTTATATATAATTCTGTTTATATATATATATATATATATATATATATATATATATAACGGGAAGCTTTATGAAAATAAACAAAAGACGAAGGCAGGTGGAATACAAACAAACAATTGTATTAGTATGGCGCTCAGGAATATAAATAAAACAAGTCTTTTACGTTTCGAGTTTCGAGCCTACGCTCTTCAACAGAAAGATACACAGAAAAGAAACACGGAGAGAAACAAAGAGAGAAAAAATGCGTGCAGAGGTTAGCGAATCAACATGGCGATATATATATACACACACATAAATTGAATATACACGTGTGTGCGTGCGCACATTTGTCAATGATGTAGAATCGAGACGAAACAACCAGCATAATTATTAGAGTAATTTTATGAAACCCATTTCGTTTCCGCCGGACGTTTCACCAACGCACGTAGAACTCTATATTCTTTCGTCTTCTGATTGTTTCTATTGAAATAAAGCGTTACATTTACTTGCTACCATCCGATTTTACAAATACCATCAGATGACGACATCAGAAATATGCACACCGACAGAAAAACGTATATGTCCTAGGAAAACTCATTTATACGATTGCTTTGTGTTTGAATACTATTGACGGTATTTATTTATTCTTAAACTCGAGTTCGAACGTTTCCACAAGATGTACAAAGGCACACACACACTCACAAATATATATAATGTGCAGTGTAATATGTAAATTCATGCTTCATGACTTTTTGTACTTTTAAAAATATATATGTGGAGCCGGTAACAAGACACAATGAATGTTAGTAACAAATAAATGCATTAGATGTATGTACCGAGAGAAGTAATATCATGTGTGTATAATGTAGAGAAAATGGTGCTTAATAACCAAAATATCTATCTATATATCTACCTATCTATATATCTACCTACCTATCTATCTATCTACCTATTTATCTATCTATCTATCTATCTATCTATCTATCTATCTATATATATATATCAGTCAATTTATCTATCTAACTATCTAGCTCTTTATCTATCAAATCTATCAATCTATGTGTGTGTATGCATATATGCCTATATATACATTTATATATATGCAAATATCTATGTAG
This sequence comes from Octopus sinensis, assembly GCF_006345805.1. Classification (NCBI taxonomy): domain Eukaryota; kingdom Metazoa; phylum Mollusca; class Cephalopoda; order Octopoda; family Octopodidae; genus Octopus; species Octopus sinensis. Next base: position 6,647,145 of record NC_043001.1, on the reverse strand, counting down.
ATAGATAGATTGAGAGAGAGAGAGAGAAAGAGAGAGAGAGAGAAAGAAAGAGAGAGATATATATATATACTGAAACTGAATTGAGATTTTTGGGTAAATAAATATTTATAGATTTGAAATATCATTCAAAGTTTCAAATCAATAAAATATAGTGTATTTCACAATGAAATAGGCAAATTGTAAAGCTATTTATTCACTTAAAATTGTGTATGCTTTCACATACACGCGCACACACACACATACACATACACACACATATATATATATATATATATATATATATATTTATATACACAAACACACACACATACATATGTATATCATTATCTACGTACTTATCCAATACATAACTTGTTCTGAATGGCATTCATTAGACTTGACCTACATTCAACTTAAACATATTTTTGTATTCCTCTCTTCGTACGCTGACCTCCAAAGCCTGCATAAAATATATTAAAACATTTTACAGGATAATCAATGCTGTTGGTCTTAATAAATGTTCGTGTCTTAATGGATAGGGTATTCGGCTCGAGCTCTTAAGATCGTGATTTCCATTCGTGGCAGAATGCCGTGTCCTTGAGCAAGGCACTTAATTTGACGTCGCTTCAGTTAGCAAAAACGAGTTGCACGCGTAAGTCAAGAGGTTAACCCTGTAATATTCTGTGTCACGCTGTATATTCCTGAGGGCTACGCTTAGAGCAGGCTTGCTTCAGGAATACTCAGCCACTTGCATGTTAATTTCCTGTTCAGTTTGTTTCATTGGTCGCATCAACGGAAAACTATATCGTCAAAAGAGATGGAGTAACAGTTTAAGGCTGAGAAATAGTCCATTCTAAGATTAATACAATTCGAGCCTTGACCAGGTCCTCAGTGTTATAGCCGTACACACTTGCCCAGGCACCGGAACTGAACCTAAAACCTTGTGATTGGGAAGCTTTCTTCTTACACATCCATGCCTGATGAATATAGACGTGTACATGCGCATAATAATTTTGGGTTTCTATATACATTGGAGAATATATTCTACATCTAAGGCGTCTAATATAACTTAAAGGTTATTCGATAACAATTTCCGTCACTCTTGAATCATTCTCTCTTTGTCTTTCGTTTCAACTTATGTTTTGACATAATGTAATTGATTTTAGATATTTTATGGACGTCTGTTATGTATGAAATATGAGCCGAGATATTTCTCTGAAATACCACTTGAGAGTAAAAATAAGAATGGTTTAAAAATATGATTTACTGTGCGTGAGAGCGTGTGCCTTCATTTGTGTATATAGGTTTTTACTTAGATACATACAAATTCATACATATACGCACACACACGTACACGTACACGCACATTCATACACGTACACTCATATATGCATATATATATATAGAGAGAGAGAGACAGATAGATGGATAGATAGATAGACAGACAGACAGATAGACACACAGAGAATATGATAGACAGCTTAGAAATTATATAGTTGCTACATCTTACGTACATTTCATTCACATAAAGTTAGTTAAATAATGCAAATTTCATAACCAATCTTTTCAAATCGTTAGTGACATGAATATTTTTGTACTTCGTATCAACACATTTAAATATCACTGAATAGTAAGAAGCATTTATTTCGTATATTTTCATTTGTCTTGCTTATTTTTACATCTTGGCTTTTTGCTGACATCTTTCTTGAGAACACATTCTTCGTGGTAATGGCGATTTGACGTCTATGTTTAGCATATAGACTGTCCACTTTTAGTGGTCAGTCCTCTAAATTTTGTATCTAAAACAATTTTTAATCTTCGAATTTTTTTCAAATATGCTAAGCCACTAGTTTAATTGATTAATATCAATTTCTACCCTTATTTAATTTTCAATAAAAAATGTTCTCTAACCGGTAAATTGACTGCTGTAGTTTATTAACTGCAGAGTAGTCTCCAATCTCAGCGCGCCAAAGTGTAGACATTTGAAAGATACACTTATATATATAAAATGTGGAAAATTATACATGCTGGATTTCGGTTGAGCATTCTGTATCTAGTTCTAGAAATTGTGTTTTGTAAACGACAGACTATGCTGATGATCTTGCAGATGTTCGTGTGTTCATATACGTAAACATTAACAAGTGAAACCAATGGTACATAGGTAATATTTTTTTATTTCGTATATTTTCATTCGTCTTGCTTATTTTTACATTTTGGTTTTTTGCTGAGATGCTAAACTTCCCTTCCTTCCAAAATATAGGGCCACTTAGATACGAGATATATTCCTCATTAGTGACACAACGCGGAATATAGTTTGAATCCTTTCACAAGTTATTTTGTCGCCTCTGTCATACTATTCACTTTGGTTCATTTGGTATTTTGAAGTCTGACTTATATATATATATGTAGGTATGTGTGCATCATGTATGAATATACATATACGTACATATATATGTATCTATATATATATGCATATGTATATATGTATATCTGGATATATCTATATATATTTATATATACATATATATATATATATATACATATATATATGTATATCTATAATACTTATGTATATATGTATATATCTATCTATATATATGTATATATGTATATATATACATTTGAATCAATATATATACATATATATTTATATGTGTATATGCACCTCTGAGTGTGTGTGTGTGTGACTGTATTTCTTTGTACTTTCACGTGTATATACTAAGAGTTAACTATATATATATAATTACACTGGAGAAATATTTTTTTACCAAACTATAATTATTTTCTTGCACATGTGTCTAAATGTGATTATGCATACAGCCACATACCATGTACAAAACCAAACCTCATATGTTATATATTTATATATAATATGAGGTGTATAAAATATTAAGTAGGAAATTTGCATTCAATAACATATTACGAAATTTTTCTGAACTTCACTTAAGTTTATGTTCGCGAAAAATTAGTTACATTCTAAGTTTCGACTACTTTTGTTTTCTTTGGCTTATTATATTTGTAAACACGATATTTCAAAGGGAGGCAATCATCTCAATCAGGCTTTACTTAATGAATATTTAATTTTGGTTACCAAATATTTGCAGAGGTAGACTTTGATATTAATTTCAAAGAGACTCATAAAATTGCACTTCTTTCAATGAATCCATTAATTGCAATTCAAATATGTTTAATGTGAGAAAATCTGTTATGCCGTTCCAATCTCATCCATAGCGTTTCAAAGTTTTCAAACTTACTGAAGTGTCTGAGCAGACACACTATATATTTTAATGCTTCAATAAACAGACTTATCGTTCTCTTTTTCCATAATTACCGCCATATATTTTCATCGTTTTCAGATAGCTTTTGATAATCCACTTAACTGCCAGACGGTTGACGTACATAATCTTTTATAGCAGACGACAGTCACCTCCTCTACAATTTAAATCATGCTAACTTTTGAACTAACCATTTCACAAAATATCTCTGCTAACTTATTTGATTTTAATTATCTACTCTCGATACATCCAGATTATTTCATCACCCGCAGGAAAACTTTCATGTCTCATCTAATTATATCTCCCAACCACTTGCATACTTCAATTAAACTCAACGCATTCAAACTCTATCCGCCTAATTCATTTCCATTTTATTTTAATTTTATAGATATCATCTTCCTTGCAGTTAGATATATTTTTATACATACGTTCAATAATCGTAATGTGATCATATACATGCTTTTGCACAGATATAAGAACATATATACATATACATATATTTACGTATCACACACACACACACATACATATATATATACATTGTTAGGTGCGTGTATGTATCCATGTAGGTATACCCTTGAATGAATACGTTTTGTCTGTCACATTCTGTGTGTATGTATATATGCGTGTAGAAATATATACGTGTGTGTATGTATATATATATATATATATATATATATATAATATATATAGGTGTGTATGTGTGAGTGTGTATGTATACATATGAAAACAATTATACATGCATACACACATTCGCATAAATACATTATACATGACACACGGTTTGCACAACACTGCCTAGAACCAAATTAACTATTATCTCAACGGAAATTATTCTTAAAGTATACTTTAAATGTCTTCTGATATTCCTTTGAAACATTATGTACAGTTTCAGTTAAACTTCTGGAGCGTTTCTGCAAAAGAGTCATCACCAAATTTTAAGGTTAGAAGAGATTGCCTGAGAAATGATAAGGTGTTTATCGACACCTGACCAACTCATAAGTTTACTGAAGTCCTTCACAAGTTAGTAGTTTTGGAAATATCTTGTAGCAAGCTATGATATAGAATCAATGTATTTCCTACTAAAGATGAAATTGTTCCAAAATATCTACGTGATGACATATCTTAAGAAAAATTATAGTGACGAAAGAATTTTGAAATATTAGGTTAGTATGAATTTACATCTGAAGTAAAGCATATTTGTGGGAAATGTTATAGATTAATCGCAAATATGAAGGCGTCGTCTGGATAAAATGTACTCTTAATGTATCAATGACCTTTTTAAAAAAGTCTTAAATAAACACCCTAAATTAAAGAGCGACGCAAAATACTTAGCGCTCGCGACCCGTAATATAAATTCTGTTATTCAAAGAATGAAATACTAAAGAATTATTTTTGAATATTTTTTTATCCACTTAACTAACGACATTAGATCTTAAATTGTTTCTTCGAGAAATAAATGGTTATTAAGTAAAAGAAAACATAAACAAATGTATTTTCGGGGGCGAGGGGGGGGCGTGTCCATACGACCGATTAATACAGTTGTTTTATATTTCGTTTAGGAAGGATTTTTCTTTTATCCGTTACTTGTTTCCCTCTGTGAACTAGGACCATGCTGGAGCACTGCTTTTAAGTGATTTAATCAAAAAATCGACAGCAATAGGTTTATTTTTGTCCTTAAGTGTGGGATTAAGTCGATGGGGTTCTCTTGCCGAATCGTTAAGTTACAGGGGCGTATATAGAAAGGAAACCTGTTTGTGAGGAGAAAGAGATACGCAAATTCGAAGTGGAAATACATTGAAACTCGTGCATGCACGTACGCGCGCACACACACACAGACTCTCACATACACATGCACCACTCAAACACACATGCACGCAGACACATGCGCTCACACACGCTCCCGTACACACTCACCCACACTCGCGTACACGCTCACACATACACACACATGCATGCGCACGCCACTCACTTACGCATAGACACTCTCACACATATGCACGCGCGCACACACACATACACATACACGCACATACACTCACACATACACTCACACTAACACACACCTACACCCAAACACAAACATACACGTACACACATATACACCCACAGAAACTCACACACATATTCATGCAGACAAGATCACTCACACACGCGCGCGCAAATATTCACGCATGCACGCGCGCACACACATACACATTCAAAAACTCCCACATACATACACGGACATACACAAACAGACACACACATACACTCACACATGCACACACACATACACACACACACATTCAAAAACTCCCACATACATACACGGACATACACAAACAGACACACACATACACTCACACATGCACACACACATACACACACACATTCACACACACATACAGGCGCATACACGTATATTCACTGAAACATAAACACATAAACGCAAACACACACATAGACGCACAAACACACCTTCACACACGTGAACACCCACACACCATTCACACGTACACACACACACACCACGCACACATACATACACATGCACATTCACCCACACCTACACGCACACACACACACCCTCACACACACACACTCACACACATACACTCACACACAAACATACACAGATACAGATATAGCCACGTGCATACATATGACCAATCCACATAGATTCCACCTGCCGAACACTGCTTTACAAAGATGCTGTCGGTCTATGGAGTTGCGCAGTAAGCTTGAACCTGAAACCACGTGGTCGGGAAGCAAACCTCTTAACTTCAGAATCGTACCTGCGCTTGGCGCCTTGAAGAAATACACGATTCATCTTTGCGAGAATTTTGAAAATTCGTAGGTTTTCACTATTGACCTCTTCTGTTGAATAAATACTTCGTATTCCTGACATCAATGATTAAAATACAATTTCCTCGTTGGGTAATTCTTAAGGGCTCAATGCATTGAGGCTGATATATTTTGCCCTTAGCCAATTTTTCTCATCCACACTAGATCTATACATTATTATTTTCTCTTTACGTTCTGAGCATTATCACTGTGGCATTGTTACGGGCGGCGAAATGACAGAATCTTTAGAATGCCGGGCAAACCGCTTTGCAGTATTCCGCCAGTCGCTAATCTCTGAGTTCAAATTCGGCCTACGTCCATTTTGCACTTTAACTTTCCGGAGTACATAAATTAAGTACCAGTGAAACACTGGGGTCCATGTAATCGACCGGTCCCCTCTTTCATCATTTGAGGCCTTGTGTCTGTAGTAGCAAGGATTATTACGTAAAGAAAATAGAATTTTTTTTCTACTAATATAAACAACAATGCAGTTAAATAGAGTAATATTTTATCTTCAATCGTCCTATGATATTTTTTTATGGAAACATATATGAATATATAACTGTAGATTAACTTAATATGTATAGGTTAATTGAAGTGATTTTCAAAATAGTATTCCCGATATTTTTGTATTTTCTACTTGGGAACGACGAACACTGTTAGACATAGATAACAAACAACACAAAATTACTGTTATAATTTTAAAACTATCAAAATAACTCTTTATTTTCAATGTTGCGAACATTATAAGGCGGCGCGGTGGCAAGAACTTTAACGAGCCGGTCGAAATGCTTAGCCGGATTTCGTCTGTATTTACGTTCTGAGTTCAAATTCCGCCGAGGTCGATTTTGCCTTTCATCCGTTCGGGGTCGAAAAATTAAGTACCATTTATACACTGGGATCGATATAATCAACTTAATCCGTCTGTCTGTCCTTGTGTTTAGCCCCTTGTGGGTAGTCAAGAAATAGGTATTTCGTGTATTTACGTTCTGAGTTGAAATTCCGCCGAGGTCGACTTTACTTTCATCCTTTCGGGGTCAGCAAACTAAGCACTAGTTGTGATAGATCTAATCGACTGGCCCCCTTCCCAAAGAATTTCGGGCCTTGTGCCTAGAGTAGGAAAAAATATTGCAAACATTATTTTTAGTGCTATATTTCTTCCACCTTTTGTAATCTTTATTCGGTTAGCGTAAGACAAATGTGTTTTTGTGGATGGCATATAATTATGAAAGAATTATCACAAGCTCTCCGCGTTCTCTCGAGTAAATATACCTGCATTTCGGTATACGTAACAGAAACGAAATATAAATCAAATTTTTTCACCTGAGCATTCCAGGAATGCCATGTCGCTATAGGGATGACATTTTAGGAATATTAGATGTGCCTCTTGAATGTTAAATACATATATTAATATTTACAGCATCCATTTTAGCACATCGTAATACGAGGATTACTTCCTTAACAGAAACGTATTCAACAACCTTAGTATTGTTTTTAAATAAAATATGATTATGTTCGTACTGTTATATTACAAATAATATTTTCGTATATTCTTCAGTCTATGATAATCTAAGCTACTAACTGCTGCTAACTGTAGATGTGACGGATATTTATTGTATTTCAAGAAAAGGTTGAAACATCCGACAAAAGGAACGAGGTATACTTTCGGTTCTTTAACTTCAGGAGACGTTTCCATTTCGTCAAAGTAGACTCCAAAGAATGTTACAATTCACTAGTAATGTGTGTAAGGTGGAGACTAACCACACCTCATTAAATTCGATCGAATATATTTTATATTACGAGCATTTGATGTGCATACATGCATATATATATATATATATATATATATATATTATATATATATATATATACACACACACACATATACATATATATATATATATATATATATATATATTTTAATTTTATTTAGTTTCAGCTCACAAGTTGTGGCCGCGATTTATATATATACTATTTATTATTTTATTATTGAAGCTTGTCGGACGAATTGGAACAGTTTTTTGTCATATTTTCTGATGTTTTTGCAGCTTCAATAGTAAAGCATACTATTCTACCATCAGTATTCGAGTACTATTTCCCCACCCTTTTTAACATTTATGTGCTTGAACTTATTTCACAGTACGCAAAACTCTATATTATCAAATCCTTTGAATTAATATTTCGGTTCAGTCGAAAATTTAGTTGCAATTTCAACGTTTGACATTTATGTGCTTACTCTGCTACACACACGGAAAGAAAAATAGAGAAAAATAAAGAGAGAGAAAGAAAGAACACGAGCAAGAAAATAAAGAGAAAAAGATTGAGAGAGACATAGTAAGTGAGAGAGAAAGAGAGAGGGAAATAGACAGACAGAGGGCGCTCTACTCATTTGAGAACAGAATTTCAATTTAAGAAAAAAATTATTTATGAGTAAAAAAATTAATCAGCTTTGTTTATTGCTTCGATACGTCTTCTAAAACGACTAAACGCATCGATCAATCGATCTGCTCTCATATTGAACATAACATCCCTAATAGTAGATATCAATGCGGCCTTGGTATATTAAACATACTTGGTCATCTCCTTATCAGCGACGTTCTGTACGTGGTAGTCTATGGGCACTTGAATCAGATTTTAGACCACTGACTCTTGGGTCGTGCAGAATATGGCTGGATATGTGCAGTATCTCCGAGTAATTCTTTCATTTTTAGTCTAGACAATCGTCTCCACCATTTCGGTGTAGGCTCTGCACTGATGATAATACCGTGACCCCTCATGACCGCCAGAGACGATAGAATCATGGCGTGCATAGCAGTGGGAAAATTCGTGGGGCTGGCGCAAAGTTGTCCCTCGTTATTCCACTTCATAGTTTTGATCTTGGATAAATTGTTCTTGTCTAAGAAGAAATAGAACATGACGGGTTATATAGGGTAGTTGTGGTTTTTCAGAAAGCGCTTCTCATAACATAGTACTTGTACCTGAGAACTTCAAGCGTCACGTGTCCAGACGCTGACCAAGACAGAGGGAAATCATTTCCAATGACCCTCATTCACTTGCGGGATTATCCCTGATGAAGCCCTCGATTCGCTGAGAAACCTTGGACTTTTCTGACTGGGTTTTACTTCAGAAAATGTTTTTTTTCCGTTTGGTCAATTAAGACACATTCCTCCCTCAGACCAGAGGATTTTCTCGTACGTTAAACACAAAAGATCTGGGGACATTTGATAAAGTTTCATCATCAGAGTCACAGAGGATAGTGGATCACATGACGGGACCCGCCTGCCTCTACTTCGTTTACGTTAGACAAGGATCTTCCATGTTAGATCTAAAAAGGAATTTTAGTGCAAGCCAATTTTTCTCAAAGCATTGTTCTCATTAGTTGACGGACCACATTTAGCATTCGGCATTTCGGTTCATATTTATGTCTCTGACTTACAATTCTATCTTTGAGGTATCTGATTACTTTTTGTAGATTAGTTTTCCATATTAAAATAACGAATATTTATTGACAATAGTTAACTAAGTCTATTAAATCAACGAAACTGCCAGAGGATATACGGTAGGAGAAAACATTTCTATCGCTCTAGGGTAGTTGTAAATCTATAGCGATTTATATTCAGGTTCAGAAAATTTCATAAAAATTCTAAATAATATATTTAAAAACTAAATTCTTAAAAACCTCATTGATATGGAAAATAAATTGCAACCGCTTCAAAAAATATTGTTTATCTAAATATAAAGCTTCATATTTTTCTAATGTAGCAGGAAATATTTCTTTAGAGAAATATTTTGAAATATTCAATAATTCATCAATACATTCCGAAACACAGAATATTTCAAAATATATTGTAATTAGCGTGTATTATATATAAGTCATTGCTCCATGTGAAATTATATGTACATCTATACATATACACATATTCGTACATGTATGTATATATATATATATATATAAAGGTATTATATATATTACATATATATATATATTATATATATATATATATATACATATATATATATACATATATATATATATTATATATGTATTTATATATATATATACATGTGTATATATATATATAACGAGAAAGTTTACGAAAATAAACTTATATATATATATAAATATATAAATATATATATATACATATATACATATATATACACACATATATACTTCTGCACGAGCATTTGTGATTGTGTGTGTGTGGGGGGGAATGATTACTCGATTACTTAGTAACTTTGCGAACTTCGATGCGTTTCGGCCATAAATTGGCCCAGACCATGTCTAACATAATAGCACACACTGACATAGAACGGAATAGGTTTTGCGGTATCATCTTACTTTCATGTTGGGGTCTTTTTAGTGAGACTTATCGAAATATAAATAGCTCATCTAATATTACATTGAAGACATCTGTCCAGTTTCCGATTGAAGATGATGGAAAATGTCTTTTTTTTAAAATTATTTTGGGATAATACTAAATAGAGCTGCATCTGTTGAGGAAAGAAAATGTGTAGCAGTGAATTTACGTGTTGTGAGCCTGAATTGTATAGGTCGTGTATGCAAAACATCCCCAGCCTTGGATGATATTACTTACTGTAATGTTAAGATTATTTGGGAAATGCTAGTGCCATATTCTCCACGTTATGCAAATGATGTTATCACAATATTACTAATACCATTAATTTTTTTCGCCACATGAAAGCTTCACCTCTTGGTCCGCAGACACATAACGCACGTTTTAACTCATACTCACAACATATCGTTCAGTTAATCGTAGGAATACTGTTCTGTAGATATTTACACCAATATTTTTATGCACATGTATGGCTGTGTGGTAATAAGTTTACTTCTGAACCATGTGCGATTAGCTTCGCTCGCAATGCGTGACAATTTGATTAAAAAGTTTCTCCTATATCCTCTGTCCGAACAAAGCCTTGGGACTAGATTTAGTGGACACAAACTGAAAGTACGTCATATATGCATCTGTTAATATGTGTGTATATACACACACATATTTATATATATATATATATAATATATAGATATACATATATATATATACACACACATATATATATATACTTGGAAATGGATGCGTGGTGTTCGATCATATAAAAAATTAGATATATATTATATATATATATAGAGGAATATCAAATTACGACGTCACAGGTATGACATATTCAAGTTAAGAATATTAAGTTGAATTATTCTTAATAAATTAACACATATATATATATATATATATATATATGCATACATATATGCATATATACATACTCATATGCACATACCTACATATACATGTATATGTACGTGCATATATGCGTACAGGACGTCCAACAAACCTGAACAAAATGAAAAACGAAAACATAAAAAACGAAAATAGGGAAATCGAACATTTTTCGAAGAACGAAATAATCAAACAGAGAAATGAGAAAGGCATCATAAAAAACACCCCTCAACAGTTTTGCCCTGTTATATCTACTCCGCGTTACGAGGCACCTTTCTCTATTTGACTCTTTGGTTTTTCGAAAAGGAGCTCGTTTTCCCTGTTTTTGTTATTTTATGTTCTCGTTTTTCATTTTGTTCACGTTTTTTGACGTCGTGTGCACATATATGCATGTATATATACTTATATATGTAGGTATGTACACATATGTTTGTGTATAGGCATATGTATTATATATGTATTATATATGTGTGTATATATATATATATATATATATATATATATATATGTGTGTGTGTGTGTGTGTGTGTGTGGAAGGATGTGTATGTTTTTGAACGAGACACCGCTTCACAACCGTTGTTGGCGTGTATGCGTCCCCGTTACGCAATGCTTCGGCAATATGGAACCATAGAATACGTACAAAGTTTAGAAATTATCTACTGTGGGCTGATCCATTCGACTAAAAAATCATCAAGGCAGTGCTCCCGGATGGTCACAGTCTAATGCTTAAAACACCTAAAAGGCAAAACATAGAGAAATATAAAAGGATTTGGAGTGGAATGCAGTTTACAATGTTTCAAGTCTTTTGAGTATCCTGTAGAATCAGTCATTATTTATGCTTCAAGAAGGAATGGTTGCTTTCTTATTTTAGTGGCCTGACATGAAAGTTATTACAGACAGGTCACTGAGTTGAAATTGCAACTGAAATTTCGACTGAACCGAAATATTAATTCAAAGGATTTGTTAATGTAGAATTTTGCGTACTGTGAAATATTTTCAAACCTGACTGCATAGAGAAAATTGAATGTATATGTATATTTGAATACGTAAACGAAAATATTTCACTGGACTCGAAATATTATATTACAAATTTTTCTAGTTAAAACTTGTTTTCAAAACATGGTTTTGTTTGTCTTTTGGACGTTATAAACTCTTCGTGAAAATTGACATCTCGATCGAAAATTAAATGAATGTTTGTTACGCTTTCTTCTTTAAACATAAATAAAAATTAAATCCCCAGAACAAATCAAGAGACAAACAGACATTTAGAGAGTCTACAACATCATTTCTATTAGGAAAACTCCAAGTTGTTATATTTATATCTGCCTCTGAATAAATAAATAAATATACAAAAAAAAAACAAAGAAGGTAGATGCATTATACGAGGTCATTCCACGCAATCCCAATTGATCGAATGTTCTCGCAGGTTATTGTTTGTCCCCAAGATTCGCTAGAATACACTGATTCAAGTAACCCCGCAGTGGGACTGAACCGAAAACGACAAAGTGCTTTTAGCATCATTCTTAACCATAAAGCCATGCCTGTCTTTCGCTAATTTCTACTGGATGTTGGTCAGTATGTGGCGGTAGCTTGAGTACTTTGGTTTTTGAAGCTAGTCAAACACAAGAAATCATGGGTTGTTGTAAATTATATTATGTGCTAGATGTGTATGTGTAAGTCAAATGTAGATGAAAGGAAGTAGCTATAAATGTACGTGATATACAGTTCGATTACGGTATTGATTTGTGATTTACGTTTTATTTTCTCACGTGAATATCCATTTTATTTCCACTATACCAATATTCTGGTAAGTGTCTTAGATTGTCCTAATTGACGGTTGCGGCACATCTCACGGTGCTGTTAAAGTGAGGATGTGAGACTACTTAGGTGATTCCTAATTGAAGCACAGAGTCTCCATATCAGGTGTCTGAAACGCGAATATATATGTTCCTCTTTTTATTTATATAAATAAGGTTAAGATCGTTATTCAAAATACTGATCATATAAAGTGGCCAGCATGGGAATAACAACATGGTAGAGGCAACAGTCAAAACTTGATTCTAAAACCACTTCATATATTTATACAGCACAATATTAAGAGACAAGTAAACAAATAAACTAGAAACAAATTGTGGGTCAACTCAGATGCGGATTTCTAGGTGTGTATAAAAATACATTCTGCCTCATCAGTGAGATATACACAAATAGTACATAATTACAAATATATATATATAGTAGAAATATGTTGCGAAAAGAATAATACACGTGGAAATGTAAGGGTAAAATATGAAAAATCAACGAAAATGCATATTGCAAATAGAAAAAGGCTATTTATGACAGGTAACGACAATTATATACATTTAGATTGACTGAGGTAGTAATACGAGTCATAAATGTCATTATTATGACATGATTATGAGATGATTATAAAGTAAGAAAACAAAACGAACCAATGGTTTACGCGGAATATTCATCATTTCAACAACACCGGTTAATATGTATATATATATATATATATATATATATACATATTTCTACTATATATATATATATGTGTGTGTGTGTATGTGTGTGTGTGTGTATGTATGTATGTATGTATGTATGTATGTATGTATGTATGTATGCATGTATACAACATACAATTTCGCACGTATATATACATATATATGTACGTAATATACGAGACCAATTTAGTTGCCCTTCTAAACTCCACGTGATCAAAATACCACCGCAGTGAATTTGACGAAGTAAATATGTAATTTTTATATAAACAAGGATAAGATCGTTATTTACAATACCGATCACACACACACACACACACACATATATATATATATATGTGTGTGAGTGTTTGTGCATGTGTGCATACAAGCGTGTGAGTCTGCGTTTGTGTGCACGTGTGTATGTGTTTGTATGTGTTTGCGTAGATTCATGCATAAAAACAGAGCACGTTGTGATTGAACGTAGCGGCTACGTGGAAGATATCACATACACCATCAACCGCTGCCATAAAATGTCTATGAGATAATATCAGCACCCCTGGTTTGATATATCTGCGAGCAATACTTATAATGCTAGCCTTGGGCTGGACTGCTCTTACGAATACCCCAAAGGCATATATTAGTACCTGATTCCTAAATTAAGGGACAAGTAGTGCTAACGGACTTCAAACCAGCAATTTTCCGTAAACACGAACCTGATATTGTTCTGCGTGACGGAGAACAAACCTCATGCCCTGTTGTAGATATCGACTTCCCAGTGGATGTGAATGTACTAAAAGAGAGCTTCTATGGTGAATCTATGAGGAACGTACATCTCATGTACTTTGACAATATATATCCTTTGTAAATATTAAAGTTGTATTAGGCTACGAACTAACATATTTAAACGTTCAAACACCCGGATCTTTTAAAAAAAGGGCAAACGAAACTTATGCACATTCTCTAAATCCAAATTATAAGCGCCATCGTGAAGATTTGTAAGAAGTACCAAAGTTTCTTCATTGGAGAATATGTAGATGAATATAACTACACATTTAGCTGTGTGCATCGACGGTTCAATTAACACACTCTAACACACTCAGTGAACCAAAGCCAGGACCTCTGACAACTAAAACATTTTGACGCGTGTTTAACGACCGGCTTAACTTCTCTTAAGAATGCTATATAAAACTCAAAGTAAAACCTACACCTTAATTATGAACATGTGTGTCTATACTTATACACGTACCCTTAGATCTTGTGCGTCTGTAGTCTACGTCAAATCATCTTCAATGCGAATTTGAACAGACGTAAGCAGTATGTCAGGAGTTGAACATTAGCGATCAAAACCCAGATGGGTTGACAGTACACTTCGCCTGCATTATTGTTTCATTTATAGTCATTTTAACCCCATAATTTCATAAATGCTTTAATGGTAAGTGAGTGACATTCTCACGGGAGATTCATGATTCAGTTATATATCAGATTGTTGATGATTGTTTTGCTAGAGTTGAAATGGCAAATATTGCTTGAAAAATATTCCGTGACACCGCTAAGTTCTGAAATATTGCAAGACGTATTCCATGATCTTTGGTATGGTGTTGGCTTGTTTATGATTCTAAAATGTCAGACATTTTTCCTTTTTTTTTGTTTTCATGCTACAGAAGTGCGTATCTGAGTTCATTTTCGTGTAGACATTGTTTAGAACAGAAATAGAATTCTAAAAACAAACAAACATCTCAAAATAACGTGATTCTAATGGCAAAAACAAAATCAACAAGAAAGAAAAAAAAAACTCATTTATTATTTTTTTCTCATTTTCTCCTATTTATTTGCATAATTTTAAACAATCTTAAAATGTAATTGATTTTCGTATGAAAATTAGTTTGTCTGTGATTTTTAATCAATCGGAGGCCAAAACAATTAAACTACGAAATGAAACTGGTAAATATTAGGTAAATGATACTAACCGCATAATTACTGTAATATAAATTTCACTATTGAAATATTATTTTCTTCAGAATTTAAAATACTGCATTCTTCAGCCTCTGTTATGTTTCAGCAGGTCACATAACTCCTGCCATTTCATCTTTGACAAAACCGTCAGAAGCATTTGATGCACGTCTGTGTCTTTGGTAATCTTCCTTCCAGAGAAAACCAATCAGTTGATTGGCATCGCATCACTAAGGGATATACTTGAGAGCCTCTGACTACTTGCATGGTGCAATTTCCTCACGTTGTACTTTTTTACTGTTACTAAGATATCTAAGACTCAGTATTGGCATTCTTGCATTTCCAAAATTATTTTGCCCACAACCCTACGTGGGCAATACGAGGAAATGAGGATTGCACGCAATAAAGGTAACGACAGGTGGGGAGAGCAGTAGGCCGGTGGCACCTGGAGTTACGAAACATGCCAGTATGTAAGTGTGTGTGTATGTCTCTCTTCTATTTTTAATTAAGTTCGTCGCCAGAGAAAAGCACTGCTTTCAACAAAAGACATAAATCTCCATTGTTGATAGCAAAAACAATATCACATGTTAAACTTGAGAAAGTCTTGTATGTTTTGAATGTTCCACTTACAGATTGTATCTATATTGTGTGAGTTAGTTGGTTCATTTCTCTTTCAGAAACTTGACGCTTATCCAGACCCATCAGATAGGCATTTACTCAGAAAATGATTTGCAACAATTCTTATTGGTATAAACATAAATTTTAATCTTTGTATACAAACTGGAGGTTTCGAAGCAATTGTCCATAGTCTTCCACTTTCTGTTAGATTTTTAAACAGATATTAGCATCTCCAGGACAACTAACAACTATGACGGCACATATCTTCTCCTGTCTGTCCCAAACAACATGTATGTGTGTATGGATGTATGTATGTACATGTGTATATATGCAGTTATGTTTGTGTTAATATATATGTGTGTATGTATATAGATATATACATGCATACCCAGAAATGTAAGTGATTTCGCGCATGCTTGTGTGGTTTTTGTTTAAATAAATCCTATATACTGTTTGTTACACTTTCCTCTTCAACATTCTCGTCTTCACTGTTCGCCAGCTGATCTGCAAAATTCTCTATCAAATTCACACTTCCTGTATTTACATTTCTTCTCAAACAATAATTGGAAGAAATATTTGTAAGAAGAATACGATTTCAATATAGAGAAATAAAGTTTTCAAATAAACACCGCCACTCGCATGTTGCACTGGAAATATTTCAAGTTGACTGAATGCCAGAAACTTATATTTCAAACTCTTTTATATTGGAATATATACGAAACCAAATGTAATCTAACAGAAAACAATTGAAACAAAAATAACTTCACAACAAATAGATTTATTAGTCGGAAAAAATATTGAAACGACACTTTTTGAAAAATACATCAAAAGAGAATAATCCCATAATAAGTATCTGATTTCCAAACCTTAACCTCTCAGGTCATTTGGCACCATAAAGTGAAATAGTAGCGATAAGCTTCAAGCTGCAAAGAGAAATGTAATTTGGCCAAGAATATATTCATTATTTGTTATCAGAGAGCTACTAGATATTTTAGTTGCCAATTAAGAAAATCTAATAAATATTGGATTTTCATTGACTCTTATCTGGGAAATTTAACAAAAACTCGCAAACATACATTACATTTAATACACACAAACACAAATACGTAGATTATATATACTCATTGTATGCGTGTGAGTGAATGTGTAAGTGTGTGTGTGTGTGTGTGTGTGTGCATGTAAATGTATGTGTGTTGTGTTTGGGGTATGTTTATGTGTGTGTGTGTCTGCAAAGTTTACGTATAATTCCGCAGAAACCTTATCTGCCTGCGCCACAATATCATCGCTTCACGTTTCCTCTCTGACGAAAGGTAATATATTTATATACCGGAAATATATCGCAAATTATTTTATGTTAATATCGATTCTGTTAGTATATAGCTATCCTTCTTCCCATTATTAGTGGATAGACATACAAGGGAAATTTTATGTGTGAAAAGTTTTCATTGGCGTGTTTTCGACAATAAAATGATATTTGGTGGAGCAGGTAATAATAACGAAGCGGATCACAAATGAAAGCATGTTTAATGTTTGTAGATATGTGTTTGGAAATCAGATACGCAAACACACAAACTCACAAACACATAAACACATGCCTTCACAGACACAGCTACATGTGCTCAGACATATACACTCATGTATGTCTGACAAATGCTCACACACACACTCACAATGGCATAGATATACTCATATTTACATATATCAGAGTTGGTATTGAATGACAAACAAGAACAAACATTGTATAAAACTTCTTTCGTTTTATGGAAAATCTTGATAAAATTTGAAACCCCAAACGTTGCGAACGAATATAATTATACGGCATTCTATACATACTCATAAGTTTGAGTTCAAATCATACGAGCTGTATAATCACCCGCGTGGACTCTAATATATTTATGAGTAATTCACTTATATCGATTCTCTCATCAATAAACATTCCTCGAAATATAATTGCTTTCGGCTTCGCCAAGAGAAAAGCTCAGTGGGTATTACAATATCATGATATTATTTTTTTAATCTAATTATATTGATATTTTCAAATTTGATTTTGTAAATGTTTCTAACTTAATCTAGAAAATAATTCACTTACTAGAATATTTAGTGAAAGAAAAAATCTCGAGGCAATTTCAAATAAAATTTAAATAATCAACTAAAAAAGTGTTTGTCACAACAGAAATGGAGAAAAGAAAGCGAAAACAAATGAGTGAATGCTATTTTTGAACTAAGATATTTGTCGAGACTTTCTGAAAAAAGCCGTATAAGATTGATTAGCAGTCAACAAATCTTTGTAATAACATGTGTACAGATTAAAGTTGAACTTTGATTATAAAATATACATTATCTACTTCGGTATTCAGATGTTTTTTTTCTTTTCGACTTGAGGTATTTTCCATTGCAGAATTTAAAATGATAGCTAACGAATACGAGACGTATTTGGACAATCAAGGTAGCTCTTGGGGTTTGTGGGGATCCCAAGTAGTTGGCTTGAACCGATTTGTTAGTCTATGGTGTGCGATACAACATCAATTCAGTTTAGCGCATGCACATTCCGTCTTAAATATTGAAATAATTCTTTAGTGTGTAGTTGTACCTCATATACATAAAATACCCATTTCTTTACTACCCACAAGAGGCTAAACACAGAGAGGATAAACAAGGACAGACAAACGGATTATGTCGATTATATCGACCCCAGTGCGTAACCGGTACTTAATTTATCGACCCCGAAAGGATGAAAGGCAAAGTCGCCCTCGGCGGAATTTGAAATTATAGATAACTTCACTGTATGTCAATAAATTGGATTCGAGTTATCGTATTCTTTCGTCAAGAATCGCGCTTCTATTATAATATTATGCAAAATTTCGTATATCTGCTCATGCATAGGAGCATAAATACTCAATACCAACCCCTCAGTTCTTTCAGTTCCCTTCTACCAATGTGGCTGACATGAAACAAATTTTTTCAAGTTGCAAGAGCAACTTGCTTTGTCTTTCTGCTGTTCAAAGGCGTCTCAGAGTTCGAACATAAATTACCATTTGAACATAAATTACCATCTTATTTGTATCTTACAAAACACATTTCATATATATGCTTAGTTCTTTTTATACATGTATTTATATATTTAACTTTAAATCATCTAAAAGCGCAGATTGATTTGTGAGCGGGTAGTTTAGCTTAATAGTAAAACATTTTGCGTATATATATATATATATATATATATACGCATAAACACGCACTCGCACACCTAGACACACATACACGCATACGCACACACACACACACACACGCGCGCGCGCGCGCATACATATAGATATACATATATACCATAAGTTTACACGCCTGTATTTCCAAGGATCACCTACATTGTGTCACTGATGTTAGCAGAAGAGTTTATGATGATTAAAAATATTTGTGGAATCCTCGTACTCATTCAGCCAAAATTTAATGCAATTCTTTTTTTATATATTGAGCATTGATTCTCGAATTGATGGCACAATCTTGTTTTGTCTGTCAGTGAAAATTCTTATGGAAGTCAACTTTCTTATTCGACTTAATACGTCTTCCCATTTATAGTTTTGTTGGAAATGGTAAATAATACAGATTTCTTTGATGATGGTGGTGATTATTTTCTGTAGCAATTTCTGTAAAATTTCAATAATTAATTCATTCCTTTGACGTAATCCTATCGTAATATATTTGTTGTCCTTTAATACATTACAGTTATAAAATATTTTACCTTAATCCACTTCCGACGGAATTATTTTCATAATTATTCCAGTTATTTTCATGCCATTTTTTGTATGTACTACGGAGTATGGACGCATATTTGTTTTTTAAAATCATCATACTATTATTAACACAAGGTACTTTTGGTGTATCAAGCAAACCAGTGTTTTTCGACCAATAAAATAAAAAAGGTGCAAAGCCGTTGTTTTTACGTAATACGTTATTCCACACTGATTTGTATTCTAATAATTACTATAGCATATGATTTATCTTATGGTGTAGCCATATTCAGAAACATTACGTCCTAATAAAACTTTAAATATTTTCTCCTGATACTTATAACAATGGAAAATAATTTATTGGGAAAGAAAATCATGCTTTCTAATTAGTAAACTAAATTCATATTAAGATTTTTACACATATTTTTCGATTCTTTTTCTTCTCGAAATATATTTTGTTTTAAGATAAACATGAGAATAAGAAAACATGTTTTAAAATATTTATCCGTTTTTAATGTAGAAATATTTCAATTAATAGTAACACTCAGTTAAATTGAATGGACTAATTGGATAATTGTAGCGTAAAATCTTTCTTTTCCATATATTCCATCACATGATCAAGGTTTTGTCTTGCTGTGAACGCTATTTATATGAACGACAAAACCACTACGATAATTGAGGAGAAATTTACGTTGATTAGTTTATCTTAGCAAAAGCATTCTAAAATTAATTAGTTATTTAATCATCTTAACAATTCATTTCTAAAACTATGCTTTCCGGAAACGCATTTAAACAGAAATCTTTTGAGAAAACCCAAAAGTTTTAGAATAGTATTTGAAAAGAATTTTCACAAAATTTTTTAAATAAATATTCTTTTTATTTTTGTTTCACATTTTTCTAGCTGGCATCTTTCTTAAGTCTCTTAGATATGTACTTTTTCAAATATTTCCATATTTTTTACATGAATATTGTAAAGAATGAATATTAAATTCACTAGATGATCTAAACACATTTTATTGCACAAGATTTGTCTTCTTAGATCATGAATTCAATTCCATGCCTGCATTCTCATAGAATACATAAACACGAAATTTAGAGAGCGGTACAGCTACGTAAATTCTTCAGCATTATTTCAAAACTGAACGAAAATGTTAAATGAAAGACCAACGCTACAAGTTTACTGATTGAACCGACTTAAATCTGTTTATGAAGAGCTCTGTTATTCTACATCCTGCTGATTCATCTCAGGCTGATGATAAACAAGCGTTATATTTTTTATAGATACTCAAATAGGAGTCAATTTTATTTTGATATTTAAATCTGAAGTCAGAAATGAGATTTTAATTATAATACCGAGTCCGTGATGAATGCATTGATAATTGTATTTTTTTTCGTATCTGTTAAAGTTCCAATATACTGAAGTTACTAATAATTTCATCAACTCGTTGGTATTACAGGTATTTGTTAATGACTTACTGAGATTATTGAACGCATATAACGCTTTTTTAAAATTATAAATAATGTAATTTATTTATTTTCACTAGCAAATCATCTGAGATTAATTGCAGTGGTTAACATTCATCTTTGAACGACCATAATCTGGATTGCAAATTGTAATCATCAGAGTTAGTATAAAGTATTCCTAATCGATTTAATTCTCATTAATTTTATTGTATTAGCACCGACGGAATCGGGACGAATATTTGCAGGGTTTCAATATAAAAAACAGTGAATAGCAATGATGTGATGGTTGATTGACTTCCTCAGTCACAATTCACAACGTACAGAGAACGGAGTAGAGTAAGTAAAAGAGAAGGAGTAAGCTGAAAACGTGAACAAAAACTTATTTTAGCAAAATTTTGCAAATATACGTAGAGGATGGATTAGAATAAGATTACTTGTATCTTTGACTTGTATTAGTCTTTATATTGAGGATATACGCAATCCCCGCCTTAATGAGTTTATTTGAACAAATTGATCACAGTGTTTTCACTTGTAAACCTAGAACATATTATTCTGTCGGTGTCTTTTAGAGAGAAACTAGGTTCGGGAGATTTTAACAAACCAACACTGGTTATCAGGCAACATAGAGAATGACACGCACACACAGATGACAACTCTCTGTCTGTCTATCAGTCTCTCTCTCTCTCTCTCTCTCTCTCTCTCTCTCTCTCTGTACGTTGCGAATTGCGACTGGGGGAGTCAATCAAGCAGCATTGCTATTGATATTTTTTATATTGAGATACTACAAATGTAATTTCTGGATGGAGGAAAAGAGTGCACGGTGGTTGTTCGAAGTTTGAACGAGAGAGAAAGAAGCACGAGAAGACCAAGAGAAAGCTTAGACAGAATGAACCTGAGGAAGATGAGGAATGCTGCATTTTATGTGTGGGATTTGTCGGAGGGAAAGCTTGAGTCATGCAAGACTGACCAGTAATTAGAAATGCCACAGGAGTTAACCCATTGTAAATTGTGAAACGAATGTCTTTCATAACAGAACATGTGCAACCTGTGTAAATATGTGCCTTTCAGTTGGAGGATTGACAAGGCCTGTCAAAAAATTCATATTGTGGCACCTGTTCCCTCTGTCAGCCAGCACAGTTGTGCATTATGCCACAGAATGCGCAAATATTTGGCCGGGCTCAAGATTTGTACAAGGGATTCACATTGCATCCTCAATGACTTATTTCAATTTTTCTTCTTAGCAATTGCTTTACACATATATGAAAAAGCAGCTACTATATATTATACGTGTATGTATGTGTGTATATATAAATATATGGGCTTCATCAAATATTAAGGGTAACATATTCACTCACAAACATCGACGGACAAGAGGCTATAGAAGATACCTACTACAAAACCCACGCGTGGGTCTGAACCAGAAACCATGAGGTTTTCTAAGTGTAACTGCGTGGCTTCTGGGCACATCTCTTCTTTTATAGCCTCGGACAGACCAAAATTTTATGATTGGATTCGGTAGCCGGAACCTGAATGAAGTCTTTCGTATATATGTATACATTATGTGCCTTTGTATCTGTGTTTGTTCCCTAACAATACTTGACAATCGTTGTTGGTTCGATTACATCCACGTAAATTAGCAGTTCGTTAAAAGAAAATAAATCCCAGGCTTAAAATGAATATGTGTACGGGATCGATGTTTTCTATTAAAATCCTTCAAATCGTTTGCCCAACATGGCCACAGGTTGGACTGAAACAAGAAAGCAACTAAAGATAATAATAAAATGAGGGATATTTGTGAATGGGATGCCATTCAGTATTTATGTGAAATTCCGATTGATTTTTTGCAAAACAAAAACGAGACCATATCTAGCACCGTGGAAATTTACACAAGTATCATTTTTAATACCAGCATTCTAATCTCTGTAACGTGCATAAAACTCCAAAACCCGCCAATCGTCGTATATTTTATTCCCGTTCATGATGCTCAATGTCAAACAACATTGTAAAACATGAAATTTCACTGGAAATATCAATAGAAAAATATGTGTACACAAGGATTAGTCTAAATGTAAAGGGAGATGTTATATTCCTTTGACCCCAATATTGGTGTCGAGAACGTTGCAGCTGAATAAATCATTCAAATGCAAATATATTTGATTTGATGTTATATTTATCTTTATATATATTTATTTTTTTATTCAATTTAAATATCTCGGAAGACAATAAATCAACTCAGCGTTTATTATTTTTGTTTTTATGAACATTACACAAATCTAATCCCAAATGTGTATTTTAAGGACTACAAATTTCTGATAGAATCTAGTGTTTACTGGAGAATCCTATCTATTCAAACATGCGCTGTAAAAGTAAAAATTGTTAATTTTACTTTTGCAATAAATTATGATAAATTGTTTCGAAAAATGAAAACTTGTAAGTTCATCATAACACTTTAACATCGGTTAATTTATTGACGTATAAATTATGCAGAGTGTTATAACAGACATTTTTTTTTTCTTTCTATATTTCACAAACATAGTTTGAAGAAGTTTTAATACGTCAGCTCACATAGAAGCAAAAACTTATAAACATGAATAATTTCCTTCACCATAAACAATGAAGTGGTAAATTGACAAAAAATGCTATTTAGACAGATCTTAAATATTCACTCAAAAATATAAGATGCAGTGACTATGAATTCTGTTGCAAATATCCTTCATATCAGAGTTACTCTTCATAAGATGGGTAAACCTGGAAGTATATATTTGCCACCATTGCAAATATCATAAAATATTCTTTATATACAATAAATATACAATATATTTTAACATATATCTTAACGTTAATACGAAAGACAATTGTGAAATTAATGCTAATCTTCAAAAGAAAAATATTTTGGGATTTAACATAAGATGAAATAAATATTTGTGATAAATATATGTTAATTGTTTTCTAAAAACTTATCAATATCGTCGTGGTACTCTGTCGGTTACGACGACGATGGTTGAAGTTGATCCGAACAACGAAACAGCCTGCTCGTGAAATTAACGCGTGCTGCTGCTTCTTTTAGTTTTCGCATTTTCCAGTGGTGTTCTCTCTCTATTATTTTAACTTCAGCCCACAGAGGGATGTGGTCTCCCTTTTTCCATACATGATCAACTATACCCGATTTATTAATATCTCCTCGTGTAATAGCTTTGCAATGTTTGTCTACCCATATTTTGAGGGGGCATGTTTCGCCTTTGCATAATCTACCACAGCTGCATGGGATAGAGCACACGTAGTAGTTGGTCATATTCTCTTCTATTGGTGGTTTTCCTCAAAGGAGATATTTGCGAAGTGTTGTATTACTCTTGAATGCTGTCCTGATGTCATATGGGCTTCATATCTTTTTCAGATGAGGAATAATGTGCATCAATTACATTCGACGGATAATTATCCTCGTCTTGTTGTTAGCAGAACCTTTCGGTTGAAATACAAAATCTAGAAAAGCAACACATATGCTAGGACACAACAAACCTCCTAAGCAGACCGAGTGGAGATATGAGCAGCATATGGGAACTGGTATAAGGAAGGATAAAAAAATATTAAATGTATAAACCCTAGAATTCACTCCATAATTGCCCACGGGCATATGGCGCAGTGGTTAACAGCGCGTGCTACTAATCCCAAGATTCCGAGTTCGATAATAATAATAATAATAAAAATAATAATAATAATAAAAATAATAATAATAATAATAATAATAATAATAATAATAACATCGAAAAATACCTTGGAAGGGAGAATCCAGGTTTGAAATGTCCCCAAGACACCTGAAGAAGGCTGGAGGGTATACCAGCCGAAACGTTGTGTCAGCAACGTTGTATTAACAACAAACAGGATGAGGACAAATATTCGTCGAATGTAAATAATGTAAATATTGTAAATATCTAGGTTTATAGATCACATCAAACCTGACGTCAGGCATTCAATGGATGCTTAAAGCAATTGCTCAGTGTTCATAACACATTGAGGAATGTAGATGCATCGATGGAACAGGTATTAAACATGATATTTTAATTCAGTGTTGACCACTAATATAGGAAAATGTTATAATGTTTAACAATTCATTTCGCTTCGGCACAGAAGCCACAGCATATATAGGATTCTTCTGCTTCACCATATTTAATGCAGAAGGAAATCCACACACCGAAATTCCTCCAATAGAAGAAGGACAACATGATAGAAAATCCGAGCAAGGAATCCGGGGTTTTGGCGACATAATTGCGTTTTAGATTTGCCACCATAAAACTGGCCCTAAATAAAGATTTCCGCTGCCACTTACAGAAGTGTTCCACAGACGAAATGTGACGACCAAAACTAAGGAGCACCTCATGGTGAAGGTAAAGAAAGCTCTTCAAAAAGCTGAAGTATCATGTTGAGCCGGAGCTGATTTAGTTCTTCAAGTTTCTGCATCACGAATTATGAAAACCAAATAGCCCCAAATTGTGATGGTATTTGATTGTGTCACCAGTGAGGGTGATTCTACGCTGCACCATATATTTGAAAATGATCGTAGTCTCAATTTAGATGACTCATAAATATGCAGCCATCGAATATAGTCTGAATATATATATGTATAAATATATATATTCATATATATATATATATATATATATATATATATATATATATATATATATATATATATGTATAATATATATATTCATATATATATATATATATATATATATTATATATATATATATATATAATATATATATATATAATATATATATACATATATATATATATATATATATATATATATAGTAAAGAAAAAATAGTAAAGAAAAAATAAGATGGCTAGCAGCAGGCTGTTTCGCCTCATACCGAAGGAATTAGAAATGGCAGTCAAAGACCGTTTTTTCCATTTTCTATATAAGTGGAGATTCCAAAAACGAAGGCCCTTACGGCTCACATACACAAAACCGGAGTGGCAAATATAAGAAATCAGTCACTTACAGTTAATAGCGAACACGTGTTTCTGGATCGCAAACATAGGAAAAATTTAGTTTGAATTCCGTCATCGGCGCTATATTCGATAGCTTTACCAAATGCCGCCAGCCCTCACTTCTGACCCAGCGACATCAGATAGTGGGGGAAGAGTGCAGATGTTAAAACTAAGTAGCGACTGGGAACGTAAATTTTCCCTCCAAAATTCTGCCATGCGCGCTTTCTGGGTAATCGTAATGGAATGAGGAATCCACATGGTAATGCAATAAAAATGGTAAATAATTTTCCTGTGGTTTTTCATGTAACCAACAATTATTTACCGGTAAATTTCGGTATGTAAATACGAAAAATTAATTGTCAGGACCTTTGTAAGGTTCAGTATATAGTAAAGAAAAAATAAGATGGCTAGCAAAGGTCCTGACAATTAATTTGTCGTATTTACATACCGAAATAATTGTTGGTTACATGAATAACCACAGAAAATTATTTACCATTTTTATTGCATATATATATATATATATATATATATATATATATATATAGCAAAATCAAGGAACGGCCATAATAGGCCATTCACCCACTAGAAATAACAGCCAAAGCTTCAACCGCAAAACAACATCAATTCCGCAAACCAGGAGAAAATTAAAAAAACATTTACCCTGTATATATATATATATATATATATATATATATATATATATATATATATATATATATATATATATATTATATATATATATATATACATATATATATATATATATATATATAAATATATATACATATATATATATATATATATATATATATATATATACATATATATACATATATATAATATATATATAATATATATATATATATGTGTGTGTGTGTGTGTGTGTGTGTGTGTGTGTGTGTATGTGTGTGTGTGTGTGTCTGTATATATATAAAAGGGTGTCAGCACTGTTAGCGTTGATTACCGACAAGCATCATCTGTATATGTGTACATTGAATGCACCAAACGATTCATGAAGGCCATGGGAATAGTTGTACCGCAGTTTTCGGCCTTAAAAAGATACCATTTGCCTACTTTAGATTTCATCACACGTGCTCTATGGAGTACAAATCCGGACTTTTTGTAGGCCATGGCAGTTTCATGGCCTGTTGGAGGAAATATGTTATCAACTTGGCAATATGGACACGGGTATTGCTGTGTTGGAACACGGGATTCCGATGGCGGGCAAAGTATGACACAATATTAGACCTCAACACTTGGTCGATGTGACGAGCAGTGGTTACTCCATTGCCCCGGATTTGTCCGATGTTTTTCTGTTAAAGTGCAAAGGTTTCTGTTAAAGTGCAATTCCACTCCATACTATGATGTCTGTTAAAGTGCAATCCCACTCCATACTATGATGTCTCTCACCACCAGCATGGCTTCACCTTTTATTTTCCAAACCTAGCTCAGACAACTACCACAGAAATGCAATATCAACTTCCGTCAGAAACGACTACAGTCTTCAACTGCAAATATCGCTAGTTCTGGCGTTTTTGAGCCCACTGCAGACGTGCCCTCTATAATACTCTGTGAGGATGTGACCTGAAGTCGGACGTCAAAGACACAGACGGAAAGACCTCCGCCTGCGGCGAACTGTCTCTGCACAAATGGGTCTGTAGTGAGTCCCCATCGTCTGATTAACTGATTGAGTTGTCCTCTGGAATCGATCCCGCAAGCGCTGGCAGTGCTGGTGGTAATCTTGACGTGTCATTGTAACCCTCGGTAGGCTATTCCGTGGACGATCATCGGTGCTGCTTGTGGCATCGTTTCGTTCTCTCAGCCGTTCAATTGTCTGAATACTGCAGTTCAAGTAATTAGCAATATCTCATGAACGTTGACCAGCACGGATACGTCTGATGGATTGCTCCCTCTGATTTCGTGTCAGTTTTGCCATGTAGTGCTTGAAGTCTTTCGCCTTCTCCCAGTACCTCATCCGTTGCCCTGATTGCATCTGTTTGGTTCAACAGTGCTGGATTTCGTACACTTCCGGTTTAGTTTGACGCTATAAGGAGACAATAACGAGGAGTATTAATCTAGATTAGATAAGACTATGACAAATATGGTTTCCTTTATTCACGGGAGTACAGGTCGAAAACTGAATTTTATATTAAATTAATAATCTATAATGGTTTTTAAA
>NC_043001.1:6565916-6613416 GCF_006345805.1 Octopus sinensis | reverse complement strand
ATAGTTATTAATAATATACTTTTACATTCAGTTGCTTCCTGCTTTGTTATTTGAAACATTCAGGACCATTTTCATGCCTATTTTTTATTAATATAAATCTGCATTAAGGCGGCGAGCTCACAGAATTGTTAGCACGCCGGTCGAAATGTTTTTGTCTGCCGTTACGTTCTGAGTTGAAATTCCGCCGAGGGAGACTCCACTTTTCATCATTTCGAAGTCGAGAAATTAAGTACCCGTTGCGTACTGGGGTCTATCTAATCCACTGGCCCTCTTCCCCCAAATTTCAGGCCTTGCACCTAGAGTAGAAAGGAATACAAATCTGAATTATTTGCTTTTTAAAGCAAAATATGTATATAATGACTTGCGTTAATCTATTTACGTTAATCTATTTACGTTAATCTAATACATAACTATTTACAATGATAGACATATTGAAATGCGTACTATTTAGTGTATGTATCTGAGATACTATTTAGTGTATTATCTGAGATCGCAGCCTCTCAAATTGGAACCAATTACAGGCACATGACCAAACCAGTGAACCGTTTGTCATACGAATGCTCATTGGCAGCTCTGTTTGCAAACAACTTTTCCTTGACTCAAATATTTTTCTCCAGGGGATTTACATTGAGTTCTTGGCTCTTGTATATTTTTTTAGGCGTCGTATTTACACGTTATCTGTTTTCAGTTCAGCTATAAGCTTTATCGAGTTTCTTTCATTATTCATGCAAAAAGAAACGTTAGAATGGTCATGGAATCTCACTTAGTGATGATGTACGTAACTTCGTAGATTATTTCAATGTCTAAATTTGCTGTTTTTATGTGTCGCTCGAATTTAAAAACACACGACACACAATTTTTCTTGCAGGCTCCAACGCATATTTTGCGGCCAAATAGACTTTAACTACGTTATGTATACAATGCAAAACTAGAATCGAAGCACGGCTGTTTTCTACTTGTATCTAGAATTGAGATACAACGAAGGCGGTGAGCTGGCAGAATCGTTAGCACGCCAGGCGAAATGCCTAGTGGCATTTGGTCTGCCGTTACGTTCTGAGTTCAAATTCTGCCGAGGTCGACTTTGCCTTTCATCCGTTCAGGGTCGATAAATTAAGGACCAGTTAAGCACTGGTGTTGATGTAATCAACTTAACCCCTTTGTCTGACCTTGTTTTTTCCCCTAAGTGCTTAGCGCCTAGTGTCCATTAAATAAATATAAATCGTTAGCATACCGGGCGAAATGCTTACCGGTATTTCGTCTGCCGCTATGTTCTGAGTTCAAATTCCGCCGAGGTCGACTTTGCCTTTCATCCTTTCGGGGTCGATTAAATAAGTACCAGTTACACACTGGGGTCGATAAAATCAACTTAATCCGTTTGTCTGTCCTTGTTTGTCCTCTCTGTGTTAAGCCCTTTGTGGGTAGTAAAGAAATGGGTATTTCGTCTGTATGTACATTCTGAGTTCAAATTACCTTTCATCCTTTCCGAGGACGATAAATTAACTACCTGTTACGTACTGGAGTCGATCTAATCGACTGGCTCCCCCACCACAAAATTTCGGGCCTTGTGCATAGAGAACAAAACATTGAGATATAATGAATGCACTAAGAATATATCGGCTTCATTCCACAAAACATTGAATATATCAATTAATGGATATCAGCATGAAGGTTCATCTTTGAATAAACTACATCTGCGACGTAAAAATTGTGTCAGTTTCACCCAACCTGATGTCATTTACACAGGTGTTTGGAGTAAAGGAAGGATCACTTGGTGCTATAGTAATGTTTCTCCTTCAATATATTAGTGACATCAAACACAGTCAAACATCAATCCATTAAACGCCTAATAAGGTTTTCTTCATATCAGCAGCATCTTTTAAATAATATTTTACAGACCAGACAATTTTAAAGCGTTAAACTCAGTAGAATACTCCAGTTCTTTTCTATTGTTCTACACCTGAAGTAGAAACTACAACTTAATTATGAAAGGTGGAACACTTTATTGAAAAGAGTGTAAGACACAGTGATTTCGCTCAATTTTCATTCCTCCTACATTAGAATTTCACTAGAAATATTCGCACCAAATGTTCGTCGAGCTATTTTGTTATGATGCTCATAAACTTAGGCACAAAATGGGACTTTCATGAACATTCGACAGCATCTCTTAGGGAATATTATTTATGGAGATTGTTAAGTCAAAACCAATCTGTCATCCAGGCATTTGCTGATCGATGCATATTTGTTAATGTTGTTTTGCTGAGAAAATTTCGTCCATTGTCAAGCTTTCTCATGAATAAATCTGATTGTGTTCCAGGGACTACTGAGGGAGAAATGATTCATTTTTATTGCATGGTTTCAGAGCTCTTTAGCTAATACCCTCACCGACGGACAAAAAGAGAGCAATGTAATGAGAATTATCACACGAAGTTGGGATAATCCTATCAATACCATATTAAATAAATTAGATTAAATGTGTCACAACTAATTAGCCTGTTGGGAAACCGTGCGTTCAAGGTACCTTGGCCTTATTGATCGTTTTATTTATCCAAACTGCCTTATCTGGTAAGCTAAATACTCGTATGAAGAACCGTTTTGTGTTAGAATAGACTATCAGCAACTGAAAAATATATCAATGCGCGATGAATAAAGGAAGACGGTATACGTCCCATTAATTGCAGCGAGTTACTCTCTGAGACATTATTGAGCAGAGTGTTCTGTTTAGAAAGCAGAACTATACGAATATATGTGTGCTAACGAGCTGGGATTATTATAAAAGCCAGTCCAAGCCACGTTTTTAAAACTATTGAGTTCCTATTGCGGTGTTACTTTCTCATCTTCAAGGTAATTTTCAAGCGTCGTCAATCAGCGTTGTAGCGTCCGATGCTACAGAGAGACGAGCAAGGAAAGGGGTTCAATCGAATAGGTAGACACGATGTTTTCTTTAAACGAATCTCTTCATTCAGTTTATTGAATCCCTATATACCAAGTCCGAAAGAATAAAACATTTTCTTTAGTTTCCTTCAAAAGGATCATTAGAAATCCACTGGATTCAATAATAAATCTCTTTGTCTTCTATGATCTCTGCTAATGTTATCATGCTGTAGTATATGCATATATATATATGTATGTGTGTGTGTGTGTGTGTGTTTAGATAGATAGACCGATATAGCTATACATACACACATATGCATACTGTGATGTCAGTGTATGTGTTAGGTAATATATAAAACGATTCAACAGTTAACATTAAACTGAAGGATTACTTAATACATTTAATAAGGTACATATTTGTTTAACGTTTACAGTTGACAGTTTGTAAACAAATCCGACAGTCTGCAACGAAATCCAAACTTCAAAGCCACTGTCGATATTTTCTAGTTAAATTAAATATGTAAGTAAAAAAACCTCATAATATATATCATATATAAGCACAAGCAAACGGACAGCAGACATAGGTCAGCAAATCATCGGTTATCAACCAAATGCTCTCAACAATTAAGCATCCTTTACGATTACATCACCCCTGTTTGTGACGACAGCGGTGAGAAGCCGCCGGGAAACCACCAACAGGGGACCAATCATGAGATAAAGTGAACGTACATATATGAAATATATATGCAATATACAATATGCAAACGAAATAATATTCAAAATTGACACGGGATAACGAGGAAAACAAAGGAGTCGAAATGTGGACTTACGAAATTTATACGATAAATAAACATAAGGCCCTGCTATGAGGAATATCCTAAAACATTAGAAGGAAGGGAGAAAAGAGACGCTACGAAACGTTGAAAATGGGAGACGATAGAATCACAACCATAAATGTAGGTATGCATGTATGTATTCATGCATATATGTGTATATGTATGCATGCATGCAAGGATATGTATACATCACGGGCCATTGGTGATATATGTCGCAATCGAATCATTTAGAATATTATATTGTAAGTGTCCCATTGAATATCCACTTAGAGACCCGTTTCTTTTTATTACCATTCTGGGCATAGTCATCCTGCATTTGATTTTTCGGACGCTTCTAACGAATAAAGCTATTTTACATAAACTTACAGTTAATCAATGAAATTTCTGAAATTCTTCCTATTATTTATTTTTGTCATCGTGAAACAAGGAATGCTCACAACTGCAAGTCTTCCAGTCTGTCTTAGTTGTAGTTGTAGTATAAGCGTGCTTGTTTAACCATAACGGATTATATATATATATATATTATATATATATATATATATATATATATATATATATATATAATATATTATATATATATATATATATATCAGGAGTGGCTATGTGGTAAGTAGCTAGCTTACGAGCCACATGGTTCCGGGTTCAGTCCCACTGCGTGGCACTTTGGGCAAGTGTCTTCTACTATAGCCTCGGGCCGACCAAAGCCTTGTGAGTGGATTTGGTAGACGGAAACTGAAAGAAGCCCGTCGTATATATGTATATATATGTATGTATGTGTGTGTATATGGCTGTGTGTCTGTGTTTGACCCCCCACCATCGCTTGACAACCGATGCTGGTGTGTTTACGTCCTCGTAACTAGCGGTTCAGCAAAAGACACCCGATAGAATAAGTACTGGGCTTACAAAGAATAAGTCCCGGGGTCGATTTGCTCGACTAAAGGTGGTGCTCCAGCATGGCCGCAGTCAAATGACTGAAACAAGTAAAAGAGTAAAAGAGTAAAAGAGTATATATATATATAAGTCATAATGGATTGAATATATAAGATATATAAAAATGTGCAAAGATGGCTTTGATAAATATCAAAATTCCTCTTATGAACAGGTTTAATGAGAGACATTATCTGTGAGATTTTAATTACGTATGACCAACACTACGAAAAAATTATTTTGTGTGCAATGTTAGTATTGCTAATGCACATGGACAATCCAATTTGGATGTATTCATCTTGATATTCAGTAATCTATCATCACATTGGTAAATGGTACGATGTATAGTATATTTTTCAAATATTGCCATTACAATCAAACATA
This sequence comes from Octopus sinensis, assembly GCF_006345805.1. Classification (NCBI taxonomy): domain Eukaryota; kingdom Metazoa; phylum Mollusca; class Cephalopoda; order Octopoda; family Octopodidae; genus Octopus; species Octopus sinensis. The sequence goes on along the minus strand of NC_043001.1, from coordinate 6,608,398 downwards.
TTTCTTTGAATATCGTAATATATGTGAGGTTAGGTGCCATAAAATACACTTTAATTACATTATAAATGTAAACATAGTTTATATGAATAATTTCCTTTATTTGAATGCAATTAATGTTGAATAAAAAGGCAATTGAAAACAATATGAATTATTTTTAAATGAAATAAAACCAAAATGAAAGACACTAGAATTGAAGCGAGTTAGAATAAGGAAAGCGAATGCCTATAACTGAATATACATATATATACGCGTTGCTTCGTATATCAAATATCAAAATAATTAAATTATTCTAATTAATTTATAGAAAACTTAGAGAATGATAAAATAAATAAGAGCAAGAAATAGATAAGCAAAATATTAATTACATCTAAAAATATTTTAGTAGTGTATTGAAATTTGAAATATTGATTGGGTTTGGTTTTATTGTTAATTATGCGATATATGGTTGGTTTTGACAAGTTCCTGACATTTTAACCTACTATTCAAAACAGGAAACCTATACAAGTCTACGTAAAATATAAATCTACAGGGATATTTTTTGGTAAATAAATAATCATGTGCATTATTTACATTTGACGAATATTTGTCCTCATCTTGTTTTTTGTTAACACAACGCTTCGGCTGATATACGTTCCAGCCTTTATCAGTTGTCTTGCGGAAATTTTGAACCCTGGGTTCTAATTCCTAAGGTATTTTTCGATGTTATTATTATTATTATTAGTAGTAGTAGTATTAGTATTCAGGTCACTGCCTGGTATCGAACTCGGAATCTTTCCCGCGCTCTTTACCACAGCGCCATATGTAAATAAATAATATACATAATTCATCGTCTCTTTAATATAGAACTGAAATAGTGATGTTTTCGGCCATATCGGTTTCAAATTTGGGTGCAAGGCCAGCCCAGCAATAATCGAGGAGGGAGTAAGTCGTTTACATGGCCCCTATTGATTAACGGCTACTTATTTGATCGATTCCGAAAGGAGTAAAGACAAAGTCGACCTCGGTGGAATTTGAACTCAGAACGTAAAGATTTACAATATTTGAAACATGAATAGACGCGAAATTATTTATCTGATATCGAAATGCGAGAGAGGCAAAAAATAAAAAAAATTCCCTGTGTTATACTATTTATATTTTTGACTTTTAAAGGGGAAATTTGATCTCGTAGTAACCAACCGTAAAAACATTATTATTGGATATAAAATTAATAATTATATTGAGAGATAACTTTGTTCATATCTCTCACGCTTGTATGGCCCATGGTGAATGCCAACATTGTCATTATCTTTCTTGTCAAAAAGAAATAAGATTTCTGCGCTCAGATTTGGTTCTCAAATTTCAATTTGCTTGCAGCCAATACGAAAGCGGAGACAATAATTGAAATATATAGTTGTCTAATAAATACTATCACTGAAGAATTTGTTTTTGGTTGATGGAATACGTGACCATTTGACTTCTACCTACTTTGGTCCGAACAATTGGCTCCAAATTTGCGTGAAATATTTCCCCGAAATAAATTTTTCTGAATATTAATTTATCAAATAATTTTGCGAATATTTTCAAATACTGCATATGATTTGTATATGTATTTAATAAAAAGTTTCTATGATTGGAACAGAACTTTGTGTGAAAATGTGATTTGAATATCTAAATCATGAAATGTAACCCAATAATCACGGTACTGAATATTTCTAGATTTTCAAAGAAATCATTCTGCTTTGATAAAATACAAATAGTATGAAATAATTCTTATTAATAAACAACTGAAATAACAACGTACCATTAATATATATTTCTTTACTGTCCACAAGGGGCTAAACATAGAGGGGACAAACAAGAACAGACAAAGGGATTAAGTCGATTACATCGACCCCAGTGCGAAACTGGTACTTAATTTATCGACCCCGAAAGGATGAAAGACAAAGTCGACCTCGGCGGAATTTGAACTCAGAGCGTAACGGCATACGAAATACGGCTACGCATTTTGCCCTGCGTGCTAACGTTTCTGCCAGCTCGCCGCCATTAATGCGCCCTTTTTAAAGCCTAGCCAGGCTCATGGGCCCGGTTTCCCGATTTCTGTGGCGTATGTGTTCTCCAGCGTTACTCATTTTTGCCAGCTGAGTGGACTGGAGCAACGTGAAATGAAGTGTTTTGCTCAAGAACACGACACATCGCCTGGTCCAGGAATCGAAACCACAATCTTACGATCATGATGCTGACACCCTAACCACTAAACCACGCGCCTCCACCGAAAAGTTAAGTATTTCATACGCAGCCGCAATATTATTCTCGAACTCAAACATTTGCATAAGACTATGTCAATCGCTTATACAGTTTATTTTGCCTAACCACGTTGTTAACATTTTCTTAACATTTAGTAAGAAGCATTGCGGCAATATTGAAAACTATAACTATTTTTTTCTCCTTTACGAAATGATAAAACTAGTAATATTTTGTATGCTTTCGATGTCACAATAATTTCTGTCACTAAAAAAGCAACGTTCAGAAGATCACAACCGGTTCTTCTCAGACATTCGTGATAGTGGATTTCGTAAAAAAATATATATATAATGATACATTTCAAATGATATTTTGTTTTCATACTCATAAATTCCTCCTCTGTTATGAAATATAAAATTCTATTTCCTCCTGATCGTGTCGCAGCAACATCGGCGTCGTAGTGGAGGCATGACCTGGCACTCCACATAAGTAATGACGTTTCGTGTGCGTAATCCAACGATGACAATGAGCAGGGGAACGTGGGGTTTGATTCTAAGATCCTTCGTAACAAGGGAAAGGGATATATGCTGGTCCTATTGCCAACATTCGTTCTCGCTAGCTAGATTTATTGATCCCTAATATAGTCGCCGCAAGATATGAAGAATTCGATGTTATCTGGCTTTAGAAAGAATGCTTCACTGAAACTTCAAGACGAACTTCGGCAAAAAGCTAAAGAAAGTGAGGCCTGACATAGTAGAGAAGAAAAGCGATATAAATAAATGATATACATGTAATAATAAAGTAATAATACGGCTCATTATAACAGCCTTACCAAACACAAAAATAACTAAACACACAACGTCACAAACTAAACATAATACAATCCCAAACCATAAGATAAAACTAACCCAAACCCAGGCACATTAGAATCAACCATATGTTAGGGAAAACTTGTAAAATACAACAAATTAAATCCAATTGCCACTCCAGACTCTCAGACAAAGAGACCTTACCGAAAATATAAAAATCATGACGTCATTTGGGGTTCCTTATCTGAGACAGTGAAACAATTTTTCACCACACTTGACCGCTGCTTCCCTAAAAGTGGAGTGTACAACAAAATATTCAACCGTCACACTATAAAACTCTCCGATGCAAATAACTATATATGCATCAAGACTTTGAACAACATATTCATAGGATTAACAACCGTAAACTAAGGCGAATATTAGCTCTGAAAATTGCCTTCTCGACATCAAACGTAACTCATACGACCAACCAGCAGAGCAATAATTACAATATCAGTGATAACCATCCAAAGAATAACACTAGCAACAATTCAAATAATAGATCGAGAACACCAAGTGATAATAAAAGGATAATATTGAAAACCAAAATACCGAGCACAGCCAATCCTTCCAACGCTCGATGTACACAAGCCAAAAATATCAAACGGCGATAGATCCAATTGTCTTTTGGATAACTAATGCATGACTAACAACGTGGTATACAAGTGTACTATAAACACTAGAGAAGGCCGATTTAAAATAACTCAAAACTCAAAACCACAACCACATCGCCAGCTTTCGAAATATCTTTAAATGACATGTAACATCGCTGGCAGATTTTATCTGGAGGCTTAACGAAGCGAGACCAAATACGACATTATATGGTCCATAATTAGACACGCGAGTCCCTACAACACTATATCACGGAAATACCAGATATGCTCCAAGGAGCGCAATATGTAGAAATTTATTGAGCAATTATCCAGATGCCTACACGGAGCTAAACCTACATTCACATATTACAAACCTGACCATATATCACTTGATGTATACATCGCGCCCACGATTCTTAAATCACCTGAACATGCGGAACTGTATTCGAATTACTAAATTGGACATATGATCTAGCAATATAGATCTGCATACGTATATATATATACATATATATATATATATATATAATATATATATATATATATATATATATATATACGTATGCAGATCTAAATTGCCAGTACATGTATATATTTATATATATATGTATGTGTGTATATGCACATGTGTACGTATATGTGTGTGTACGTGTGTGTGCATGTATGTATATGTACATATATATATATATATATTTATATATATATATCTATATATATATCTGTGTATGTATATATATTTAGACATATATATATATATATATATATATATGCGTCTAAGTATAAACAAAAAAAGATTTGCGTCTAAATATTATCTTCCTTTCAACTTCTACATCCTTTTCTTTCTCTTAACATTTACAACAGTGAAAGCTGGTTATGTCATTTTGTCTAAACTTGAATGTATACTTTCCACGTTCACATTTGAAATGTTGTGCTTCTATAATTTTTCTCTGATTTTACTCATTCTCGAAATCGATGGAAATATAGCGTTACGTAAACCGACTCAAGAAATCTCTAGTGATAGTTGTTATTTATGTACCTGAATAGACCCAGGACGGGTCGAAACGCTTTCTACCCCATGAAGTCTATTACACATTCCATCTTCTATTGTATTAATACTATACACACACGCATATATTTGCGCTTGCATATGTGTCTGTGTGTCTATGGGCGTGCGTGAGTATGACAAACGGAAAGACTTCATAAGTAAAAAAGAATAGCAATCATATAAACGTACTCCCTGAATATAATGCTTTGACTGTAAGTTAAAGTTCATCTGGGAACTTAAACGGCAAAATATCACGTATCATTATGGTTGGATAGTGGAGGAAAGACCAGAGAAGAGTAAAAGGAAGAACAAGAGATAGTTTTGAGAAAGAAAACATGAGTGGTTACATGGTCGGCGACAAAATACAATTATCGGAGGTTAGAATAAAGTCACTAAAATGTCTCGATAAACTCCTAGTATTGCATTGGTACGGTGGTGGTAGACCTTTCAAGTTTACCAGATACCTCGTTTCGAGGTCAAAGGGCAGCATTCCATTTTCCTATCCAAACCATGTTTTCAACCCGATGTTTACTTACTTCGCGATCGAATTTAGAAACGGAGATATATATTTCGAGGGGATTTGTATATATATATATATATATATATATATATATATATATATATATATATATTATTATATATATATATATATATATATATGCATATGTATATATATATATATGTGTGTGTATGTGTATGTGTGTGTGTGTGTATGTATGTATGCATGTATGTATGTATATGTGGGTGTGTAGATAGATATATAAATAAATATGTGCGTGTGCGCAGTCGATATTTATATAACCACATATGTATAATTACACACATATATATCTGTGTATAGCATATATATATATATATATATATGTGTGTGTGTATGTGTGTATGTATGTATGTATGTATAAGTATAGATTTATACATAAATGTCTGCGTTGCAGTGTACGTATATTCATGTGCTTTATTGCATGTTATCATTTGGAGATAAAAAAATATATCCAATTAAATCTGATAAATATGAAGTGAACGTAGCTGTTGCGATTAAAAGAATTTCACCATAAATACATTTAAAGTAAATAACGTATAAATCGCTGGATTAAAATCCAGGTGTATTTTATTTACACTCAGTTGAAATGTTGTTATAACGATTACACATTCGCCTTATGAATTGGTCGATGTCGTAGAAGATGCAATGTTAAATTTTTATTATCTTTGTACATTTTGTAAATTCTTGTAAACATTTTGACATTAATTGCACAACTTTCATATAAATTCATTGATAAATTCCAACAAACATATTTTCTGGAATATTTTTACTGAATAAAATGTTCAACATAATCATTTGACATAATCGTTAGAAAGCTTTTCCATTTATGTACGACGATGATGATGTATCTCTTGATAAACACTGTCGAAATAATCACAATTTAACCCAAACAAGTATTAAGAACTGTATCGGTGCAGAGTATTAATATGATATAAAATCGTTTTTATCGGAGATTTACATTCACTGAAAACGGAAATAAAAAGTAATTAGAGTTATCCCTCATATACATTTCGATGTTAATTACATAAAATTACAAAATTTTTATTTACAAATTCATTTATTGACTTATTGAATTAGACATTCAATGTCATAAGATTGAATTCAAAAAATGAATTTTTTTGGTGTTGGGGTGTGCTTCTCTTCCAGCTTCGTTTGTCTTTTAGAAATGTTCAAACAGAATATTTGCTCAAAAGCATGAATGTTTCAGCCTTAAGAATGTTATTTCCATACCATCGCTGTTTCGCTTTCGGAACACTTGCCTGGAACTCGTGTAATTTCCCTATCTTGAGTCTTATGAATCTAAATCTCGGAAACTATTTAAATAACGTTTTTTGTTGGTCTTTGTCAAAGCTGTATATACCCGTCTCTGTGTTTCATAATGTGTAAGAAATACACAGACACGAGCATTCTTTGGGGGAAGGATCGGCCAGGTGATGTTTGCAGATGATATAATACCATTGGTTAATCAGATGGTAACTTTCACCTTCGCTTTGAATGTGTTCTCTGCCAAGTACTGTAAAGCAGGGAATAGAATTAGTGGGAATGCTGGTAGCTCGCGTTAAAATTCTGAATTTGAAGTTCTATAATCTGTATAGGGAAAGTAGGGCGTGCTTTAAGGTGCGCGGTGAAGAAAGTGAATGGTTTGATGTGAAAATGGGGTTAAGACAAGTTTTTGTAATGTCTTAGTGGCCGTTAAACTTATATATGGATGGTGTGGTGAGAGAGGTAAATGATAGAACACTTGGCAGGAGTAGTCAAATAGGGGGTAGAGAATGAAGAGAAATAGCAGGTGAGTCAGTTGTTGCTTGCTGATGATACAGCACCGGTGGCGAAATCGGAAGTGCAACTGAGAACACCGGTGGTAGAGTTTGGAAGAGAGTGTGAGAGGAGGTAACTGAAAGTGAATGTGGCTAAGAATAAGGTGACGAGATATTCGAGTGATTGAACAGCTCGTACGATGGATATGAGTATAAATAGTGGGATTTTAGAGGAGATGTGTGTTTTTAAGTATTTGGGGTTACATGTGACGGCTGAGGCCGTGAGATATAGTGTGAGGGAGTTGTGAAAGGTATACTTGGAAATAAAAGGTTGAGTATGAAACGAACGGGTCTGTGTATGAGGTCCTGATTGTGCCATCAATGTTATGTGGTGAAGAGACGTGGGTACTGAGATTGGCGGAAAAGCGGCGACTAGTTGTGTTTGACATGAGATGTCTGAGGGTTATGGTTGGTGTGTCACGGATGGACAGGATGAGGAATGAGGAGATACGAAGACGAGCAGGAATGATAGAAAAACTAAATACCGAATTGGATATACGAATGATGAGGTGGTTTCGATGCATGAAGAGGATGGATGAGGGGCGGATGGTAAGGAGGGTGATGAAGATTGAAGTGGTAGGCAGTAGAACCAGACGCAGACATCGGTTTGTGTGGATGGATGGAGTGAAGAAAGCTTTAATGGTTAGAGGTATTGGAGTGAGAGAGGCAAAGGAGTTTATAAATGAGAGGAAAGCAAAAGAGTTTATAAATGAGAGATTTTGCGGACGGATGAGTGAAACGTGATGTTGCTCAAATGGCTACGAAACCAGCATGATACGGCAAGGGTAAACCAGCATATGCTGTCGGACCCCGCCGCTGATAGTGGTGGTTGCGTTCAATACTGTGACCCGAGCATAGAACGGGGCGCACCTATTTAAAGTGGGAGGTGAATGGAATGCCTGGTGTCTGTCTTGTTGGGACTACTCCCTCCTAAAAAATGGAGAAAAGGCCAGGATATATATATATATATATATATATATATATATATATATATATATATAAATTTGAAATTCTATGTATCACTGTTAATTTTGAACTCGGCATAGATAGCCAGCTATCGAAATATCGTTCAATCAATAAGATATCTGTTGCAATCGCATCGTGCACTGTGTATCATCTATTTACCTTTACGAGGATTTACGTCAATCCTTTTGAAATAATAAAAAATAATAATAATAATAATAAATAATAATAATAATAATAATAGTAATAATAATAATAATAATAATAATAATAATAATAATATAATAATAATAATAATATAATTTAGAGAGTTTATGGATTTAACAAAGAAATAGATATGAAATTTGGATTAGAAAAATGCGCCAAAGTAACCATGAAAAGAGGAAAACTAGTTAAGAGTAGCAACATCACACTAGACAAAACCAATGAAATAAAAGAATTAGACCAAAGCCAAACTTACAAATACTTAGGAATCCATGAATTAGATAAGACACAACACACACAAATGAAAGAGAAAATAATAAAAGAATATTATAGACAAGTTAGATCAATACTAAAAACAGAGCTCAATGCTAACAACACGATAATAGGTATTAACACTTTAGCTGTCCCAGTTATAAGTTACAGCTACAATATCCTTAACTGGACACTAAATGAACTGACCAAAATAGATAGGAAAACAAGAAAAATAATGACAGGATCTAGGATGCATCACCCAAAATCTGACATAGAGATACTATATATACAACGTATAGAAGGTGGTAGAGGACTTATACAGCTGGAAAACTACTATAAAATAACCACCATTGGACTGCAAAAATATCTACTTCAGAAGGAAGGAAAACAAATAGCGGTAAAACACGAGCAAAACAAAAAACTGTTCTCAGTATTTAAGGAAGCTGACAAGTACAAACAAGAAATCATACCACCTAATAAATATGAAGAAGAAGAAGAAGAAGAAGAAGAAGAAGAAGAAGAAGAAGAAGAAAAGAAGAAGAAGAAACAAAAAAAGCTATAAAACAAATGAAATCCAAACTAAAAGTAGAACAGCAACGAACCATGATAAAACGATGGCAAGAAAAGCCCCTTCATGGCAAATAGTAGACTAAACTAAACGCAAAAGAAATAGACAGAGAAAAATCCCAGCAATGGTTGAGAAGCTCAGGACTCAAAGCAGAGACAGAAATGTTTTTAATTGCAGCACAAGACCAAAGCCTCCCCACCAGAAATTACCAAAAACATGTAATGAAAAGAAATATAACAAGTAACTGCAGAATATGTGGAGATGGACAAGAAACAACAAATCATATTATCTCTGGCTGCCCAGTCCTGGCTAAGAAGGAATATATTCACAGACATGACAGAGTTGGAACCTACATACACTGGAAGCTATGCCAACATTATGGAATAACAACAGAAAAAAGATGGTATAGGCACACACCAGAAAAGGTCACAGAAAACGAGAAAGCAACCATACTTTGGGATATGCCAATACACACAGACAGAGAAATTAAGGCCAACAGACCAGATATAGTTGTAAGAGATCATGAAGAATAAAATGGTTTCTAAATGATGTATCAATACCGGCAGATGACAACGTGTCTCTAAAAGAAATGGAGAAACTTTCAAAATACAAAGACCTGGAAATAGAGGTAACCAGAATGTGGAGTCTAAAAACAGAAACAATTCCTATCATAGTAGGTGCTTTAGGCATGATATAAAAATATTCAGACAAATACATAACAAAAACACCAGGACTTACAAACACATAACATACAGAAAATTGCACTACTAGGCACTGCACACATCCTACGCAGAACACTTTCCATACAATAACCATCAGAACATCACAACAAATCACAACACATACCTAAGGCACACAGAGCTGCGCTCGGTAGTGAAGTGAAAGCACGCTATAAAAATAAAGCTACTGAATGATAATAATAATAATAATACGAAGACGAAGAAGAAGAAGAAGAAGAAGAAGAAGAAGAAGAAGAAGCAGAAGAAGAAGAAGAAGAAGAAGAAGAAGAAGAAGAAGAAGAAGAAGAAGAAGAAATGGGACAAGAAGTGGAACAAGAAACATTTATAGAAGTTACATAAGAAATGATACGAGGAACGATAAAATCCCATGATTTTCCCTAATTTTCTTCTTATATGTATATATATATATGTGTGTGTATGTGTGTGTGTGTGTGTCTGTGTGTTTGTGTATGTATGTGTGTGTGTGTGTGTGTGTGAGAGAGAAATTTATTATTGTTTAGATAAATAAATGAAATACAATTATCAACAGGTAGTAAGGCACTGAAGAAAAATTGCAAGCCAAAGGTGAGTTAGTGCGTAAAACATTGATGTGTACAAATAAAGTTTCACAGATGTTAGACATAAAAAGTAAATAAATTTTAATACACAAAATGGTGAATATCGTTGTGAATTTTTTCAATGAAATTTTAGACCAAATATTTTTAAAATGCTCTGAAAAATACACTTTCAAACTTTCATAAGCTGAAGGACAAAGAACACCGGTAGGTATAATTTGATTATTTCCTACCGCAAAACTTCTTTTAACAATATCATGCGCAAAAATTTATTCACCTAAACTTTTCTTTTATATGAAAAGTTTTTTTCTACACGGAAACTTTTTAGTAATAGGTGTTTCTCTCTCTTTTCTGGGTGTGCGTAAAACTGAACTTGCGAAAATATACATTAATATTTCTAGTTTTGTAGTAACATTTTTGTATAAAAACTTTTGTTAGGTTAAAATATTTTTATATTTACTCTCCTACGTATAGATCTATCATATGAATGTTTACATCCTCCGTTAAAAAATATAACTCGCTTTACTTAAACAAATATATGTATAAAACTTTAACATATTTTCAAACCATTCTTAATATTTTACTCATATACACTTACATCCTCCTATATAATGTTAAATAAATAAATAAATAAAGAAACATATATATAATGTTAAATATACATGTTTTTTTGAGAGTATATATGTATGTATATTTATGAGTATATATGTATGTATATATGTATATATGGATATATATATATAAATGTGTATAAGCATGTGTAAATATATATATGCTTATAAATTTATATACGTATGTGTGTATGTATATACTTTTTGGGGTTTGTTTGTCTGTCAGTATGTATCTGTGATATATATATATATAACTTAATGAACTGGTATATTAATCGGAAAACTGTTCCACTATCGAACGGTTTCGCTAGAAAGCAAGATGAAAAGAAATGCATATGTTGTCTCTATCTATTATCTATTTACCTAAATATAACATTGTATATCTGTGACTGCGTACGCGATGTTTTATGCGATTATATATATATATATATATATATATATAATCGCATAAAACATCGCGTACGCAGTCACAGATATACAATGTTATATTTAGGTAAATAGATAATAGATAGAGACACACATATGCATTTCTTTTCATCTTGCTTTCTAGCGAAACCGTTCGATAGTGGAACAGTTTTCCGATTAATATACCAGTTCATTAAGTTACAAATCACTGAGGAAGGATCGAATGAATTATAGATGATTATATACAAATTGATTAGCCATAAATATTGGAGTCGCTAATTAATGTGGTTCAATTACATGCAGCTACTGAAACAGTGACCCGTTTGTTGATATTGCTTGGATTTAAGAACGGCTTTAATTCCAACACAGTACAAGGCGGCGAGCTGATAGAAACGTGAAAACGCTGGGCAAAATGCTTAGCCGTATTTCGTCTGTCTTTACGTTCTGAGTTCAAATTCAACCGAGGTTGAGCTTTGTGCCTAGAGTACTAAATTAGAAATCTTTGGTGTATAAAACAAAGTATAAATACATCTGCTGACACATGATTTTATTCGAATATATATTATGTTGCTAATGATAGAGTAGTTTACTATACAATAAATACGATATGTTCAACGACAAAATGCAATAATACCGTTCTGGGAATGAGAAATTTCGACACAATATATTTGGTTGGCATAAACTCGGTTAATACAGTGCAGATACAATAATAAAATGTTATCATTAACAGATAATTATTTCATACCAACAAGGACCAAATCTGGAATTCTTTTCCAAATTTCCGAAAGTTAGGATAGAAGTGAATTTATATTATATAGCATGTATATGCATAACTAAGAATTTATGATCAGCAACAAGGATAGAATTCAAATATGGAGTTGCTTTAAAATTATGAAAATATGTAAATTGTTTTGTTATGTTACTTTTAATATTTTACCAAATTATTTCTTGAAAATGTTTCAAAATTTAAATTTTCGATGTGATCCTTGATTCGAATTGCATTTAATGATGTGGGTGAAACAGATTTATGATATTTAACCAGGCAAAAGTGCACAAAATTGTTAGCTTTAGTATATATGAAAGGCACAAAGTAAATGTGTGTTATTTATCAGAATAATGAATGTCGAAATATTTTTATAGTTCAGTCTCCATACCAAAATTCCAGTGAGCTTTTATTAGCTTTTCTATTTGGGAGAAGTGTAGAAGTGTATAGAAACTTGGCTAAAATATTTTTAACTAAACTTCTGTAAATTTCAAAGTAAATGATTTGTATTTAATCGTTTAAATTTTGTTTTATTTCTTTTGATCTGTTAGAAGCAATAGCGGTTTTCATTGCGCGTTCAACAGGACAAAAGAAATCCTGTGCTTTATTTAGAAACTGAGTGATGTCTAAAAAATCTACTATACCTAGATTATTGGCTATTATGCTCGCTCATACTAATCATTAAATGCAGATAGGATATAAAAGCTTGGTATGTTTTGTGGTGATATAGCAGGCTATATAAAAATCTCATTTTTATAACATTTATATCTGGATTTTTGGCTTAATACTCTCTTTCAGGTTTATTATTTCTATCATATCTTTTGATAAAGAGATAGTTTATTTTATGACAACGGATGTTTACAATATATTACTGACCGAATAGCAGGGCTGTGTAAATTGAATATATAGCATGTGGGTGTATTATTGTCATTGTGTAGAACATATGCCTTCATTTACAAACTTTCGCACGTAAATTCGTACTTTTTTATTGAATTTTCTATCATGGAACTTGTGTGTGTGTTTTGATATTTTCCTTAGGCATTGTGAAAAAAAGACCAATAACCTGGAGAAAAAGTGTCGAACCTCCTTCGGTCGTGCATGACCATGGGATTGCAACTGGAAAATTACCCTCCGAAGTACAATTCCGCGTAAGGTGGTTCATGGAGGACCAGACTTTCTTTCTACAGATGAGTGGACAGGAGCAACGTGAAATAAAGTGTTTTGGTTAAGGACTCGACACTCAACCCATTAGGGGTATCGAATTCCCTGCCTCGTGATTATGAGCCCAACGCTCAAACTACTGAGCCATTGAGCTACACCTGGAGTAGATCTCAATTTGCGTAAGCTTTATAGAGATGTGTTAGACGAGTTATAGAGCATTAATAAGATACTCAGATACTGAAGGAATACATGAGTATCATATGAAACTCAATGATAATATATTATTTACATTATTTACATTTGACGGATATCTGTCCTCATCTTCTTTGTTGTTAACACAACAGTGCTATCTCCAGTCTTCCAGTCTTCAAATGTCATGAGTTAATTTCGAACCATGGTTCTCATTCCTAAGGTATTTTTCGATGTTATTATTATTTCTTTTCTCCTTCTTTCTTCAAATTTTCTTCCGTTTCTCTCCGAGTGTTTTCCATACACCTAGGGCAGAGAAGCTCATTGTTATTATAATGTTTTTTCATTCTTTCTTCAAATTTTCTTCCGTTTCTCTCCGAGTGTTTTCCATACACCTAGGGAAGAGAAGCACATTGTATGCATTCCCAGATTACACACGCAAATTCACAGATAAAATATGTATTTAAAAATTAATAAATAAATAAATTCATGGATGGATGTTGTTTTCACAGCGATAATGCTCTTCTCAGTACATGAGCCATTCCTGTTAATACGATTTTTTCCACTTTCTGTAGGGATGGTAAGTCTGGAATCATTTTCAAATAGGTTTCAATACCTTTTTTTATCATTCCTAGAGATCCTACAATCACTGGTACTGTAGTCACCTTGAGATGCCACATTTTTTCAAATTCTATTAGCAGGTCTTTATATTTACTAATCTTGTCAAATTCTTTGGCCGCTATATTGTGATCGCAAGGGATACTCATGTCAATCAATAAACACATCTTTTTTGTCTGATCTTTTATAATAATATCCGGTTTATTATCTTTAATAGTCTTGTCAGTCTGTACGGGGAAGTCCCATAGAATCGACACATTTTCTCCCTCAGTCACAGCTTCAGGATGGTGTTTGTACCATTTGTCAGCGGTTTTATTATTATTATTATTATTATTACTTTTTTTTTTCTTCTTTCAAATTTGCTTCCATTTCTTGCCGAGTGTCTTCCCGACTCCTAGGGCAAAGAAACTCATAGTATACATTGGTAGGCCATTAAACCAAACTCAGTAGTTCGTTCATTTTTTTTTTTTTTTTTTTTAAATACATGAGCAGCAACAGTTCTCACATCGACAATGCTCTTCTCAATACGTGTGATGTACCAGTTAAGACAATCTTTTGCACTTCTTGCAGGGATGGTAAGCCAGGGATCATTCTCATATAATTTTCGGTTCCCTTCTTGATCATTCCTAGTGCTCCTACGATCACTGGTATTGTAACCGCCTTGAGATGCCACCTTTTCTCAATTTCAATGAGTAGGTCTTTATATTTTCTGAGCTTGTCAAACTCTTTCGCTGAGATATTATGATCACAGGGGATGCTCATGTCGATCAATAAGCAAACTTTATTGTTTTGGTCTTTCACAACAATATCTGGTTTATTGGCCTTGATGGTTCGGTCTGTATGTACTGGAAAGTCCCACAGAATGGTTACATTTTCTCCTTCAGTTACAGCCTCAGGGTGGTGATTATACCACTTGTCGGCAGTTTTGATATTGTAATGCCGACTTATTAGCCAGTGGAGATATTGGTCAAATCTGTCATGTCTTAATTTATACTCCACTGGTGCTAAGACTTTACATCCAGAGATTAGGTGATCCACTGTTTCAATCATGTCGTTGCAGAATCGGCATTTTGGGTCTGCTCCATTTTTCATCACATTGGCCTGGTAGTTCCGGGTTAATAGGCTTTGATCTTGAGCAGCCAGGATGAAACCTTCGCTCTCTGCTTTTAGCCCTGAGCTCCGTAGCCACTGATGGGTTTGCTTCTGGTCAACATCAGCTTGTTTGCTGCGGGTCACATATTTGCCGTGCAGAGGTTTCTCCTCCCACCTATCAGCCAATTGCTCGTGCGCTTTTTTCATTGCCATAATTTTCACCTTCTTTGCAACAATAGTTGCCGTACTTCCCTCGGGTTGCTAAGTTTGGGTATCCTGCACGAGATCAATAGCAAATTTTTTGCTTTCCTTTATGATAGAATGAAGCTTCTTTCGTCTCTCGTGATTTTCCACGAGCTTTAGCATCCAGTCATTCGATATTTCGAGATATTTGGCCAGTCCAATTGTGGTTGTTTTGTATGCTAGTTCAAATTGGATCAGGCCTCGACCTCCTTGGGCTCTGGGAAGGTAAAGGCGATCTACGTCTGCCTTTGGGTGGTGCATCCTATTACAACTCAGCAGCTTGCGTATTTTCCTATCTATATTCTTTACTTCACTCATATTCCAGTTCAACACATTGTAGCTATAAGTAACAACTGGAACTGCTAAGGAATTTATCGCTAACACCTTGTTATTATTATTATTATTATCATTATTATTATTATTATTATTATTATTATATTATTATTATTATTATTATTATTATTATTATTATTAATAATATTATCATTATTAGTATTATGATTATTATTATTCAAGTCACTGCCTAGAATCGAACTCGGAATCTTGATGCTAGTAGCCGGAGCTCTTAACCACTACGCCATATGCGCTGATGAAGCCTGGATGGTATATCAGCCGAAACGTTTTGTTAAAAACAAACAATGTGAAGACAAATATCCGTGCAATGTTAATAATGTAAATGATGTACATAATTCCTCATCTCAAATATAGAATTGCATGATGATAAATGTGTTATTTCTTTGTAATCTCGTTTTCTGTTTATATATATATATATGGTACAGAGAGTGGGTTAGCTTTGATACTAGCTGTTTAAAAGCTATTCCTAAAGTGACACGCGAACAATTGTTCTGAAGAATTTTACTGCCACTATTTCTATAACTCTTCTTAATCACCAGTATATGGCAACCTGCCCATCTTTCTATTGTAACAACAGCTTGTAAAAACGTTTGACTCTTTTATACATAAACAAAGATGGGTGCAAACATCTGTGCGTGTATCGACTCTCCAAAACCATCCAGCAAAATACATTTGTATTATGAAAGAAAAACCTCTCTGAAACCACACGCTTTTCTATCACCGGAATTTGTTTTCACAGGTGGAAAGTGATAATTTCTCTAACCAGTTCCTACATCCAGTCCCCTTTCAACTATTGAAAGGTACGAATGCGTTCCGGTTACGACAATGGATTTGTAAGTGACAGGCAGAAATGTACCCGAAAAGAACAAACAGTGAACACATTTGTAACACTCTAAATTTACATATAACGCATTCAATAAGTCTTTTGGATCGTATGTGGTACGTACACCAACAAACGTATCACAGCTTTGCAAAATGTTAGATTTAGATTATATAAACCAATTCAGAAGCTTATTTAAATTAAGAAAATGAGATTATAAGCAGATATTAGGTAATTATACATATAATTTATAAACTTGGAGACATTTTATCTTTCAGTTTCAAAAGACATTTTATAACTTCTTTCAGAGGAATTCTATTCTGAAAATAATTAAATAAATCATTAACATACATCGATTGTGACAAAAGTTAGTAGATATCTTGAAGGTAATCAGTTAAGTTACTAACTGATGAATGAACATCTAAACAATCTCCCGCTCGAAGTGATTGGATACCCGAAATTTTCTGGTAGACATCTCGTAGACCCTAAAGAACCTTTAAATGCTGTAGTGTAAGGAGAATTATAATAGTGCCCCAAAAGCTCGGAAAAAAACGTAATGGATATATCTTTGATGAATTCTGCGATTTGGAGCCGACATCTGTTAATCGACTGCAATAATTCAGCGGTTAATCTATATATTTTCAGCCCTAGGAATCATAAAATCGATCATTAGGCTTCCTCAGCGTACACATGACTGAAAGTATAATATCCCTCTAGATGGGACGCTGCTGTATTGCAGGAGTGAACGCCTACAGCTTTTGAGGAAAGTGACAGGTCGACTACATCAATTCTAGCACTGATGGTTATTTCATTTTATCAACCCTGAAATAATGAATGACAAAGGGGGCCTCAGCGTAATTTGATTTCATTACTTAAAGAGCTGGAGGAAAATGTCGCTACATATTTTTTTCCAGCACGCTGATTTAGTAGATCTATGGCATTCCTGATTTTCTTTTGTTCAGATTTTCATATCCGAAATGTAAACGCACCCTATGGAATCAATCTCGTTATTTCAACTTGGCAATCTCAGCCGTGGAACTCCGATCAATAGAATAGCTTACTCGTGAAATTAACGTGCAAGTGGCTGAGCACTCCACAGACGCGTGTACCCTTAACGAAGTTCTCGGGGAGATTCGGTGTGACAAGGCTGGCCCTTTGAAATACAGGCACAGCAGAAACAGGAAGAAAGATAGTTATATTGAAAGAATACACCAGTGTTCGCCATCACCTACTCCTCGAGCTTCGTGGAAATTTAGGTGTTTTCGCTCAATAAACACTCACAACGCCCGGTCTGGGAATCGAAACTGCGAACTTATGACCGCGAGTCCGCTGCCCTAAACACTAAGCCATCTGCATATTAAGTGAAACATATATACTCAGTTGTTGCCTTTAATGTGTAAGTTATTGCAAATAATTATTTCGTGAATTAGTGAAGAATTTCTTTTAATATCTTGCATATTTAACATAGTTGGCCCTTAATTCTAAATGTTCGTGTGTGCAAGAGTACGTGCATGAACAAATAATTTCATTTACGGAAGCTTATTTCTTCAGGATTTCAGCTCAAAAATTATAAATATAAAATCTCGACTTCGTACTCAAAATGATTTTCCATGAATTAATCTTATGTAGTAAACAGTTGTTATATGCAATAGAAGCAGTATTGGATTAATTAGTCATTTATATATCGTAGGTCATGTAAATCACGAGTTCAGGTGATCGACGAGAACATCGAATCTTGTTAAACATCACTATTCACAATGCGCTTTGCATCGTTTAACTTTCGAATGATGCTCCTGAACTTGCTAGGCAAACAGGCCACTTCAAATACAATATATTGTAAAATGCAAACTCTTTAGGTAAATTCGTCGTTCTGCTATACATCGTCTTTACAGACAATATATAGTAGAAGCAGGCGAGGTTTCATCCCAGAAGGGTTATAGCGAGAATGCTAGACGTATTTCTGTGTCGTTGGCCATTGTGAATAGCGCGTACTCACTGGTACCAGCAAAACAGACGAACTACATTGCAATCGATACGGGTAAATAGTTAATATATCATATTTGGAGATCGAATAATTATCCGGTGAATTAAAACAGGCTACATGCAACGATATTAGTACAGGATGTGGCAGAAAAGTTGCCAGCTTTCAAAAGCCAAACACAAAAGATACAACAAACAAGGATGCTCTCTACTCCAGGCCTGGAAGATAAAATAATATGGCATTTCATAACCTTCATAGAAATACAACGTTTCTTCATGCATTTTCATGTTTATGTCTTATTAACCTTTGAAATCAGGGTGACCTTTCTGCGTCAGCTTGTATTAGATTCAATTAACATTTATACATCAGTTCTATATTCAAGAGATGAGGAATCATTTCCATTATTTACATTTGACGGTCATTTGTCTTCATCTTGTTTGTTGTTAACACAACATTTCGACTTATATACCCTCCAGCTTCATTGAAAAATACCTTAGGAGTGAGAACCCAGGTTCAAAATTTCCCCAAGGCACCTGATGCAGGCTTGGAGGTTATATCGGCCGAAACGTTGTATTAACAACAAGCAAATGATGAGGACAAATATCTGTCAAATGTAAATAATATTCATACATCACTCTTATCATACTAAATGTAAATACATCGTGAAAGGCAAATTTACTGCGCTATTTTTCCCAAGAGAATATTCATTCAAAATTGTCATTTTAGCATGCATGAACATTAATCGTGTAATTATATTCTTTTTCATGTATATTTGCCAATGAATTAGTAGCTGTCTGGATTTGCAATTTTACAGTTTAAACAATATAATCTAATTTATAAAGGCTTCGCAATACTTCATCTCTTGAAAATTAATTAACACTATAGACATTTTCATTTCCAGAAGCTCCACAACATGAACGGTATATATTTCAATATGTCAGGTGATACAAAATGGAGGAATATTGTGTTCTGATATGGATTATATTTATATCAAATAACTTTTGTAAATTAATAGATTTCCTTTGAGAAGAGATAGTAAAAGCAGTTTGGATGAGACATAATCTGACACTGGGAATTCTATATCAGGTTCTGCTTTGAAATACTAAAATTAAGTCGCCTATCTGGCCTGGAGCGAATGTCAAGCGATATCCATAAATATAACATATACGGACATGTTATTATGGAAAACATGCACCAGAGTATAAAGGCATTACTGCTAATTCTAACTATTGTCCAACTAAATCTACTTTATCGGGTATAAAATAAATTTATTGAGTAAGCGAACATTGCGATCTTGTTATCCTTTGCCCCGACTGCATGGCCCGTGCAGATTTTTACAGCATTAACTAAGCCTTGGAGGAATTATAATTAAGTTACTCAACACGAAACCGTTGAGAATGCGTTTCTTGAAAAGTAAGTTATACTTCAAGGCCAATCTGTATAAACTAATCCGAACTGTCAGATTGCACGATCATGATTTTGTCAATGCAAATCTTATATCTTTCACTCCTTTCCTTCCAAACTGCGTACATTCGACTCATAAATATGTATCAGTTTAAAATAAAACTTTCTTGAAAGATCGCACAGTTTGTGAAATTTTGACGTTTTTATTACAAAATTTGCTGCTACTTCGTTGCTACATAGAACCAGACTGTTATGTTGGAAATTCAATAAGTTTCTTTCCATCCTCACTGACAAATTATTTTAGTATCTGGAAAACAGTGTACTAGAGACGCACTAAATATATTATTGACAACTAGATGAATCTGCTGAAAGAGTTACTTTCAGTGCTGATATATTTGGAAAATTTTCTCTATACGATATTGTGGCTAAGAGGGCTGTGCTCATCATTTGAGATACTAGGCAATGTCGAAGGAAACAAAATTCTAGGTATACTGTACAACTGAAATGAAATTCGATAATGAAACTAAAAATAAAATGTAAGTAAATTGCGTGATTATATATTTATAGATTTCTTATACACTGTTTAATTTAATTTTGATAAATACACTTTTCAGCTGGTATAAGAAAGGTGATGACTAAATGAATTTCTATGAAATATTCTTAAAACAGAAGCACAGTTTATAATATGTTGAAGGAGAAGTACAATGTAGAGCTGGGGGTTGTGGAATTACATTGTAGGAGTTGGGCAAGGATGAGCCAACTTCTAATTTGGAAGAAGGTAATAGTGCAGAGGTGGGAGTATGTGGAGCCCGTAGCAGGACTGAGGGAACGAGTATAATGATATAGGGCTTGGTAAAATGTATAGTGTGAGGTTATAGAAATGGACACATCACTTGACCGAGAAAAGGGGGAGGGCAACACCGTACATTATAGAGTGTAAGGTTTTACTTGATTGCAAAAATCATAGCAAAGATGAAAGAATATGATGCCTATATCACTAATTACCCAGACGCAAGCATTCCTGGATAATTAGCAGGAACAATAAAATTACTACATCTTAAATCATTTGGATGTATTAAGTTCAATCCAGAATCCTAAATATAATCCAGTGGTTATAGGAAATAACTTATATTAATAGCAGTTTTACCCAGGTGCTTTTTTTTTCATCCGTCTTCTTTTCCATTTGACACTACTGTCTCTGAAGAAGAGTATATTGCTCGAAACGTAAAACCACCTTTCGGACCTTCCCTGAGTGTTTGCTAATACTTTACATGTGCCACGTCCTCGCGTTGTTGTGTTTTTTTATGCTTGTGCTTCGTGTTTTGGGATTTACAATATATATATATAGGGAGAGTTCACAAAAAAGCAACGAAGACAGGTGGTATACAAAACAAACAGATGTATTAGTATAACGTTCAGAAATAGAAAAAGTCTTTTACGTTTCGAGCCTACGCTCTTCTACAGAAAGGGACTCAGAAAAAAGTATATATATATGTGATTGGGTATTATCTGGTAGTTGATTAATGATTTAGATGTATTTCTCCATTTTCTTATTTTGTATATATATATATATACTTTTTTCTGTGTCCCTTTCTGTAGAAGAGCGTAGGCTCGAAACGTAAAATACTTTTTCTATTCCTGAACGTTATACTAATACATCTGTTTGTTTTGTACACCACCTGTATATATATATATATATATATAATATATATATTATATATATATATATATATATATATATATATATATATATATATATATATATACATATATATATATATATATATATATATATACATATATATATATATATATATATATATATATATATATATAATATATATATATATATTATATATAATATATATTATATATATATATATATATATATATATATATATATATATATATATATATATATATATACTGCACGATTCTTTCGATTTCCGTCAACCAAATCCACTCAAGAGTATTCTGTTTGCTCGTAGCTATGTTCCAAGACACACACCTGAGGTGGCACGCAATGGGATCAAACCCGGAACCTCGTGGTTACAATGCATACTTCTCGCTACAGAGCAATGCTTGCACCTGTGCATGAAACAAAAATCGAAACTTTCGTAAGATGATTGATTTTCGGATGTTTACTCGCAGATCTGCAACGTAATAAGTTAGTATTTGAATTTTTTTAATTTTATTTACATAGAAATACTTCCATATAGACGTAGAAAGTGATATGTTTGCCAGCTTAATCACAATATAAAAGCTTTACAGACATCAGCAAATTTAGTTATCAGTATGAATGTTATTGATATCTTGTAAGTTTAAAATAAAATAAAGTCTGCGAGAAGTTTATTGGTTGATAACAAAGACAGGAAAAAACATTATTGACTAAAGTCTTTGACGTAAATGAAAAAAAAAATTAAGAAAATTAGACAAATACTAAACAAAATCACTGAAATCTATTTAGGTCTACTTACTACCCTCAGACGACAAGTTGGAAAAGTTGGTGAATAATTAGCGATACTCATTTTGATTTTTTTTGGAATAAACAGCTGCTCATTTCGGGTTAGTAGGATATAACATTACTCCACCTGCTGCTATGATATTGGTGGTAGTAGTAGTAGTAGTAGTAGTAGTAGTAGTAGTAGTAATGGTGGTGGTGGTAGTAGTAGTGGTAGTGGTAGTAGTAGAAGTGGCGGTTGTGGCGGTGGTGATGGGTTGGTAGTCGTGGTTTGGTGGTATTGTTTATTTCACGGAGAAGGTATTAGTAGAAACTGTGGCCGCTGTACTACTACAACTAGCAGCAGTGGATGGTGATAGTAACAACAGAAGTAGTAGTGGTGATAGTAGCAGCGGCGGCAGTAGCTGTGGTGGTAGCAGTAACAGCAGCAGCAGCAGCAGCAGAATGTTCTAGCATGGAGAGAAGACAATGAAAGCGCTTTATTTTTCTTTAGATACAGATATGTGTTGGCACAGATTATTGCTTGAAAAATACTTGGTATTATTCGCTCTAAAACGACTGTTACAGATTTTTTTTTCTCCAAGTGTTCTTATTAATAATTGACTCTGGTTGTTATTGTCGAGTTAAAGTTGTTTTTGTTGATATCATGTCTCTCTGATTACCACGGTTCCGTGTTTATTTTTTCATAGCCTTCTTTGCATTCGGTAATATTATTTCCTATTTATTTCCACGAATATTTTTTTTTTGTTTTCCATGTAAGTTGTTTAACCATTTCGCTGTTTATCGATATTTTTCCTATTTTATTTTTATTCATCTAACAACTGCATTTTAGTTTATTTCAGTGATGGACTAGTATACATTTTGTGCTTTAACTTTTTGGCGTATTACTTATTGGTCTTTGAAAAAAAAAGTGAAAAGTTTGCCTGATATATTTATTGTAATGATGTTACACCTGTTTTATTTCTTTTTATTTTGCTTTGTGTTAAGCTGTCTGGTGTAAGTTTGAATTTTTAGTAAAATATCGTTATTGATCTGAAAATCGTGATGTGATTTTAAGCTGATAATCTCTTCTTATGTCTATATTCGATTTTGAGATGTTCCTTTGGTTAAAAGTTTCTCATTGCTGTTAGTATAGTATCAGTCGTAATTTCGTTTGCTCTAAGTAAAAATAGTGGTGCGTATGACAAAGATAAATAGGAAGATTTTTGAAAGCAGACGACAAAACTCGAGTAATATCTTGTTTTAATCGCTAATACTATTAATGACTGTATAAAGTGTAATATTTTTGTAGACAGGAAAAGGTTTCTACTGTATGATGTCTTAAGCACGACTATATGTGTGCGTAAACTATAACACATCATATTCTACTTCATTTTAAATGAAACAATTCAGATTCACGGAGATGTACTTGCATAGCAAGTGACGTGATCTGAGATCATGTGCTGGAACGAAAACAATTGCTGAGTGAAAGGTGTTTATAAGCCATTTCAGAAACGCACAAAAACCCTTAGATTCACTTCAACATTTGAATTTAATTTGTCAAAATGTTTTCGTCGCTTTGAGACCGCGACCTGTTCACTGCAAACTTCCGCGCTGCATCCAGATTCATTAGCACTTAACTGAAATATAATGATACTATTAGGAATTATGAAATTGTTATTTTGTTGATATTCTATGTATGTAACGAATCTGAAAAACGCTGTCCCTTCCTTCGAAAATATCCGCAGGTCCATTATGAAGATCACGAGGCGCAGTAGGAAGGGCCACAACACCTCGTAATCTAGACTAGATCTTCCACTACAGCCACTACCGTCATGCCTGCCTGTTCCAAATGGAAGCAACGAGTGTATATGCAGACTTCATGGTCCAGCGAATCTTCGTTCGCGACGCCAAACCTAGGAATAGAATAACGTGAGCATTTAGATTTCAAATTTCAGATATAAACGACGTTTAGGCCCGTAATTTCAAATATGATCCTTATCCAATAAATATGAATATATACTATCCACGTCTACAGAATAGAGAAACTTCTTTATATTTTGTTTTTAACTATTGAGCTTAAAACCTCATTGCTATCCTAAGGCAAGAACTACAGCTCGTATACACACACACACACACACACACATATACATATATTATTGTGTCTGGGAAGAGTTAGTTTGTTATAATGCCTTAATCATTGACACACTCACCGATACGATTTCCACTCATTTACTTCTAAAATTTACGTTGCTTCTTGCAAATTATGCAATAGTCATTGACTCTTTCTGATATTGGAGTTGTCTTTTTTTGTTTGTTTGTTTTGTGCACATGTCTATGCGTCAGTGTGCATGTTTCTACACATACGGGTAGATTTGTTAGTGGACTGTTATATAGACGGATATATATGTATATATATATATATATACATATATATATATATATATATATATATAATGTATAATACATAGATATATGCATATATACATACATATATGTACATACCTACATATAAGGCGCAAGAGTGGCTGTGTGGTAAGTAGCTTGCTAACCAACCACATGGTTCCGGGTTCAGTCCCTCTGCGTGGCATCTTGGGCAAGTGTCTTCTGCTATAGCCCCGGGCCGACCAATGCTTTGTGAGTGGATTTGGTAGACAGAAACTGAAAGAAGCCTGCCGTATATATATGTATATATATGTATATGTATGTGTGTGTGTTTGTGTGGCTGTGTTTGTCCTCCTAGCTTTGCTTGACAACCGATGCTGGTGTGTTTACGTCCCCGTCACTTAGCGGTTCGACAAAAGAGACCGATAGAATAAGTACTGAGCTAACAAAGAATAAGTCCTGGGGTCGATTTGCTCGACTAAAGGCGGTGCTCCAGCATGGCCGCAGTCAAATGACTGAAACATGTAAAAGAGTAAAAGAGCATACATGGGTACAGGACATCAAAAAAACGTTGAACACAATGACAAAAAGAAACTGAAAACGAACTATTTTTCGAAAAACGAAAAAAGCAAAAAGAGAAACGAATCATGCAACATAAAGGATATTCCTCTTCATCAGTTTACCTTGTTTCATCTACACCCCATTGTGCCTCCGTATGTGTCCACATGCACACTGACGCAGTCACATGCACGCGAACAAACAAAGAAATATACAAACAGACGAACGCAGCTCTTATAACAGTCAGAGTCAACGACTATTGAAGTGGTTGCAAAAAGGAACGAAATGAGAGAAAAAAATGAATAAGTAAATGAATGGAAATCGAATGGTTCAATAAAAGGCCGCAAAACAGAATGAATCGCGCTAGACACAACAAAATATGCTTCAACACACGAATACATATAAAGAATATATATATATATATATATGTAGATACTTTATAATTTTATACACATATATATATATATATATATTATATATATATATATATATATATATATATATATATATATATAATATATATATATATATATATATATATATATACATATATGTGTATAAAATTATAAAGTATCTACATATATATATATATATATATATTTATATATGCGCAGGCGTGGCTATATGGAACCTAATGGTTCCGGGTTCGGTAACGCCTTAATCAAGTGTATTGCCTTATGGCCTCTGCCTCACTAATGTTTTCAGACCGGAACTGATAGAGGGGAACTGACAGGTGTCCGTCGCAGAAATAAATGTGTGTGTGTATGTGTGTGTTATTCCCCACCATTGTTTGGTAATTGGTGTTCCTGTGTTTGCGTCTCCCTAAGAGAGCGTTTTCCAAAAGAAATCGAGTGTCTAGATGCTCGGTTAAAAAATAAACAAAGTGTTTGATCTGTTAGAGTAAAAAGTATTTAAGGCGATGCACCAGCATGGCCACAGTGTAAGGAGTGAAACAAATAAAAGATAAAAATATCATTTTATTTGTTTCAGTCATATAACGGTGGCCATGCTTGAGCACCGCCTTTAGTCGAACAAATCGACGCCAGGATTTATTATTTGTAAGCCTAGCACTTTTTCTATCGCTCTCTTTTGCCGAAGCGCTAAATTTGGGGACATAAAGACACCAACATCGGTTGTCAAACAATAGTGTGGAGAAAAAACAGACACACAGGGCTTCTTTCAGTTTCAGTCTACCAAATCCACTCACAAGGCTTTGGTCGGCCCGAGGATACAGTAGAAGTTACTTGTCCAAGGTTCCATGCAGTGGGTCTGAACCCAGAACCATATGATTGGGAAACAAGCTTTTTACCACACAGCCACGCCTGCGTCTATAATAATTAAAACGTAATGAGCTTATATTTGCAAATGATTTGAAGTAAATGAATATTTTCCTTTGTTCATCTGCGAATACCATAAGAAAAAGTCACGAAGAAAAATGAAGATGGATTGTGACGAACATTGCATTAAAGAACGAAAGAAGCTAAATCGGTTAATAGAAAAAACATCATATCTTATGATACGTTGTAATTTGTGATTAAAAACGATATGAAGTCAAGTGAAATGTATAAAATTACATTTAATAATAGAATCGAGATAAAATATCGATAAACATAGACGAAAGCATGCTTTTGAAACGGCTTAAAGGTGGAGGACTTTGTTGATCTTTGTGTCAATGTAAGAGCGAAAACTATATCTTAAAGTAGTTATATTTACAGGAAAGAAACGAAACAATGCAAGCGATTCAAGGAAACTTAATATAACTATCAACGTAAGCAAACTATATTCCATTATTATTATTATTATTATCAAATACAGCACTATCAACTTATATAGAAATAACACCGTCTTCGCCACCATCACAGCCACCTTTACTGTTTAAATAGTTTATTTCTGACAACGTCGACACAACAGTCTCTTTCAGATATCGCTATATGTCGCCACATCCGGAATCATCATTGCAAACAATGAACATGAAGATCGTGATTATCACACATCGTTTCATTATCTTCATTATCTTCGTCGATATCACCAGCAGAATAATGAACATGAAATTAATTTCGCAATTCATCAGTAGAAGCGCCAACGTTTATTGTTACGAGGAGAATTTCGTGGGAATACTTTGAAAAGCAACAATATCAACAATAATAATGGTGGTGATGGTGGTGATGATGATGATCATTATCATCATTATTATCATCATCACCATCCTCATAATAATAATGTATGAAACGTCATTGATTTAGAGTTCTCGATAGTTGGACAAATCGGTAAAAAAAAAAATGCTGTGTTCAAAGAAAGCAGAATATAGTATAGTTTTTAATGAAATTCTTTTCGAATGTACGCTGACATTTTCAAAAGAATCAAAGTGTAAACATTATAAAAATTATATTTTTCAAAACTTCACATTACGTGACATTCAAATGAATTGTCCTTTAGAAATTTTAATAATCTTTGAGAGTGAAAACAATAATTGCAAAATCAAATTGTGTATACGCTTTGAATAGGAAATGTTAGGATAGCACTTGTAGAATTTACAGTGATTTCATAGATGATATTAGAGAAAAATTATATATTTTTAAGGTGGTATTATAATTAAATTTCCGCAAACGTTGCAAATTCGTAAGTTCTAAACGAAAAAAACAACACAATATTTAGAGATAGGTATACGTACGTTTTATCTATTTGTGTGTGTGTGGGCATGCGTGTGTGTGAATGTGTGTGTGTGTGTGTGTGTGTGCTTAATATCAGAGCAGTATGTATCTCTTTTGAAAAGTAATATAAATCAAACTGTCCTTTAATCAGGATTTTGGCTGTACAATTAGTGGGTGGGGAATTAATCCATTCTCTGTATATTTTTTGGCAGCGTTAGTTGGAACAATTCACTATTCAATTATAATAATTTTCAGGTCGGCCTCAGTGACTATTTTCATCAAACTAATCAACGTGTTTTCTTGGCTCATGAGCATAGAGTCCCTCAGATGATATTTGGTGTTACAAGAAAGTACCTGCCGTGGAACAACTCCTTATGATTTGAGTGCCATCTTCTGGTTAATTCATGTCAAATGACAGGAGTTAGCTAAAACACACAATGATTCCGAGGGTGGTCACATGACTTGCGTTTCAGCATTTTGTAGAGAGTGCATAATGATAAATCATTTAAATATGGGATAAGCTGAATAACTTCCGTAAATGACATGATAAGCCATACGAGAATAGACGGCGTAGGTAAAAAAGTCCTGACCGTTGGGCAAATCAATGTCTCTTATCGAGTAACTAGCAGCATAGCCCGGCGTTGCCCGGGTATGTAAGAGCCCCTAGTAGGCAACGACTAATCCCAATGTAGTCCTTTCCCTCCAGGGAACGAAGGTGCATGTGGACGTTGCAATGTCTTGTCTTCACTGGAATACTTCTGTATATACGATGTTCCTAGCTGTCCGTTTGGGCGAAAACATGAAAACATCATTGCGCCTCCCAACGCGTGAACAGCCCACGTAGAGTTGACCGTGGGCGAAGCACTGTTCGCCCAAATGTAAACCCACGACTTGTAGCGTTTGGCCTTGGGATTTATTGATGGACATTGCGAAGCAGAGTTTAACAGGAAACTGAGAACGCCTGAAGTGGATTGGTAGGTCAGCGCCCGACGGTTGAAGGTGCATCCGTGGAATGAAGACGTCCTCTCCCTTCCCACACCGGTAAGTATTGTGGCCGTTATTAAATGTGGTGCCAAATGTTTCACAACCAACGTGTGCCGCTGCACTGTTTAGGTGGAACCAAATTCCTGATGAGCATAATGGGCGCACCGACTTTAACTTCAGGATGTGTGGTGGCAGGCCTGGCGTTTCAAGTGAATTCAGGAATTCAACAGGATAATCGGCAAGCTGGGCGGGGTCTGCTGTCCTATCTATAGATTGTAGACGTGGACATCACCAGGAATAGCTTCAAGTAGCTGGATATTGATGGAGTTGACGGTTGTATTTTTGGTGCGAGAATAGCTCTGCCTGCCAGCCATATTAGGTCGCGTAATTGTTTTGTAGGTCGTGGAGACAGCGTCCCGGAGGCTAGCAGGGTGTCGACAATGTGCAAAGTGAGTCCAATTGAACGTAGCCATCCGCATCAGACAGTATCCTATTTTCACCGAGCGATAAGAGGTCCCTGGAGAATGCAGAGGAAGCTACAGCCAGGGCAATGTCCGTGTTGCGTCTGACCTCTGCCAGACTTAGTTTAGTGACGAAGGTTTTGCCAGTGCCGCCGGGTGCATCAAGGAAGAAAATCCCCCCACGTTGCTGTCTGACAGAGTCTACGATGGTGTTGTAGGCTATGCGCTGGTCTGGAAGCAGCCGTGGTTCATTATCTTGGACGTACTGGTGCAGTTCCTCAATGCAGTAGGAGTTTCGCGTAACAATTCAGCAGCAACATAACATTGGCGTTTCACGTGTGGGTGGTGGAAGGCCGTACTCTGTTAAAGCAGATCCACCCATATCGATGACAGCGTCTTCGAGTTGAATGAGCGCAAAATTGTAATGAAGTTGGTGAACGTGATCTCGGCGGAAGGGCAGTGTTGCTGAGCCGTACGTAAGAAGTCGTGCGACATGTCATCCCTGTATTTCATCCAGAGACTTAGTGTATCACTAAGCTGACATTTTTGAAGAAGGATTGCGAAAAGATGTCGTAGGGCCGAATGCGTTTGCAGTAAAGCACCCTCTGCCATCGTGGCGTCCCACTGGGAGTCATCCTCTAGAAGGCCAAGTCTCATACATGCTTCCCTGAAGGTGTCGCACAGAACCCCATTGACGGTACGTATATTGGCGAAACCTGTTGGACCAGTGACCTCATGTAGAAGGAGACGGAGGTAGAAGCATTCTTGCTGGTTTGGCGGATGTTGTAAACTCGACCCAGGCAGGAGTCAAACTTGACGCCTGGGAAGCTTTCGACGTTTTTGCCGGATTTCCGTCGAACCCAGGTGTTTTTAGACCACACGAAGTACGATGGGACCTGTGGGTACAAAAGCGTTCGAGCGAAGTCATCACGTTGGCATAATTTGAAGAAACCAGTCAACGTTGTGTCTTTAGGGCTGGTGGCTATCTGCACAGCACTTTGCTCTGTGAAGTAAATCCGCTGTCCATTTTCCAGTGTACAGCAAGCTGCACCACAGCCGGTGTCTCTGATGGAGCGGGAAGCGGTAAATGCGCCAAAACGCTTCGTTGCTGCTGAGGTACCGGCCAGCCAAGTAGTTGGACACTTCGTCGCGACTGGTGGTCCTCTGGATGCTGAACATGGCAGCATCGCTGCCTTTGTTGATATATTTGCAGACATATTGTATTGACCTGATGGAGCTGCAGAACTCAACGTTGACGTGGGCTTTGAATATCTTCGACAGAGAGGACAGTAGGGGACAATGTAGCTGTTGTCCACTTGATGTCGCCCAACCGTAATCGTGGCGGCCTCCATTGGCTGGACTCCTTCGTTTGTACAGCGGATACCCATCGCCGCCTGTTTGAGTCTCCAAAGTGAACCGTTTAGGGAATCCCTTTGAGCAGGCTAATCCGTTTTTGTAGCATGGTGTGTTGGCGTAATTTGGTCCACAGGGCCCGTGTACCATGGTAATGCGGACATTTCGTAGAGTCCGGGGTCCTCATCGGGGTCAGGAATCTCGGCGGAAATGAATTGTCAATGTCATTAGTCTCGATTTTATGAGTGAGCCAAATTAAGATGTGAGCATGTGGCAAGCCCCTCTTTTGCCACTCGACCGAAAACATGTGGCAACCTGACATGCCCGAAAATCTGACCCTTAACTATCAAATCCTTCATTTTGCCCAAATTCAGACGGAAACCCTAGCAACGATGTCGTGTCGATGGGTGTGAGATTGACTCGGGAGGAGTTCGCGAGTGATTTCGCCGCAGCTGGGATTGCACGTGTAGGTGATAAAGAGGTCCGGCCGGCCGTAAATGCGCACGTAGGTCAAGGCGACTTGGGTCCTTTCACGCATATATCGCGGTCCTCCCGTGAAGGTGGAGGGTAGAATGCATGGCTTGCCGATGTTGCGAGGGTCATTTTTCTTGTTGCAAACCGTCACGGAGATGAATGTAGGAGTCGGAGCGAAGTTTGGTCTGATAAGGTTAATGTATAGCAGCCTTTCCGATTCCATTTTGGCGGCCATGTCGACGGCGAACTGGTTGAATAGCTGACGACAACGGGGCAATAAGTTGAACTCACCCTCCCTGCTGATGAACCGGTATGTAGTAGAACGCCCTGCAGGAAACAGTCTTTGATGCCGCAGTAGTTTGATTGGAGGCTGCCGTAAAGGAATTCCGAAGTGGTAGCCGTCTTCCCCATAAGGAAAAGCAATGGATACTGAAGCGCGTCATAAGATCTGTGAGTCTCGCTGATCCTGTGTAGGTTGTTACCACGGGAGGAGATGATTATGTCACGGCTGTTGTGTTGCTCTCCGTGCATGACTGCGGCAATTTCGTGCACGCAGGTGCGTTGAAACGCGTTCGTGCTCCCCGTGGGGTCGTTTATCAGCATCATGACAACGGTGAAGTTGAAGATGGAAGCACTGTCCAAGGCATATCTGAAGCTGCAGACGTAGCTGTTGATATCATGAAGCATGGTTTGGAGACGGAGAAGAATGTCTTTGCGGGGAACATAGCTTGTACCCGGTATTATTCCAAGGTTGCTCAACCTGGTGGTTGTAGTCGGCATGAAGTATATTTGGAGGAAAGAAGACTGCTGAATCTCGTTGGCAGAAGTGACCCAATAAGATGGTAGACCTGTCCTGCACTTTTGAAGTAGGCATCCAGCTTCTCTGGGAGGAATTTGGCCCCGAAAGAGGTCATTTGGATGAGCAGTTGTACTTTCGAATTATTTCAAGGAATTGTGACGAATCGGGGGTTAAACCCGCCGGGAGATCCTTCAGTGGTTGAGGTGGTTCCCGTGGGGTGGCAGGTCCACTTTGCCACCAGAGCAGCACAAACCAGGTGGCTCTCGGGCCATTTCTTGGCTTTGCAAAACTGGCATACAATTGTCATTGACCCTATCTTGATGTCGTCACGCAAGAGAGAAGTTATTGTGGCGTCGTAGTTGAATGCTAGTGACAACCAGAAAGCGGGGGCAGGGGTACGTACACCACGAATGATATCCCGACGTTGTTGATACTCTCAAGTCGAGTGCACCGTGCCTCAGCAGATTCAGATGCACGTGCGACAGCGGTAGCAGTGCATCCCTTGAAAGCCTTTCAGCTCTCGCCTCAGCACCCTCTGAAGCCCTAGCAGAAGCAGTGTTAATGGCATGTCTGGATGTCGAATAGTCCGTTGGTGTGGAGTTTCGGCAGATCGAGCCCTGGCTGTGTTTGCGGCGTTAGCAGCTTGGCGAGCTCTCCTCTGTTGAGGTGTTTCGGCAGCTTTGGCCATGGCTTTGTTGCGGCGTCAGCATCTTGGCGAGTTCTCCTGCTGTGGATGTTTTGACAGATCGTGTCTGGCGTGCTAGTGGCGTTAGCCGATCCAAATGGCCCTTTGTTCGGGGTTCTCGCGAGCTCTGCGGATGGAGCACAGTAAGAAGCCCGCTTATTTTGGCTGGACTGTTGCTCTTTCGTCAACCTCGAGCGGAGGGAAGATCTGTACGCTGCGACCCTTGCAAGTCGGGTAGAACGGTCGCTAGTAGTTTCAGATGCCTGAGCAGCGGCATAACGGGAAGCTGTTTGCGAGAGGCGCAAGGCGGTTTCCTCGTGGGTCTCGCGTGCCCTTTTAGCCCTGGCAGCCGATGCCTTGGCCGTCCGAGGGCTGAGGAGGGTCTTCTCTTCTTGGGTGGCATTTTGGTGGATAGCAATGTGTTGGGCAAAGGGTTGTAATAAAAAGGAACACGTGGGTAAGTAATTTTGGGGATAGCATGGTTTGGTAAAGGTGTAATAAAAAGGAGCTCGTGGGGTAAGTATCCGAATGTATAAAATGTACAAAAACGGCCAAAAAGCTGGCAGCAATTGTGAGTGACAACAACGAAAAGTCAAAAGTGATCAAACTGAACAAACGAAAGGAAAAGTTTTTTGATGCACACGACAAAAGTGGTTTCTAATAAACCAAGGTTTGCAAGTAGCGTCCGAGGACCGTTAGGGTACGTCAAAAATTGAAGGTAAAACGTTTGGGGTGGTAGTTATAAGAAAAGTTTAAACAAAAAAGTATTCGAATAACTTGCGCGGCTGCAGCAGCTATTAGCAGAAAAGTGGCGGTTTGGGTAAAGTCTCGAATGTAATTTCTTCCTGGTAGGAATTGGTTGGATCGAATTATCGATAGCTAAAAAGGTCAAGTTGCGTCCCCTAGACAGTCTGGTTTGTGTTTAATACACAATTTGTTTGCTACGTGTGCCATATGATTAAATTAACGATTTTTCCAATAATGTATCCTATTGGAATAAAAAGGGCTATATAGCTCCTTGGAGCAGACATGATGCTCGTTGTGAAAAAAAAAGATTCCTGCCAATTTGTGAAAGATATTGTCGAAAATATGTCATCTTGAATTTGAACGCGATTTCCCAAAATGGCATGATTTTATCGATTGTTTCTGATGGTAAGGTATTGCATGGAAAACTAACGTCAGAATTAAGTTTCTTAGGGTAACATTAAGCTTCACCATGAGTTTGGTGAAAATCGATTGCAAGTTGTGAAAACTACCATAGATAATGCGTTGCATAAAAAAAGCTTAGATTCTCGAGTTTGCGTCCCCTAGACAGTCTGTGGTTCATGTTTATGATTCTCGACCCCATGTCGAATTTATCAATTTTTTTCAGACACTGGGGGAACTTTTCAAAATTTTCGCTGCGTTAGTTTTGAATTATGACATTGGGCTATGTGTGTGTCAGTTTCATCAGAATCGGTTGAAAGCCGTGGTCAGGGTGAGGGTACGAGAAAACAGACACACAGAAGCACGCACAGACAAACTGCCGTTTATATATAGAGAAAAGATAGCGACAGTTGTTGAATATAAATTTTTGGGAACCAGTCTTGGACTTCACGTTCCACAACGCTGGACATATATTGGACAGACTTGGACAATGAACTTATCCAACCTGCATAGAAGCGAACGAGTGATAAAGCCTTCACAGCAGCAATTAGTAAAAATGATTAAACAATCGATGACAATATCGATGTAGACAGTGTAAAGAAATTAGAAACTAAAAAATTATTTGCGTTTGAAACTTGTGTCAAAGCAGTTATTCAAAATGCGTCTTTGTGTCTCCAGGCAATCATCGGGCTCTGAGTAGATGGTTTATTTTGTGTGTAAATGAGGACTGTTGTACATGGAACATCACAAGGAAAAATTGCGCACCGGCCCCGCTCACTGATATGAGGCCCCGTTTGCTATATCATCTGGTTACAAAAAAAGCTCAATGTTCTTATAGCCATCACTCATCGTCTCTTTTTAACCAATCCCGGTGGGTAGCCTTTTTCAGTGTAGTTTGGATATCGGTCATGATGGTATTTACTTTAGGGCGGCTAGCTGGTGGAAACGTTAGGGCACCGGGCGAAATGCGTAGCCGTATTTCGTCTGCCGCTACATTCTGAGTTCAAATTCCGCCGTGGTCGACTTCGCCTTTCATCCTTTCGGGGTCGATAAATTAAGTACCAGTTACGCACTGGGGTCGATGTAATCGACTTAATCCGTTTGTCTGTCCGTGTTTGTCCCCTCTGTGTTTAGCCCCTTGTGGGTAGTAAATAAATAGGTATTTACTTTACGATGAGATAGGCCTAATGATAACAACAGCTGCCTCATGTAGTGTCCAACAAACCCCCTACATCCGTCTTCGATTGGAAAATGTCTCTAAACAGAAATTGAGACACTTTTCCACTGATTTATCAAGTAAGTTCGATCTACATCTGTTGTCGGTGATGTTATTGCAATTTCCATATTTGTGGAATTGAGGCACCATGTGTTTGAACTCTTATTGTAGTTATCGATAATTCTTCCACATATTTTAGCTTGGGCACGTGACAACTATTTTCTGCAACGATTTGCAGCATACATATGGATGCACTTGTAATTTCATTTTCATTTAGATATTAGCAAATAATCATTGTCATTTGTCTTCTAGGATCCGAGAGATTTCTCGTATATTCAGATTTACAGATTTTAGGCATAACAGCAGATTATAGGGTTAAATATAAGTAAGCACAATAGGGCAATTTCCTTGTTAATATGTTTACAGCTGAGTAAATATTAATACGAGAGAGATGTATGGAGACATACATCAGCTGAGAGATTGAAAATTATATGTCTAAGCAATAAAAATCTTTCAGAGTAACATCAACCCTTATGAGTTAACCACATTTAGGTGGCAAATATTCTTCACGATGTCGTGCAGCGACTGTTCGTACCTCAAACAGAGATTGTTATTGGTTGTTTCCACTTTTTCGAGATTAGTGAATTTTCGTCACCGGAAAAAGTATATCTATGTAACATTGTCCCAAGGGAGATCAAAGAGGAAAAGGATCCCATCAACTTTAAACGGAGTCTGGATAGATTCCTTCAAAGAATACCAGATAAGCCACCCATAATTGGATACAACTCACCCAACAAGGACTCACTACTTGAATGGACCATAAACAAAACTTGACTTAAACAGGATTTAGATAATCCTATCAGGTGGTGGTATTAAGTTAGACATGGCCTGGACCAATCTTTGGTCGAAACATATCTAAGTTTTATCTAAGTTTATATTTATATATATATATATATGTATATGTATATATATATATATATATATATATATATATATATATATAATATATATATATATATATATGTATGTATATATATATATATATTTGCATTGAGAACCCCTTCACATCGCCAGCCGGTGGTTGTCCTACGCTGATGACGGGTCAATGTCCAGAAACTCGGGTCCGTGTGTATCACGTCAGGCTGGAGATAAGAAGGATGACTTCCCTTTGCAAATACTGATCGGGCACAGAAAGTGTATCAATATCCAGCTGGATGAAATGTCTTACTGGGGCTACAAGCTACATTAGCATCCACCCTTAAGGGTTAGCCACATTTAGGTGGCAAATATACTTCGCAATATATGTCAAAGTTTTTATTGGGAAAAAGATATAATTCAATACTTGATTACTTCATGGATGCTATTTATTATTTAACATTTGTTATTCTTCAATCCACAGCTATCGCAGATTGAACAAGACGTATGAGTATAAGCGTTCCAGCCGTGTCAGTTCGCATTAAGATATCAACCATTCGATTAAAGCATTTCTTATATGATCATATGTTTCCACTATGTCTGGTAAGCTTTATACGAATAATGACGAAGTACGATGAACACAGTAGCAACGACTCTGCTGCTGCTGCTGCTACCGCTGCTGCTGCTGCTACTACTGCCGATAATAATAATGATGACGACCTTGATGATGTAATCGATGATGATGATGACGACGACGACGATGATGATGATGATGATGATTATGATATTTGCTGCAGTTACAATGGCGAGTTTTTTCGATAGTCTTCAAAAATCTGTTTCAGATACAGTAAAAACCTATTTTAGCTTGTTTTCAAAAACGTTCCACAAAATCAAAAACAAAAAGTGCCACGTTGCATTTCTACTTTAGGAATCGTATGTTAAATGCATTTTAATTTTTCCCATTCTCACCAAACGACTGTCACAAGACATTGCTCTCTGTAGTTTCATGAACGTTGATAGCCTCCTGTTATTTATTTCTAATTTTGTATGAAGGCCAGCAATGTTTAGAAGAGATGTTGATAACATCCAACAAAATGGTAACCTACAGTTTATTTTATCGACCCCGGGTGGAATCTCAACCTAGAACCTGAAGGACTGGAGCCGGGCTGTAAGGATTTTGCCGACAGTCTGTCGATTAAAGTATAGTCCAACTCATGTTTTCAAGTTTTCAAGCGGTTATTTTTTTTTTGTACAATGTAAGTCTCTTCTTTTCCATAATAACTATTTTGTTTTTCCACTTGGCTGCTCTTTCTAAGAAGCCAACAATCAAAGTGTGCTGTCCCTCCCAGTAGATATTGCAATGGTTCTGTTTTTCAGATTATGTAAATGGCAATCATTATTTTTCGACAATAAACAATGACATCAGTTCCCATATAAGTTAACTCGTATTTATATTTATGATGTATAGTTAATGGATGCTGATTTCTATATTTTCAACTTTATCGGTTTGAATAGTATAAGATTCGATTGTAGGTGTTGTGTGAAAGAAGCGAATAACGGGATAACGAATGAGTATACCTTTACAATGCTTTAGCTGTGTTCACTGCAGGTGTATTCCTGCGATCATTAAAATAGACATGAATATGTATTTATATCACCATTTTGTAATTGGAATTAAACGAAATAACACATGTTCGCCTTATAATGCAAACTGTTTTTCTGAATGAGGTATTTAGTTATTAGAATTGTGGATATCTTAAGTGAACCATTCAATACCATAAACATCTGCACTCAAACGAATATTAATACAGAACGAAATTACTAAATGTTTTTGTGATCCAGTTTACGAGAATTTTCTACTTAATAGTAACATTATCACGAAATATGTCGTTAAATATTTAGAACCAGTGAGGTTCAAATGGATAAAATCGCTTTCAGAATTACATATTCACATATAGGTAAACAGATACCTGAGTAATACAACAATAGGACTTTTATCACATGAATTATTAAGCTATGACATTTCTAACTCCCAATTCCTAAAATTCAAGTTCAAAGAATTATCTAGATTATGCGTACGATGATATTACATTAAATATCAGAGAACAACCAGTAACGATTCGAAATGTAAGTTAGAAATACGAGGGTGAGTCAAAAAGTAATGCCCTTTTGTGTAGGACAGGGATAATTACCGACACAGGAACATGTATTATACATTAAAATGAAGCTGGTCCTCTGTGGCTTACATTCCTACTTCTCAACATAGTCACCGTTTCTCTCAATAGCAATGTTCTACCTTCGAATGAGAGCATGTATCCCTGCCCCATAAAATTATGTTGACTGTTCTTTGAGCCACTTCTTCACTACAGTTTTCACTTCCTCGTCACTGGACTATCATCTCTTCGGCCTCATCAAAGAGGATTTGAGAGGCCAACATTATTCCAGTGACGAAGAAGTAAAAACTGTAGTCAAGAAGTGGATCAAAGAACAGTCAACAGAATTTCACGGGGCAGGGATACATGCTCTCATTCGAAGGTAGAACATTGCTATTGAGAGAAACGGTGACTATGTTGTGAAGTAGGGATGTGATCCCCAGAGGACCAGCTTCATTTTGATGTATGATACTTGTTCCTGTGCTGGTAATTATACCTGCCCTAAACAAAATGGCATTACTTTTTGACTCAACCACGTGCATTTAAATATGTCCAATGTATAGGCCCTACGGATTAAGAAACAGTTTCATAAAAGCATGCAAGAACAGAAATTCGTGAACAAACGTTGCTGGTGTCACGTAAAAGGCATCCGTGCTGGTGGTAGGTATAAAGCACTCTTTGAACGTTGGGCCTCACGAAGGGGATGAGTGACAGAGACCTTTGAAGATATGAAATGCTAGAGAAGATTCGGCGAGCCAAGTAAAAACATAGCTGCGGCCGATGTAGGTGTCATGTGACTGGCAACCGTCAGTTTAATCATTGCTAATAAAAACAGTGGGATAACATTTACTTGTATCTGAATGTATGTTGTGAGTTGTTAGGTAGGGTTTGATGTTGCGGATGCTCAGCTACTGAATATCCTTAGGTGAAATTTGGTTAAAAGACGCTGATAACGGGTCTGTATTTTCTACAGCCGGATACAATCTGTTGGTAGTCACATGGATAAAAGTAATGAGAAGGGAAATGCATTAGCGAGAGAAGGGATAATACGCTAATAAGATTTGGGAAGGAAATTATAGGAACGAAGCAAGAATATAAAGGATAAGGATAACACACAAACGAAAAGAAGTAGCAAATGTTAGGAAAGCTGCAAAAGAATCATGTCAGAAATAAACTAAAGCAGAAAAATGTGAAATATAGTGATGATGATTACGACGATGATGATGGTGATGGTGATGGTGATGACGATGATGATGTTGATGATGATGATGATGATGGGGAGGAGGAGGAGGAGGAGGATGACGACGACGGTGACGACGACACTTAAGGATGCCACAAAATAGGGAAATTTGCATTTACATTAGTTATAGAATAAGTAAAGTTTGGAAGGAATGATAAAGTATATAAATATCAGAAGTGAATCTGTCATTAAATGAAGGAGAAATGTATAAACACACAGCCATTCAATGGTACATAAGGCTCTGCTGGAATTTGAGAGGAAAATAGTTCAAATCTCTTTAGGGGCTACCGGTTAGTGTTTTCCGTTTCTAAGGGTATTTTTACCAGATTTTCTAAAAGCAGTTTTTACAGCTCTCCTCCCATTTCCAGAAGCTCCCACACACACATAGATACACACACACCCACACACACACACACACACACACATATATATATATACATATATATATATATATACATATATATACACACACACACACAACACACACACACACAACACACACACACACACACACACCACACATATATATATATATATATATATATATATATACATATATCTATATATATTTTTTTCAGAATGAGATAAAAAAAACCAAGGCTGTGAAGATTTTCGATCATTTATAAATAGGTCTTCTAAACGTTCTAAAATCTTTACAGCCTTTGTTTTGTTTTTTTTATCTCGTTCGGAAAATAAATTATATATACACATGCTGATATATGACCTATGTTGGACTCCTTATTCGCATAATCACCAAAACTTGGAGCTTAAATATTGTCTATCCATAGCACTTACTCAACATTACCTGACACCTTTGGGTCTTACTCTCAAAACCTATATATATATGTATATATATATTCGAGAGTAAACAAGAAAGATAGAGACAGGCAGAAACAAGGAAAATATCCCCTTGTGTTTGAATACTATGCAAATATTTTTTAAAACCTTTTCATTTAGTTTTTCCATAATTTAATTGTTTTCCATACTTACAGTTAAATAAGTCCCAATGAACGAAACTGGTACTGAAATGTTTTTTTTATAAATTTATTTTAGCACATTCTACATGGACTTTTTCCACACTCACACACACACACACACACACACACACACACATATGTAATGCATGTGACTAATCATTGTATTTTGTAACTTTTCATTTGCATTGCTCGCTTACATTCGGGCGTTTTCTGAATTTTCTTGAGAACAATCTTTTCCAGGTGATCAGGCCACTGGGGACTATATCTAGCATATTGCATATCCACCTAGTGATCATCCCTCTTATACGTACATAATACAAGTTTTCTGAATCCTCAGATTCTTTCCATATGCCAGGCCACTGGTTTAAATTGATATTAATCAAATTAATATTCAATTTTTACCCTTACTCTTTAAATTTGAATATATATATATAGAAAGATAGTTAGATAGATAAATATATATACATACATACATACATATACGCACACATTCAGATATTTTGTAAAAGCAGAGGAATTATCTCGTATGAAGTTGATGAGTCCATTCATTTTCGACATGTTCTTTCATAGAAGAGTGAATGGCTATCACAGATCAATTGTGTCTCTGTCCTGAAAATTCTCCCAATATATATATGTGTGCGTATAAGGACAATCAAGAACCGGAATTTAATTTTAATTTTTCCTTTTCGCTCGTTTAGTCAATCTCGATTCTTCGATACATCTTCTGTGTACCGGAGTAAATTGCTCTCTG
Source organism: Octopus sinensis (assembly GCF_006345805.1). NCBI lineage: Eukaryota > Metazoa > Mollusca > Cephalopoda > Octopoda > Octopodidae > Octopus > Octopus sinensis. Next base: position 6,567,224 of record NC_043001.1, on the reverse strand, counting down.
TGTCTGGATTCCGTAGTATATTCTTCTAAATCCCGAGCGATTTGTTAAGTGCTAATTATAAACGAGGACCTCATTCTTGTTACCCCTTTGTCCTGTGTTTATATTAAATTAATTCTTAAGCTTCAGTCAACATCAGATTACAGTTTGATTTGCAGAGTTATATATACAAGCAACAATTCATACTTAGATCAACAGATCGCTGAATATGTGATATTAAATCAAAACATTGATGCCCGATGTTTAGCTGATGTTCTTGAAAGCTTTCTTCAACTTTACATACGAAGTTTATAGGAACAATCTTCTACTGTGTTCTCAGGAACAAAATATAACAGGGAATGCTGCACGTGCGTTTGAGTCTTCAGCAACAGTTTCGAAATTCAAATATTATCCCACCCAAACATAACACATACACACATATGGTGGCTGCCCCCTCGTTATCGAGTATGGCCATTGCACGAGGCTTAATCAATGTCGTTACCGTGCAATGCCTGTGCAAGAAGATTTTTTTATAGTGAGGAAAAGCTGTCCACTGAGTCAATCCCACTCACTAAGCAACAGCAGCCATAATCCGAAAAGAAGAACAAGTCAACATCATCGGTAACCACTGAGCCGCAGGTTTTATGTCGGAGTTATCCCAGTTACCTGAGTTGCCTTCTCCTAGAAGGATGCCCTAACAAAGGCTAGGAGTCCTTCACTCCCAATGGTTTAACAGCGTGATCGGGTATTCAATCCGATTATTTCTATGTCCCCACGTATGAAACAGCCTTAAGACATTTATTGGATGGCTGTTGACTCTCAAGAGTTCCTCCGACCTCTGACGGGTTTTGTTTTTCATCCCGCAGGGTGTCCAATAAACACCCTCCTCACCAAGCTCATACATACACACATGTTAATTTGAGCATCATCAGCACTTTTTGTAGGGATACTTATTACAATTTATGAAGACGGTAACATGTGCAATTGGAAGGACATTTAGCTGTAGTTCCGAGCGCCTCAGATATTTACTCTGAATGTCTAATTAGACAACATCTAAGCGTTTCAACGCATATAATAAAGAACAAATATGCCCTAATATATCCTTCTTCAAGCAGTAGAACATGCGATTATCTATATATATAAAGCTGAAGTTGTCTGTGTGTGTCAGGTTTGCTAGACTTCAACTAACACTATCTCCTCGAGATCCTGCGGTGCAAGTTGACCAACATTTTGCTCTGTATTCCGTAGGAGATAAAATTTAAATCGGACCATGTTAAGTCCAAACATTATTTACATCAAAAAGTTGCTTTTTTCTATGAAAATGCCTATTTT
>NC_043001.1:6543416-6560916 GCF_006345805.1 Octopus sinensis | reverse complement strand
TCGAAAAATTTAAGATTAATAACGATGACAAAAATGATAAAATACTAGTTCTACTGAAGATAGATTTGCTTCCATTGAGCATTTCTAATTTGCGTTGTCTAAATTTCAATTCGAAAGGCAAATACGAAATTAGATAAATGTGTTTGCTTATATACAATAAAGAAATTTTTATTTACTACTTTATTATTTACATACAAAAAACGAAATTATATGTGTAAACATATATATATATATGTGTGTGTGTGTATAATATATACATGTATATATATATATATACATATATATATATATGAATATATATTTGCATATATATATACACATATATATGAATACACACAAACGCACACAATATAATTCATAGAGAGTTACATGTCTTACTCTCATACGTAATTTTAATTCTATATGTCCACACACATACATACATACATACATACACTTATACAGACATATCTATGTACATACATACATGCTCACACATACACATACACACGTATATATATATATAATATATATATATATATATATATATATATATATAAAATTAACGTACGTATATACACGCACATTCACACACATAGAAGCCCATACATAGCGCACACAATCATGCGTACTCCATGCATGTAAGTATATGGTATATTTCCTGATTTTTTTTTGTACAGAATACATATTTGCGTCTGTATACGAGTAGGTTTTGAATATATTCCCATGTCAATTCTCGTTATCCTCCCCATTTAAATTTTTTTTTTGCTACTACAAAATATATTTTGTTTCAATTTGTATAGAACGCAAAACTTTATAAATGATTAAATGACTTTATGTAATTTTGTCTTTCCTTTACAATGTTACACCAATAAATAAACTGCAAACAAAAGAAGTTCATGACTTCTGCAAATTGATGTTTGGGATCGCATATCATATTTGTACTATATTAAAAAATATATATATATGCGTGTGCGCGCGTATATGCATGTGTATCTACTTACACAGACACACTCACACGTACACACACACACAAATGCTACATATCTATATAAAAGTATCTCCATCTATTTTCCTATATGCATACTTATATATACATACATTTTTGTATATATCTATATGCATGTATAAATGCACATACATATATATACATGTATATATATATATATAGGGTAAAGGGTAAAGACCCCCTTCGGTCATGAATGACCATGGGATTGCACCTAGAAAGTTATCCTCCTAGACACAAGTCCGGGCAAGGTTGTTTATGGAAGGCCAGCAGTCGCCCATGCATACCAGCCTCCCCTCTCCACGCCACCAGTGTTATCCAAGGGAAAGACAAAGATCGATACAGCTTGGCACCAGTGACGTCGCAACTCATTTCTACAGCAGAGTGAACTGGAGCAACGTGAAATAAAGTGCCTTGCTCGAGAACACAACACGCAGCCCGGTCCGGGATTCGAGCTCACAACCTCACGATCCATATGATCCTCACTGAGCCATATATATATATATATATATATATATATACATGTGTGTGTGTGTGCGTGTATTTATGTATATATGTATATATGCATGTAGTTTTGTTTGTGTGTGTTCCCTGAACCTTACTTGCCAACCGATACTGGTGTGTTTGCGTCACTGATACTTAGCGGTTCGGCAAACGAAACAGATAGAATAAGTACTAGGCTTACAAGGATAAGTCTGGGAGACGATTTACTCGACTAAAGGCGGTGCTCCGCAGTCAAATGACTGAAACAATTAAAGAATATATATATATATATATGTAAAGGTTCATGGCTTAGTGGTTTCGACGGTACACTCACGATTGTGTGAACAACCACCACGAAACCAATTGTTCTACCTGTTGATTCGATTGATTCACAAACCCCCATACAAAACATGGAAAAATTCTTCTTTTAAAACGATACGAAATTAAAATAATTTCAATGTCAAGATTAGCAAAATGGAAACCGGTCGACAAACACAATACTTTTCACTTAAATATTTTATTAAAAAATATATTAAAACTATTAAATTTATATTTGTATTATATATATATATATATAATATATATATATACTTTATCTAAAAGCAGCAGAAAATTCAACAAAACCTGTTACTCTGAGTTTCACGTTACAACAGGTTTTGTTGAATTTTCTGCTGCTTTTAAATAAAGCATATTACACTGCCTATGGTATTTGAGTACTCTTTTTTCACCTTGTTTCACATTTATGTGTTTACTCCGGTAATATATATATATATATAGATATATATATATATATATATATATATATATATATATATATATATATATTATAATAGAAATATTAAAATTACTAAGTCTCTATAAAAGAGATTACGACAGCGTTTACTGGAAATTAATTGTTATCGCCATATTAATATGGCATTCTTATAGATATAAGAATAATCGCTGCCGCTGGTCAGCTCCATGAGGCCACCACCTTAAGATAGCTATTGATACACGATCTGTATCCATTATAACCTTCGAACAAGGGAGGTCAGCCGCTTCACACTGCCAGTCCGACAGCTACAGACGCGTTTCGGGGTATTGTCGAAGGTTATAATGGATACAGATCGTATATCAATAGCTATCTTAAGGCGGTGGCCTCATGCAGCTGACCAGCGGCAGCGATTACTCTTATATTTAAGAATGCCATATTAATATGGCGATAACAATTAATTTATATATATATATATATATATATATATATATAAGGGACGTGCCTTCCAGGTAGGTAGTACTTACCTACCTTGAATAAAATAGATCGATAAACGCATACATACATACATATATATATGTATGTATATATATATATATACATATATGTAGATATAGATATATATATATATATATATAATATATATATATATATATATATATATATATATATATATATATGTATATATACACAGATGTGTGTGTGTGTGCACTGCATTCTTTTACTAATGAAATTTATTAGGTACGTTCGGAGTTTATAAATTACACGTAATATCAGCAATACAATGTCGTCGTGCACAATAATTTCGGAAATATCGGTTAATTTACACAACCACTTCCCCAGGAATGACATTCTTACGTCAAATCCAGGGAATTCTAATCTAAATTTACGTTATCCTCTCCCAATACATCGTACCTCTTACCGGCTCGTTAAATACATAACTCAGTTCCTGACGTAAGGTTTAATTATATTCACACACGACTCTTATAATTGTGCGTGGATAATCAGTCGTATATTTGGTAGGTAACCTTGAAATATCTCACAAATCATTTACGAGATGAGCACCATGAAATTCCGATGCAAGATTAGATTTGTGCTTCGGATTTACATAATATATTCTTATTAACTCTGCAGTTAAAATGAAGGCTTTTGTGCTCAGACAGGTTACAGTACGAAATATGCTGATACAAGAAAATCAGGGTTGTGTCATTTCTTCGTCAGATTTTGAAGATGCTGCGGCGTTACTAAATTTTGCTGTGGTAGGAGTCAATATTCCTGCACTCTTCCTTCCCTTTTTTCTTCTTTTCATCCTCTTTTACTCTCCTCCTACTCCATCAGCCCCATATCCTCTCTTCCTCCTCTCCCTTGGCCTCTTCTTTCTCCTCCCTCTGTTCTTCTTGTTTATTTTTCATGTCTTTCTCTTTATTTACTCCATGTCCTCTCCTCACCACTTTTCCTTCCGTATTCTTCTTCCCTCTTCTTTCCTCTTCTGTCTCCCTCTCTCCACTACTTGTATTTTTTTCCTTTCTGCTTTATACTTATTATTTTCATCTTCTCCATCCTCTAAACACCGACCGTTTTATCGTAACTACCAAGTTCCACTGAGCCTTTGTGTCATTCGGTTACAATGGATATTTTCCAGAAACCTTCAACTTTGTTGACCTAGAAATGAAGAAATGACCAGATATGTTGAAGACGGGGCGGGGGAGGGCGAAAGAGATTCTGCCATACTTGCGCGGTGACAGAGAATATCATCTTACATGAGCTTCTTCCAGTTCTGTCAAGTTCTGACAGGCTACTTTCAGTTTTCGTTTACCAAACCCACTCACAATACTTTGGCCGGTACCAAGATATAGTAGAAGACACTTTCCCAATGTGCCTCGCAGTGAGATTGAACGCAGAGACATGTAGTTTAGAAGAAAGCTTCTTACCATGCTGTTACGCCTATATATATGTATATATATATATATATATTATATATATATATATATACAACAACACCGGTTAACGATGAATAGCTAGCGTAAAGCATGGTACGCTTTGCTCTCTTACTTTATTATCATCGTATAATCATCTCATAATAATGACTTTTATGACTCGTATTACTTACTACCTCAGTCAATCTAAATGTATATATTTGTCTTTACCTGTCATAAATAGACTTCTTTTATTTGAATTGAAATGTGCATTTTCGTTGATTTTTCATATTTTACCCTTACATTTCCACGTGTATTTTATGTTTTCTTTTCGTAACATATTTCTACTATACATATATATATATATATATATATATATATATATATATACTTGAGCTTTAAGGCATATGTCTATTGTTTGGTCTACGTTGTGCTATCCAGAGTAACTATATAATGTTCACTGCATTTACGTCAGGTAATCCGCAGTGTTTGTTGAGTTTATACTTAATAAGGAAATTAAATCCAACTTCCGTTTCCTTTATCAGCTGTATATGCATGTGTTTGTGTATCTATATATAATGCACACAGAAGTGCCTGCGTGCAAGTATATATATATATAAGTGTACATTTGTTTCTATTTTCCTTCCTTCACTGTCTGGATTCTACTTCTTTGTGTTTGCGTCCCCGGACAGTGCCGTAAACTATCCGTATGTCTGCAGAAAGTGAGATAAGCACTACAAGACTTTTAAATGTGTTTTCGAGTCGATGTGTTCAAGGGAAGGCCTCCAGGACTGTGTTCCCGCATGAACACACCCCACGAAGAGAAAGAGTAAGAAAAGAGTGTTGGGAAACTCAGCTGAACAATACCTTTGAGGTTTTATGCCTGGGAGACTCTTCGTCGGTATATAACAATAGAGAGATTTCTACAGCAAAACTCAACAAATATGCAAGCCATCTTTAGTTTGTAATTATTGTTCAAACAATTATACCTCAGTGAGACTCTCTTCTTAGCGGAATACGGCAAGAGCCGCAATATTAACGACGATCTGTAATGAAATAAATCAGTTGTGATAGTGTTTAAGATATGGTTCTCATGTGGATATTACAGTTTCAGCTTTCCCTCTCACCCGCCACTGTGCTCTCTCTCTCTCGTCTCACACCATATATATATATATAATATATATAGATATATCTATATATATATATATAACCGCACACATACATACATATATATTTATATATGTATATATGTACGTACGCACACATTATATGCATGTATATATATATATAATGCATATAATATATTATAAATATATATATATATGAATATATACATATATATATATATATATACTATTATATAATATATATATATATATTATAGTGGAGGCTCAATGGCCCAGTGGTTAGGGCAGCGGACTCGCGGTCATAGGATCGCGGTTTCGATTCCCAGACCGGATGTTGTGAGTATTTATTGAGCGAAAACACCTAAAGCTCCACGAGGCTCCGGCAGGGGATGGTGGTGATCCCTGCTGTACTCTTTCACACAACTTTCTCTCACTCTTACTTCTTTTGTTTGTGTTGTACCTGTATTTCAAAGGGCCTGCCTTGTCACTTTCTGTGTCACGCTGAATATCCGAGAACTACGTTAAGGGTACACGTGTCTGTGGAGTGCTCAGGCCACTTACACGAGCAGGCTGTTCCGTTGATTCGGATCAACCGGAACCCTCGTCGTCGTAACCGACGAGTGCTTCCATATATATATAAATATATATAAATAATATATATATATATATATATATATATATATATATATATACACACATACATATATCAGCAGAGATATAAGTAAGTGTATGAAGGAGACAACATGTAAATATAGCAAAGATATGAAGAGATAAATAAATAGAATGAATTAGATACAGAAATGGACAGCATGAATGCAAGAAAGCATGAATGCTAAAATGTAACGGGGAAAGCTGAGATAGGCCATTGAAATGGTAATGTTTTCAAGACAAGGACAAGGTATTAAATCAAATATTTCTCTGACTTCCACAATCAGCTACTTGAATACAATAAAAAATATTCTTATTCTATTGAGAAAAGAGTCATTAAAGGCTATCTTTTGACTACAAATATTTCTTCGAGATTCAATGGAATTGTATAACAGATCTCATACAGAATAATTGGTTATTAAATTTAGCCATGAATGAAATGTTTTTTCAAAAGATTTGGCAGTAATTGCATTTTTGAGGTTGCAATTCTGCGAGGTTTTATTTTATTTATCCTTTTTTTTTGCGAGTTTTGTTTTTGAATTTTTTGTTATATATTTCCCCTCTTTTATTTTCTTCATCCATTTTTTATTGCATGCTTGTTCCAATTTTTGCGATTGTATCTATTTATGGTTTTGGGCATTTGGATTTTTCCTTCCATATTTTCCTTAATATCAGTGAACCCCAACGTATATATATTTTTTATTAATGTTTATATGAATAAAAATCATATAAGAACAAATTGAATTCAACCTCTAATAAATTCATGAATGCTTTAAAATGCATACTATCTTTTTTATATATAAATATCACACAATCTCAGAAATATTCAGTGGAATCCAATTATGATATTTGTTTCATTTTCTTCTTCTATTTTTTCACAATTTCTTGTATAATTTTCTTTATTATTTTCAACCTCAATGTGGATTAATGCGTTTCGGTGTAATTTTCAAAATAGATTGACAACGTTTGAAAACACTTTTGAGGACGATGTACAAGGGTAATTGAAAACCATGTGTAAGTTACAGGGAAAATGTTGTTTAAACATCTCGTCTCCAACATGTGTCTCTGCATTGGGCAGAATTAAAGATAAGATGCGCAGTTGACCACATGTCCTTTCAACAAGTCCCACTTATTTCAAAATTTACTTTCAAACATAAGCTTAATGAAATACCATAGTTAAATTTATAATACTTAGCAATATATAAATACGCACACACACACACACACAAACACACACAAACACACACAAACACAAACACACACACACACATATATATGTATATATGTAGGTTATGAGAGGTAATGGTATCAGTAAGACCCAAAGGTATCAGGTAATGCTGAGTAAGTGCTATAGATAGACCATAGTTGAATTCCAGGTTCGGAGACTATGCGAATAAGGGGTCCAGCGCAGGTCATATTAAACAGTCTTGTTTTTTTTTATCTCATTATGGAAAAAAAATTATGTGTGTGTGTGTGTGTTTGTGTACTACTTATGTGTCATATATTCAGAGAAATTTCTGGAATAATTGCAATAATAACAGGCCATATGTAATGCTATGTTATAATATCGACTACACATTGCAAGAAAACTTAACTATTGGACTGTTATTTTAAGGTAACAACAATATAAACGCAGCCAATCGTAATGTAAAAACTGGATTTGCTAAATCTGCGTTAGTATCGGAAATATAATGATAAAATATATACATATATATATGTATATATATATATATATATATATATATATATATATATATCTATATATATATATATACAAAGAGCAATAAAGATTCAAGTAATTTAAAAAATTTACTTGAATATGGTACCTAACTTAGATGCACCACAAAAAAAACGTATACTGATTTAACAATACAGTAATGTGGGGTGATAAGCGAGAAAGAAGCAACAAGAATGGATAGGTTTTTAGTAATACGTTTTCATACAAGGACACAAGTTATTAAAAGTTGCAAAGATTACAGCATATAAACGAGTCCCGTACATCATCAGCTAAAATACATGTAAGTTCTCTAGACATCCTAGTGTTTGAGGCTATACTCATGAAGTAATGTAGATAATTAAAACAGATTTCTAAAGTTCATTAAAGTTCTTAATTCAAGGATTAATTAATTAAAGGATTAATTCACCCTCTCTGTAATGCTAATAACAATGGATAAATTTGTCTTCTGTGAGATATAATCCCTCATCATATCTATGGAAATTCATATGGATTAGGTCAACCTTCTCTGTGATGCTATCAAAACTTTTTTAAAATTCTGTGATAAGACTATAACATCATCTTTAAGGAACTTTAATGAACTTAGAAATCTGTTTAATATTTACATTACTTCATGAGTATAGCCTCAAACACTAGGATGTATAGAGAATTAAGTATTTTAGCTGATGAGTACGGGACTCGGTTATATTGCTGTAATCTTTGCAACTTTTAATAAACAAAACCTGTCCTTGTATGAAACGATCGTACTAAAAACCTATCCATTCTTGTTGCTTCTTTCTCGCGTATATATATATATATATATACTCAATTATTCTTTTACTTTTTTTTGATTCAGTCATTTGGCTGTGGCATGTTGGAGCACTGCTTTTAGTCGAGCACATCGACCTCAGGACATATTCTATTAAGCCTAGACTTATTCTACGGTCTCTTTTGCCGAAACGGGGAACGTAAGCACACAAGCATCGGTTGTCAAGCGATGTTGGAGACAAACACAGACACACAAAGAATACACACATACATACATACATACATACATATATATATATAATATATATATATATATATATATATTATATATATATAATATATATATACACACATGCACAAACAGAGAAAAAGAGCAAACACATTTTATTCTACACGGATAGTTATATAGGAAAAATAGAACTTGAAAATGCTCTGAGAATTGTTAAAATATTTTTTATATAAATATTTGAAGCTTTAAGCGGTTTCAGAGTTTTCACAGATTTTCAAAACGTTCAAGTAGAAAGGCACAGGTTATGTCGCAACTCTCTTGCACCGACTAGAGTGTGAAGTTTACGTTGTTTTTATAAGGTATTCCTGGCTCTAATTGGTATATGTTTTGAATAAGATTTGATTTGTAGGCGCATAATTTACTGTCACGTGACACTAACACATAGACGTAGCGGGAAACGTACTAATGGTTGTAAATTTAATCATGTGTTCATTCTCCGCAAACACTTGGCAGAAAACATTTAGAGCATTGATTGTTTGAATTTGTTCAGTCAACCGTATCAGCCTTAACTTACGATGCCAAACATTGTCACTTGATACTAACATACGGACGTCGCGGGGAAACCTACAAAAATTCCTAATTCCAGTCATGTGACCATCCTCTACCCATCAAAACCAATAATGATCTGAGCCAAGACCTCATTATTAAAAACTGCGCAAACTTCAAACACTGCTCAGAAGCAAGATAGCTGCAATATAAGCCACGTCGTTGTATTTGAAATATTTGAAAATGAGTGTAATTATGAAAACGGTTAAAGCTTTAAATATTTTAATAACAAATATTTAAACTATTCTCAATGCATTTTCAACTTCTATTTTTCCTATACATATGCATATATATATATATATATATATATATATACTAGCAGCGTAGCCCGGCGTTGCCCGGAGATGTAAGAGCCCCTAGTAGGCAACGAGTAATCCCAATCTAGTCCTTTCCCTCCAGGGAACGAAGGCGCATGTGTAGGTTGCAATGTCTTCTCTTCACTCCCAAATAACTATCAAACAGCTATCGATAATTCAACCCAACCAATTCCTACCAGGAAGAAATTACATTCGAGACCTTACCCCCAACACCGCCACTTCTGCTGATAGCTGCTGCAGCCGCAAGTTATTCGAATACTTTTTTTGTTTACACTTTCTTTATAACTACCACCCAAACGTTTTACCTTCAATTTTTGACGTACCCTAAGGGTCCTCGGACGCTACTTGCAAACTCTTGGTTTATTATAAACCGCTTTTGTCGTGTGCACCAAAAAAACTTTTCCATTCGTTTGTTCAGTTTGGTCACTTTTGACTTTTTCGTTGTTGTCACTTACATTGCAGCCCGCTCTTTTGCTGTTTTTGTACATTTTTATACATTTTGGGATACTTACCCCACGTGTTCCGAGAGGTAAAATGGTCGAGTTGCGTCCCCTAGAGAGTCTGTGGTTTGTGTTTATACACAAATCGATTTGCTATGTGTGCCACATATGATATAATTAAGCTATTTTTTCCTGTAATAAAGTATCCTATTGGAATAAAAAGGGCCATACAGCTCCTTGGAGCAGACATGATGCTCGCTGTGAATTTAGAAAAAAATTCCTGTCAATTTGTGAAAGATATTGTCGAAAATATGTCATCTTGAATTTGAACGCGATTTCCCAAAATGGCATGATTTTATCGATTTTTTCTGATGGTAAGGTATTGCATGGAAAACTAAGGCCAGAATTAAGTTTCTTACGGTAACATTAAGCTTCACCATGAGTTTGGTGAAAATCGATTGCAAGTTGCGAAAACTACAACAGAAAATGTGGTGCATATAAAAAGCTGAGATTCTCAACCCCATGTTGAATTTATCGATTTTATTCAGAACTGGGGGAACTTTTCAAACTTTTCGCTGCGTTAGTTTCCAAATATGACATTGGGCTATGTGTGTGTCCAGTTTCATCAGAATCGGTGCAAAGCCGTGGTCAGGGTGAGGGTGCAACCTGACAGACACACAGACAGACAAACTGTCGTTTATATATAGAGAGAAGAGTTATTTATCGTTGCTCACACGTGACCATCATCCATCTTTCTTTTCCTCACGTGACACTATTTCTTTTCTTGCACAGATGTTCAAAGGAGTGGACGTATGTGTTTCTCTTTTCTATCTTTTCCCTTTCAAAGAATATATTTTCCCAGCGTTCACTATTTTCCTCTCATTCTAGTCTAATGACCCTCCATGTTTGTTTTCGTTTGGTTTCCTTGTATGGCTCAGCTGTCCTTTTTTTCCCAACTTTCACCATCTATAAACCCTAAATTTATTTTAGAATTGATGGGAGCAACTATCTTCGGAGACTCGTATTTTCGTTCAATGCTTGAAATGAGGAGTAGACAGCCGACAACTGGTGAAGTGTCCTTTCTCTTTGTTTACTTGCCCTGCTTTCCACTTTCTTTTCGTACGTATTTAACTCGTTTGTTAACGTATTTCATGATTGCTTACACTGATGGTGATGTCCTATACCCTTATATGCAGACACACACACACACACACACACACCACACACACACATATACATATTATTTATTATTATCATTTAATCGAAAGCCACGCATCCATTTTCAGGTAACTTTATCTTCAGCTTTTTGATGGGACTCTATACTCTTTTCTTCCTCCATCCACGTCTAATTCAAATTTTCTCCCCTCTCCCTTTCAACGGTCTCACCTTCTCTTCTTGCTTTTTTCTCTCTCCTCTCTCTCTCTCTCTCTTCCGAGGCACACACGTGACCATCGTCTATCTTACTTTTCCTCACGGGACCCACTTTATTTTTTTCCACAGATGTTCAAAAGTGTGGACGAGTTTTTTTCTAACTTTTCTAACTTTTCTCTTTTTAAAGAATTTCTTTTTCCCAACGTTCACTATTTTCCTCTCATTCTGGTCTAAAACCCTCCATCTTTGTTTTCGTTCTCTTTCCTTGCATATCTCTACTATTCTGTTTTTGTTCCCAAATTTGACCGGCCATAACTCCGAAATTTTATTTTAGAATTCAAGAGAGCAACTGCTTTTGAAGACTCATTTTATTGTTGAATGCTCGAAATGAGGAACAGAGAGACAGCGAAAACTGAAGAAGGGTCCTTTCCCTGTGTTTACTTGTCCTGATTTACATTTCTTTCTCTCGTTGTTTCCCTATATCATGTTGCTTGCACCGTTGGTGACATCTTGTACTATTATGTGCATATATATATATATATATACATATCATATATTATATATATGTTATAATAAATATGTATATATATTATTTCTTATTACAGATATATAGAGAGCGGTATATATAGAGAGAGTGAGAAAGAGGGAGACAGAGAGAGAGCCTGTTTTCAGGATAGACGTACGTTGGAGAATTAGATCGTATTATCATATGTAATACGATAAGTGAAATGAATATATGACATAGGAATACTTAATGGAATTTCCAGTTGATATTCAAAGTTATGGCCTAAAGTATTTTCATTTAATCAGTGTATAATTAATAATAGGTAGTATTACGTCGCACCAACAACGATAATTAATTCTTATTAACGAAGCATTTCCTTCGGTTTTATCAGATCTTATACATTGCTCAGTCTTCAATGTATTACACGCTATCTGTACTGTAAGCAAAATAACATATTCCAATGAAGCACACACGCGCGCACACACGAACACACAGCTACATAAATACATAAAAGTGGGTATATATTTATATTATATACATCATATATATATATATATATATATATATATATATATATATATATATATATTAAAATTAAAAGAGGTGAAAAAGTGGATACTAATTTGATAATATCAATTATAACACCAGTGGTCTAGCATATAAAAAAAACTGAGGTTCAGCAAATATAAGAGGGAATTTTACCATTGTGTGGAAACCTTTATGCTAGAAGAAGATCCGCTATGGTCTTAACAGCTAAGAATTGTTCTCTAGAAAATTTAGCAAGCACCAGAAACCTAAGCGACCACAAAGAAATGAAATGTAATAAAAATATAGATTAATCATAAGCACATGTTTCACTATCAACAAATTACGATTAATCTATATTTTTTTTTACTTTTCATTTGTCTTGCTCGCTTACGTTTCTGGTGCGTGGTAAATTTTCTAGAGAACAATTCTTAGTTGTTAAGACCATAGCGGATCTTCTTCTAGCATAAGGGTTTCCACATAGTGGTAAAATTCCTTCTTATATATATATATATTATATATATTATATATATTATATAATATATATAATTATATATATATATTATAATATATATATTATATATATATATATAATATATATATATCTATATATATAATATATATATACATATATATATATATATATGGACAGTAAAAAACCTCTGAGACCATATAATTATTTTAGAAAATTGTAACCGCTCTGTGGTCTGAGAACCTCGTTAACAAGTCGGTTATTTTAAATAACGCGTTAAATACATACAATACAGAAACTAGTAGCTTCATTTCTCTGAAGGTACTGAATTGGTTATATATTTAAATAGATTTCCAGCTATTTTATCCTAGATTGCTCAAGGGATGTAGCCACGTCTCTTGAGAACCAAATAATGTTTGAAAATTAAAAATGGCTGGTCAAATTGTTGTTCAGTCTACGGAGAATTGCTCACATTTGTCCTGTTAGTGTTGCTTCTACATGGGTTTATGTATAAAATTAATTCAATTGCATGCGAATCCTCGTGTACAACGATAAATTTCGCTTTTGGGCATTTGTTGTATAGCTTCACTCGCATCATCCTGAGTTGCAATGCTTGAGGTAAGTGGGAACATAGTGAGTATTAGTTGTCTAAATATTTAGAATTATTACCTTTAAATCAAGGAGAATGATTTAATTATGCACGGATTTGCACTTCGTAGCGTGTACATGATTCGCAAGGAACGTGATACCAAAGAATACACGTTCTAAATTGTGTTTGGGAAGTGGGAACACGGAATGATGTCACGCAACTTTTAGAAGTTCTTCTGTGTTTCAAGAAATGAGAAGAATCCATTTCTGCTTGAAGGCTTTCTACAAACCATGATGTAATGTTATCACTCAACTGTTGATTGCCAATGATAGAACATTATCGAATGAAGAGAATAATGTTGTAAATTAGGGAGGCCCTCGTTGTATTCCGCATTAGTTTAGAGTCGTCAATCAGTTGAAATGCTTCGTGTCAGGCAACACATGTTAGAATCTCACATTCAAAATTAACATTTAGGAAATAAGATTTCCTAACAAATAAATGCAATTCTTCTAGAACTAAATTGCCTAATTCAAATGAGAATGATAATGCGAAAGAATGAAATAAATTTAGTTGAATCAGAAGCAATTGCGTCTACCTTTTCTCTCAAAAGCCACAGGATTCATGTGGTTGGTGTCGTTCAATATAAAAAATTCACAGCTGGGAAAAATATTTCAGTTAACTATTATTTATATTATTCACCATATGGGGAACATGTAGCTATGTGGCTATGCAACTTGCTTTGCAGTCACGTGGTTTCGGATCCGGTCCTCTCTTAAGCATGTCCTTTGTACGGTAGGCTTTTCAACGAAATATGCATGTATATTCGTCCTTTACATACATACATACATACATACCTACATACATACATACATACATACATGCATACATTACATACATACATACATACATACATACATACATACATACATACATACATACATACATACATATACAAAACTGCTTCAAAAACCCCAGCTTCTATATCCAGACTATGAATTCATATTCACACCTATAATAATTGGAGCATTAAGTTTTGTTAGTAAATGCTTAAAGGAGAATCTGGATTAACTGGGATTTTCAAACAGAGAAATCGTTCGGCTGATTCGTACATTACAAGTCTAAACTTTGAGTGGAACAGTAAAATTATGCAACACTTTTCTCAAGTTCCAAATGGGAATTTGTCTGTGTCAACTACATCCCTAAATGGAGCCTTGTGTCTTTGTTGGAAATCGGCTCTCTCCTCAGAGGAAGATTTAAAATAATTAAACAAATGGAAGAGACATGGTAGGACAAAAGAAACCGATATAATATGTATCAAATTTTAAAATAAGGACTGGGGTTAATCTGTTCCACTAAAATATTGCAGTGCGAGGAACCAGTCTTGCTGTAGGCCAATGTTTGAAAGAGGGAAAAAAGCTGAGAATCAAAGTTTAACAAGCGGAGACGACATTTCCTTTGTTTACAATACATTTTAAAAGCATCGTCTAAAGGATAAGTTATCAACGCAGTTGATTTCAAATTAAGCGGAAAACCTCAATAAACTAGAGAAATGAATATATGATGTGGATTTATGGCACAAAAAGTTATGACGGGTGAATTAATGATTAAGGTATTTGACTTAAGCCGTCGAGTTCGATTCTTGGCGGCAGATTATATCCTTGGGCAAAACACTTTATTTCATGTGTCTGCAGTGAACTCAGCTGGGAAAAATCAGTTGAACATGTAATTCGAAAGTTCCAGCCTTGTCACATTCTTTGTCCTGTTGAATATCCCTGAGCACTACATGCGGATTGTTGAAAGGCTCACACGTTATTTTCACGAGCAGACCATTCTGTTCACTGGTTTAAACCCGATCCCTCGTTGTGCTTACAAACGATGTTTCTGTTTCATAAAAGAATCACATTTTCACAATGCTCTGGATATTCTGCGTTTACATTAAAAAAAGTTTTAAACACAGTGGGATTTCATAACTATAAGTAATCACATTTATGTTCGTGCTATGGGCCTTTTGATATTCCCAATAACCATTTCATGCTTGTATTTAACTTTCATTTATGAAGGTAAAGGGTGAAAGTAGTTATTATTTCTTTTTGTTGTGCTAAACACGTGTATTTATTGTTTCCAACTTTCGACTTAAGTTAATCTAAAGGAGTAGCGTAGCAATAGCGCAACGTTCATTCATATATTTCCTTTTTTGTTATTTATTTCATGATCATGTTTATATGAAATGCCTCTCGGAAGAACGGACTATCAAAATGACTGCGTTAGTTTCGGTGAAAGAGCGAAAGACAATATGATATGCCATGAAGCTGGACATAAATATACCTTATAAAAAGTAAATTCTGCAATGGTTTCAGTTTCATTCTTCAGGTATATATTTTATGAGAAGCAACCCATATACAATATTGATTCATGCATCGGATATATATGACGAGAGCGGTTCTTTAGGATTGTTTTGAATATAAATGTGTGTGATTGAGCATGTGTGTAAGTATATGGATACATGTGCATAGCGAAATATGTATACACATAAGCACGCGCGCATATTCAGAAAATATACATACATATACATATATATCCTCTGTCTCTCTCTTTCTCTCTCTCTCTCTCTCTCTCTCTCTCATTTTCTCTCTCTTTATACACACATACATATTTATATATATATATATATATATATAATATATATATATACATATATGTGTTTGTGTGTGTATGCATGTATGTTTGTATGTATGTATGTATGTATGTATGTATGTATGTATGTATGAATGTATATATGTATGTATGTATAGATATGCATTTGGTTGCTTGCTGGAATGGTGCAGCACTGGTGATCGTACAGCAGCGGATTCAACGCTTCCAGAAAAAGGCAACCAGTTTGTATTCGAAGGAATGTAATTACGTGCCAAAATATTTAGTATTATGTCGCATGCCCCCAGATCACTCCCTTAATGTTTTCTCTCTTTCAGTTCTTTGTATGAATTTAGAATTACTGTAAAACATAGTAAAATATAAATTATGCAGATAACGCTAGACATCAGAAATAAACCCACGGGGTACATAAAAGGGCAGAACTGCCACAGGATCTGCATTGTATGATTTGATGAATAGAAATAATCATTATTTTTTTAAACAAGAAATTGTTCGAGCTAATCCACTTTTGTAACAAGTAAATTTATGAGGTAACATATTCACTACCCTCTAGTGAGTTTATGCTTTAGTCAAATAATATCGATTACTAAAGTAAGACTGTGGATAACAACATAAGCTGGCGTACACACATCATAAATAGACACATTCCTTAAAGCTACCATTGGTTTCAAATGAAGAAAGGTGGGAAAATATCTTAATGTCTTAACAATGCTCGAAGCCGATTACATGGAGAAAGATGTTCGCCTAATTTTCTTAACATGAAACAAATCGTAATCTTAGGACACAATAAAGTAATTATATCCACCAATGCGGTGTTTTGGACTCATTTACATCGTTCGACATTTACGTAAATGCATATGTATATGTATATATATATATATAAATATATATATAGATAGATAGATAGATAGATAGATAGATAGATAGATAGATAGATAGATAGATAGATAGATAGATAGATAGATAGATAGATAGATAGATAGATAGATAGATATTAATTATAATAAAGGGTTAATTGCAACAAGTTGCTCAATCGATTTCCTCTATAATTAAGCCAAATAGGTTGGGATTTCGTAATTTTCCTTCTCTTTGCCATATACGGGTTGCAAATTCTGTTTGTTTGTGGGGACTTTTTTTTACTAGTAGGAGAAATGGTGACCTATTTGGCTGCCATTTCTAATATTTTCGGTATGGGGGTTTTCAGCAACTTGTTGCTATTAAACCTTTATTATAATTAATATAATCCTTACCAAATATGGTCTTTTCAATACCGATAAAACTACTAGGTGAAATTTATTAATTTTATTAAATTAATTATATTTCGCCCATTTTATATAGATAGATAGATAGATAGATAGATAGATAGATAGATAGATAGATAGATAGATAGATAGATAGATAT
>NC_043001.1:6538416-6540916 GCF_006345805.1 Octopus sinensis | reverse complement strand
CTGTTTTTAGATTCCACATTCTGGTTACCTCCATTTCCAGGTCTTTGTATTTGAATGTTTCCATTTCTTTTAGAGACACGTTGTCATCTGCCGGTATTGATGCATCAATTAGAAACCATTTTTTTCTTCATGATCTCTGACAACTATATCTGGTCTGTTGGCCTTAATTTCTCTATCTGTGTGTATCGGCATATCCCAGATTATGTTTGCTTTCTCGTTTTCTGTGACCTTTTCTGGTGTGAGCCTATACCATCTTTTTTCTGTTGTTATTCCATAATGTTGGCATAGCTTCCAATGTATGTAGATTCCAACTCTGTCATGTCTGTGAATATATTCCTTCTTAGCCAGGACTGGGCAGCCAGAGATAATGTGACTTATTGTTTCTTGTCCATCTCCACATATTCTGCAGTTACTTGTTATATTTCTTTTCATTACATGTTTTTAGTAATTTCTGGTGGGGAGTATTTGGTCTTGTGCTGCAATTAAAAAATCCCTCTGTCTCTGCTTTGAGTCCTGAGCTTATCAACCATTGCTGGGATTTTCTTTGTCTATTTCTTTTGCATTTAGTTTAGTTCAGTATTTACCATGAAGGGGTTTTTCTTGCCATCGTTTTATCATTATTATTATTATTATTATTATTATTATTATTATTATTATTATTATTATTATTATTATTATTATGTTCTATATAGGTTCTGTGGGAGTTACCTTAGTGCTATGTAATTTTAACAAAATATGAAGTAGACTGACGTGTAATTCTTGAACCTGTGGAAGGCACGCTCGATGCCGAAATATCGTTCAACCAATTTCACATAACTACGGCACTCTTCTATATTTTATAATAATAATAATAATATAATAATAATAATAATAATAATCAAATAATAATAATAATAATTATAATATACGGGATGGACAAATAATTGAGCTTCATACGCGAAAGAGTAATGGAATGTGGTGTAGAAGGCAAATTTGAAGATAAGAAGAAAAGGTTAGGAGTGATAGATAGAGAGAGACAGACAGACAGAAAGAGACAGAGAGAGAGAATAGCTGAAGAGTAAGAGACAGTTTCAGGATTTAAGATGTGATATCAAGCTAGAATCGTTCTTTTAAGTTTAACGCTAACATAGTTACCTCGTTCGAATACAAAACATTGTTCTCTACATCGTACACGCGTTGTTTCGGGAGGCGCAATGGCCCAGTGGTTAGGGCAGCGGACTCGCGGTCATAGGATCGCGGTTTCGATTCCCAGACCGGGCGTTGTGAGTGTTTATTGAGCGAAAACACCTAAAGCTCCACGAGGCTCCGGCAGGGATGGTGGTGATCCCTGCTGTACTCTTTCACCACAACTTTCTCTCACTCTTACTTCCTGTTTCTGTTGTACCTGTATTTCAAGGGGCCGGCCTTGTCACTCTCTGTGTCACGCTGAATATCCCCGAGAACTACGTTAAGGGTGCACGTGTCTATGGAGTGCTCAGCCACTTACACGTTAATTTCACGAGCAGGCTGTTCCGTTGATTCGGATCAACCGGAACCCTCGTCGTCGTAACCGACGGAGTGCTTCCACACACGCGTTGTTTCATCGGATGAAACGTTTAACATTTACTTGGGGGGGGGGGGTATTTTTCTTTCATGTTCTTTTCGAGGTTCTGAGATCAAATCATGTCTCGGACAAGTTTGTATTACATAAGTGTTCTCACCTTATTCGAAAATTTGAAACAATTTTCAGTATCGTTTGTGGATCGGATGTGGCATTTGGCGGGATATTCTCAGTTTTTTCTTCTATTTGTTTCAGTCATTTTTCTGCGGTCATGCTTGAGCACCGACTTTGGTCCATCAAATCGACCCCAGAACGTATTCTTTGTAAGCCTATTACTTATTCTATCGGTCTCTTTTGCCAAACCACTAAGTTATGGGGGGGGGCTAAACACACCACCACCATAGGTTGTCAAGTGATGTGCAGAGGGAGCACAAACATATACATGTACATATATGTATATATATATATATATATATATATATATATTTCTAACATGTTAGAGTATGATAGAAGGATAAGAATCGATGTAACGTCTAGGATACTGACCAGATTCTTTCTTATATTTCATCTGTTTCTCGGCACTGTTACGTAACAAAGTTTCAGTTTGAATTACGTTTCCTATGAACAATTCTAGAATGGAAAACCAGGTAGGATATGAACCTAACAAAGTCCTTCGTAGAAAAGTGGTACAAATACGTACACACACAAATGTAGACACACACACACACCTACGTACATACTCTTTACTCTTTTACTCTTTTACTTGTTTCAGTCATTTGACTGCGGCCATGCTGGAGCACCGCCTTTAGTCGAACAACTCGACCCCGGGACTTATTCTTTTTGTAAGCCCAGTACTTATTCTATCGGTCTCTTTTGCCGAACCGCTAAGTAACGGGGACATAAACACACCAGCATCGGTTGTCAAGCAATGCTAGGGGGACAAACACAGACACACAAACA
>NC_043001.1:6488416-6533416 GCF_006345805.1 Octopus sinensis | reverse complement strand
TGGAGAGTAGACGTGATACCAAATAGTAATTGGCGCACTTGGGAGTATCAGCACTCAACCATCAACATGGTAAAAAAAGATCGGTGCAAATGTGAAGGTAGAACACCTACAAAAATCAGCATTGCTTTGAACTGTAAGAATTCTTCACAGGGTTCTTGAAGCATGACCAGTTAACAAGTGTCTCCTTGAAAGCATGATGCTTTCCATCATGCCCAGCAAAATAAGTTGTGATATTTTATCACCTAATAATAATAATAATAATAATAATAATAATAATAATACAAAAGGAGGCATGAGAACGTAGCTAATTATGTCCATTGGAAATTATGGAAGCAGAATGGTCTTGAAAAGACAGTAAAATAGTATGTGTGTAACCAAGAAGGAGTCTTCGAGAATAATGAGTACAACCTCTTTATAAGAGTGATTCAGTGATTGATGATCTGAGGGAAGACATGGTTGAAGTTGTAAAAATGCAGAAGGAAACCTTGATCATTAGTATTGCCATAGTATGAGATGCATGGATGGATGATAAAGAACTAGAAAATATTGACAAGTATAATCCACTGAAGTATGAGACTGCACGAATGGGGGCAATGGAGACAGTAAATGTCATCCCAGTAGTTGTAGGGCTTTTCTTTACAGCCCCAACAGCAACGGGGTTGACAATTTCTTAGAGAAATTAGGATTTACATGATGGTGGAATATGATCAGAAAACTACTTTATTGGGGTCAACGAAGATTTTGATATTGGTATTTGGATGCTAATTCCCGTCGTATGTGGCCCTGTGAGATCCTTGACAACAGGCAGTTGTCCTTTCTTAAAAATGTAACATGAGCTAGAGTATTTTAAAACTCTGAGATGCGAAAGGAAAATAAAAGTAAAAATTTGTCGAATTGAAAGTAGGAAAGAAGAAATATCACAAAGTATAAAGTTATATAAAAGTGTTCAGGAAGATAAGGAGTGGAATGTTGATCGGCAAAGTGGCAGGGTGGTACCTATGGCGTTGTTAATGGTTATTTTCTTGATTGCAGTATCGATGTCAATTTACTGCACTTGGAAACCGCCATTAAGTAATCGATTCTTCGGGTGTTTTCAGGTAAAATTTATTTATTTTTTTTTAAGATAATAGACAAATCTCGATTGGTAAAGTAATGGCATTTCACATTTTACTGATTAGTATAATTAAGCAATGTAGAGGATTTAAGTTTCAAACATTGAAATGTTAAATGATAAAATGCAAAACTGACGGAAATCCGTACGTGATTGAATGTCTAATTTAAATCGATTTTCATAAAATATCTTAGAAAATTTGTAGAAATAAAAATTGATGACGTGCTTGTAGAACTCTAACTCTTGAAGACGTTGTTCTGTGTTTAAGATTGTGAGACGCAAAATTTTATAAATAGTAGTAGAAGTATGATCTTGTATCACTTATAATACAGGATACAGAAAGAAAAGCCTGATAAACATTACAGTTGCCCACGCAGGATGTACATCGGTCCAAGACGGGATTCTAATTCGTGAAAACCAAGGAAAGACTAATTACATTGAGACATCGTAAACACTTAACTAATTTCTCTGGCGTCAAGCA
Source organism: Octopus sinensis (assembly GCF_006345805.1). Classification (NCBI taxonomy): domain Eukaryota; kingdom Metazoa; phylum Mollusca; class Cephalopoda; order Octopoda; family Octopodidae; genus Octopus; species Octopus sinensis. The sequence continues at coordinate 6,531,824 of NC_043001.1, read as the reverse complement.
CATGGTCGTAAGGATTCTGGTATTACTTCTTCATCTGCGACATCCTGTAATTGAATCTTTTTTTCTGAATCTGCTACAATTTAGTCTTTGTAAAAGATCTTTTTAATTGAAAAAACATCCATATATTTAGAAGTTAGTATCATAGATTCCATTATTATATCATGATCTATGTGTTGTTTTTATGCTTAGATCGTGATGAGCCATTTTCACACACATTATAACCGAAGGTTTTGTAAATTCCACCATTACACAAATTATTTTCACATTTTCCACCAAACAATGCTTCCTTTCTTTCTTAATTCAGCATTCTTGTTTTTCAACGATGACTGACAGCTATTTCAAGTTGGTGATGAATTTTTACATCGCGGATATTTATTCGTTTTGTCATTTACTTTTCAACATGAGTTTTGTATTCTTCCTCCATTTGTTGGAATATCATTTGAGCATTGATAACGACATAAAGCAATCTATTGAAGATTAGGTTTCAAACGGTATGTATAGGTTTTCAAAGAATCACAATTATCCAAATATCCATTACCATAAATTTCGTGTTGTTTCCCTCATAATGTATAACGAGTTAAGGTTTCATTCTATTTTTCATTAAATTTCAGGCTTTCTAATTGACAATCCATGAAATTATGTACATTTGCGCTGTCAGAACTTGAGAGTCCATAAAGCATATTTGTTCCCCAAATGCCCAAATGATATACAGAAGAAATTCCCCAATGCTCGTCTCAACAACAATAAATAAAATCATTTTAAAATTACTGTCACATAATTCAATGCTAACAGAATTATATATCCCTTACTAGAATATACTGCATCCTCGAACTTCCTGTGTGTGTGTGTATTATTAATTACAATTTCATCTTAAATCAAGTAAGCACTTAATAGTTACAAGACAATAGTGTTCTTTTTTTGTAAGTAACTTACAAATATATCGTTTCGTGTTTTGCATTGTCGAACAACGAAATACGATTTCGTTTATTCAGCATGAAGGAAACCGAATTATTAAATAAGAAATATATCAGCAGTCCATGATTTATCCCATAATATTTGGTGAGCTCCACTTATTCTACATGATTAACAAAAGCAGACAAATGTACGCTCGTCAATATAATGTAGATAATGGGTCAAGCTACAAACGTGATAAGATAGCTATGCAAGTAAATCTTTCAGAGAAGCGACTATCTTTGTTAAAGTATTTGTCAACAATTAGAATCTTTCTTGATTTTGGAGTGGTTACTCTACATACAACTATGTAAGAAAATAACAGACACGGTATGTGTTTGTGAAACCTAAATTTAACAATGAGATATGAATTTAAACAGTTTACGTTAGTACAATTTATTCATTATTTACAGTGTGCAACAAACGTTAGTTTCTGATTCACCATTAATGATAAACATATCAATGTAAAAGTAGGATGTCAACCAACCAAAGCAATGTAAAATATGAAAAAAAAAACAATAATACATTTTAGCTACGAGAAGGCATCGTTATTACTCGTCTACCTTCACAAACGCCTCAACAATAGCCGTGTAATAAACGGGAGTTACATTTGCTGTACTCTCTAATTCAGTTCAGTGATGGAGCGGGACATTTTGTATCAGATTATTACTCTCGAGATAATACAGATATTTTCGATCTAATTTGGATTCTTTGCCATTAAATTTGAATTCTTTGCAATCCAATTTGAATTCTTTGCAATCAAATTTGAATTTTTCAATTGGTTTTCAAGCCTTGAAAAAAACAGAGAGTTAAACTACATCAGCCGTAAGGGAATACATGTCTATCTTCTCTAACTCGTCCAGTAGAGCCCACCAATTGATATTTGAAAAGTTCGATGAAATAATTCATGAACACAGCGATAGCTTCTACCAAAATATGATTCAACATTTTTACGTCGTTGACCGATCTGAACAAGGGGAAATAATAAACGAATGATTCTTTTTCTATTATTTCCCCTTGTTCAGACCGGTCGACGACGTAAATGTGTTCAATCATATTTTGGTAGAAGCTATCGCAGTGTTCATGAGTTATTTCATCGAACTTTTCAGATATCAATTGGTGGGCTCTACTGGACGAATTAGATAAGATAGACATGTATTCCCTTACGGCTGATGTAGTATAACTCTATTTTTTTCAAGGCTTCAGCACCAATTGAAGAATTCAAATTTGATTCCAAAGAATTCAAATTTGATGGCAAAGAATCCAAACTAGATCGAAAATATAATATAATATAATAAGAGTTTTCGGTTTCAATTCCAGAGGTTAACAGTTTAAGCAACGGATTACATTTCACATAATTCTATTCAGAGCAAATTGAGCATCAGCAGAATTCTGGTATAGCAGTATTTCCTCACCCCCACTCTTGATGTTGAGTGTGGGAGGTACAAGAGTGTGTCCAGCTCTGCTCAAATGTAAGCACGCTCGTAAAAAAAGATAGATAGGAGTAACGATAATGCATGCTATTAACTTAAAGTTTAAATAAATATTTAGTTTATTAGTTCAGATGTATATGTTTTATAATGCACTTTGAGATCCTATTATTTATGAGTGCATATTAAAATAATAAAATCTATATTAGTAGAAATGTATGTTTAAGTTAGATAATGTGCATTTTAGAATACGGCTATGAAAATAATAGCAACCTGTTTATCAAACAATATTCATACAGAAATAAAAATATTAAGCAGTTATAGTTGATTCAATTGAAACAAACAACAGCGTAGTATTATTAAGTTGACACTAAAAGATGAAAGAATATATCCGACACTACTGGGATTTCGAAACAAATCCTAGTTGGAATGGTTTTCATTATATAATGGCAAATGTCTCTTTTCTGTCTCCGTAATACGAATACATTTCTGTAATGAAATACTCCCGTCTATTGTTTGGATTATCGTCAACTTGCTGCGAAAGTTTGAATGAGTTGTTTTCACTTTTGTTTCTGTTTTGCTTCAGAAGTGCAAATATTTGCATTTGTTTCGTCAGTTGCATGTTGAAAATAACTGTGAAAATTATTTCTATAGTTTGGGACAGAAGCATGACGGATGTATGTTAAGCAGTAAGGTTAATAACATTTTCTACTGAAGGCAGAACGTCTGAAATTTGGCTGGGGTGGAACTAGTCGGTTGCATTGACACTAATGTTCCACTGGTACTTAATTTATTGGCCCTGAAATGATTAAACGCAAGATCGGCTGTGGATTAATAATATGAGTGTGGATTAATAATATGATTAATGACTTTGCGGTTCGACAAAAATGGCCGATATAATAAGTACTAGGCTTACAAAGAATAAGTCCTGGGATCGATTTTTTCGACTAAAGGCGGTGCTCCAGCATGGCCACAGTCAAATGAGTGAAACAAGTAAAAGAGTAAAAGGGTAAGAGAGTCAAAGTTGGACGAACGACGTTCAAGATTTCTGCAGTTGGAAGGGAAAGATGTCATTTGCCTAAAACCATACCCATGGCCTAAATTCTAGTAAAATATACAATTTTACTCTATGCAACAAACAGTAAGACGGCCGTGCAAGACATGCCAACAGACTACCTCTATACTCAAGAATGAGAACTGTCCTGTTGTTTGATATCTATATAATATCTGTCTACCAAATTTTACCCAAATTCTTCGGCCAATGTCGGATTATTCTACAGTGCACTTTTCCGCATAAACCCGCAATTCTATGGAACCTTAAACAATGTAGATTTCGAGATAATCGTCTTAAGAACAGTACTGCATTTATGTCGTGTATCTAACGGCAAAGCCAATGAATTTTTTGAACACTTGTCGCTTTGAATTTTTCTATAAGAGGAATATCGGTGACCTTACAGGCACTCAGCACCCAGAACAAAAGAAATTCATTTTACACTCACATTGCTTAACGTTCGGTCCCACAGCCCAGCAGATTTACTAAGAGTCTTCCGCAATGGACTCAGACGAAATAAATAAAACCTTCTGAGTATAATTGGCTGACAGTGAATTTATTAAAGCTCGTTGCAAATACGCTCACACACACACACACATACAAACACACACTTACACGCTGATATATATATATATATATATATATATATATATATATATATATATATATGTGTGTGTGTGTGTGTGTGTGTGTGTGCATGTATGCATGTATATATATATATATATTAAAGCATGGAATATTATGATTGTCGACTGGTTCCGCTTTTCGCTCATCGTGACATTGAAATTGGTGAAAATCTGGCATTTTCGTATTTTCTTGACAAGTTTTTAATCCATGTTTTGTGTGTGTGTATGACTGTGTGTGTGTGTATGTCTGTGTGTGTGTGTGTATGACTGTGTGTGTGTGTATGTCTGTGTGTGTGTGTGTGTGTGTGTGTGTGTGTGTGTGTGTGTGTGTGTGTGTGTGTGTGTGTGTGTTTGTCTACAGGATGCGGTCAATAAACTATCGTCTAAATTACGCAGAAATGAAAATAACACAAAAAATTCATTTTAACAGATATATTTACCAAAATTACATTAAAATATCATGAAATACTAAAGAGTAAATGTATTCAATAAAGTCGCCAATGGCGTCAACCACAGCCTTAAGAAGATTTCAGAATCTCCTGCAGCTCTTCTGAAGTGTTTTGTTGCTTAAGTTGGTGGACGCTGCCATAATCTTTGCCTTCAATTCATCTTTGGTGTTACAAGGAGTTTTGTTGGTCTCTTGCGCAGCTGCACCCAACACATGATAATCAAGCGGGGTTGCAGTCTGGAGAGTTAGGTGGCCAGTTGTTAGGAGTGATGCGGTCGCAGAAATCGTCTGACAGCTATAACTGTGTTCTCCTGCTTATGTGGCATGGTGCAGAGTTCTGTTACCAGACATAGGTCCTTCCAGAAGCCACCCACTTGACCCAGAGTGGCACTTCTTTCTCCAGGCACTTTATGTAGGCCTCCGTATTAAGTTTGAAGGCCATGTGGGAAGATGAATGGAAGCATAACATTGCCATCACTAATGATCACTCCAAACACCATGATGTTGACTGAATGTTTCATTTGTATCACTCACGGTACATAATCTCAGATTGCACTATCCTCAGACTGACACCCAAATACTCTGAAATATTCGTATTGGAGCTTCCGGCGCGAATGCCAAGCAGTGCACTATATCGCTTCCAAATTTCTGGCAGAGTGAATTGTATCATGATGCTCTTCTTCTCACAGACAGCGCCTATATGGTCCTTCTCCACTGTGTAGTCGACAAAATAACCAACAAAAAACGAGCATGTGCGAAATGAAAGATATTTTATGGCGACAATTTACCCATCGCGCCCTGTATATATATATTATATATATATAATGAAGGGTGAAATTAATTAATTTGGAAAAATTATCAATTACACCAAGTAGTCTTCGGCATGTAAAAGCCTCATTCGAGGAAAATTTAAGTAATACTAAGCAATAAGGGTTTAGCAACGAGTTGCCTTACCACATACCGAATTTAGAAATAGCAGTCAAAGGGTTATAGCTATTTCTTCTACTAAAAAGGGAGATCTCAGTAAAAACAGCATTTGGAAGGCACAAACAGGTAAGAGAGAATGAATTGACTGCAATCTATCATACATTTTTTTAGTTATCCACGGACGTTATATGTGGTAAGACAATTCGTTGCTAAACCCTTTATTGCTTAGTATTACTTAAATTCTCCTCGAATGGGGCTTTTACATGCCGAAGACTACTTGGTGTAATTGATAATTATTCCAAATTAATTAATTTCACCCTTCATTATTACGGATAACCATATTTTATCTCAGTAGATGACCACAGCATCTTGTTTTGGCTACACGCGGGTGGGAAGGGGCTGGTGACACAATCTTTTCATTCACGCATTGAATTTAGTGATACTAGTTGCGGATTCTAGCTCGCTCTGATACTGAGTTGAGTTGGTGCCTTCTAGTATCTCAAAATTCAATATATAATCATTTATGATTATAGTATTCTACGCTGAAGAGAAAAGAAGTTTTGGTAAGATAGAATTATTTAATATTTAATTCTTATCCTTTCCTAAAAACTTGATTTCGAAACGTACGTCCGTAGATAACTTAAAATTGTATGATAGATTGCCGTCAATTCATTCTCTCTTACCTGTTTGTGTCTGCCTTCCAATTGCTGTTTTTACTGAGATCTCCCTTTTTAGTAGAAGAAATACCTATAACTCTTTGACTGCTATTTCTAAATTCGTATGTGGTAAGGCAATTCGTTGCTAAACCCTTTATTGCTTAGTATATATATATATATATATATATATATATATATATATATATATATATATACGTTTATATGGAACACTATAGAAAGGACAAAATAGAAAATAGGGGAGGCCAAATCTTGGTATGATAGCCATAAATACCAGAGTGTCATGTTCGTTGACACCACCCCTGGAGGTGAACTGGCGTACCGCTTTAGAAGGACCTTAGACAAACTTAAGCTAAGGATTAAGGTTGTTGAAAAGCCAGGCAACGCTGTCGAATCTATAATTGGTAGAACCTATCCTTTTAGTAGAGCCCCCTGTACGGATAAGTACTGTTCTGTATGTAGATTTAGCCCACAAACAAACTGTAAATCCAGAAATGTAGTCTATAGTATAATATGTATAGAGGGACGATGCAGTAACAAGACAACGACATACGTAGGGGAAACGGCAAGAAGCATAGGAGAGCGGGTAAATGATCGTTGGAGAGAACTCAAGGAAGGTAAAAGCTCATCGATTATGTACCAACATGCCGAACAGGAACACGGGGTTCAATCAACAACATAGAAATTAAAATATTGTCCACACATTGAACAGATGTAACAATCAGACAAATTACAGAAGCTACACACATAATAGAAGATAAACCTAGCCTGAATAGGAAACTGGAATGGAACACTAGCACCCACCACAACATATGACGGTAGAGGAGTATGATGAAAGAACTCTGGCCGAAATAAGATTAAGATTAATGTAAAAAATAAATAACACTGGAGCAAAATAACACCAAATGTGTAGTTCGTGTGTTTTTATTGGCTAAACTGGCAAAATGACCATTCCGAAATATAACAAGTGGTGATTAACGATTTAAAGTCTATTCTCAGCATTTGGCAAAAAAATCATTTTTCATTTGCCCTTGTTTATAATTATATATATAAATAAATAAATATATATATATATATATAATTAGTGATATCAAAGTTAAACAGAAATATTTGAAATTTCTATTAACATTGGCGTAGCGTGTAAAATTTTAGTCGACTATAAATTATTCATATAAATATAGTGTACACTTAAACACGTAAGATGCATCCATCATAGGACTCCTTGGACGCTAGAGAGGACAGTTAAATTCCAAACCACTATCAGGGATAAAATTTCGAAGGGAATGAAAAATTAAAACATTTATCATCTAAGTCGTGGACCAACGATTTCAGACTTTTTTTAGCAAATAAAATAATTTGCTGGGCGAAAACTTCTTCAGCAGGTACACCCTAGATCGAGCTATCTATCTATCTATCGTTCTCACTCTCTCTCTCTCTCTCTCTCTATATATATATATATATATATAGTGTGTATGTGTGTATGTGTGTGTGTGAATTTTGAACGACGCTTCTTGTGATATGTGCCTTGCTAATACTTGACAACCGGTGTAGGTTTGTTTCCATCCACGTAACTTTAAAGTTCAACAGAAGATACCTATGAATTAAATACCTGACTGAGAACTATAGTTCGGAAATCAAAAAGTTTTGCGATCTGTGTAGGTATCATCGTACGTGTTTGGTATTCAGATGGCAGTTTCTGTCATACATTCTTTCATATTGAGTGTGTCTAAGAATTATACTAAGGGTACATATGTCCCGGAAACAGACATTTAATTAGGTAGCTTTGGTAGTTTAGTGTAGAAATATCCACAGTCAACTTCTTTGAAAGTCGATGTAGTTTGAATTTATCACATCTAATTTGGATTTAATAATTATCATATTTTATAATGGTAATATAATTAGCGGTGAAGAATTCCTGACATCTTCTGTAGATCAGGTGCTCATACATAGACATTTTAGGCATTGGATTGATATTTTGGCATTAAAGGAACGCATGGGTTGCATTCCAGGGAAATGCAGACGTTTATGAAAAAAGAACGTGATAAGTTGTCATTTGCGCAGAGTGGACTATAATATATGGTTTAATGTGCTGTATGTATCAGTAGAGTAACAATTTGTATATCGCGGTTCACCTATTACGGTTCACATATCGCGGTTTATTACTTAAGCTTACGTCGATTCCTCCGTGTTGTTGTTTTGCTTTTATAATAAAATAAATATATACAAATTATAAACATTAAAAAAAATAAAAATACAGAACTGTTTCTGCTTCGCAGATTTTCACCTATCACAGGTGGGAGTGTTACATCCGCGATAGTCGAGGGATTATTGTACTAGTAACTTGCCAGAAGAAAACATATCAAGAAGTGTGTCTTCTACTTTCTGATTTCAGAGGTCGTTTGTTCGTATAAAAAAGATTATACACCATTTACTAATGACAGGAAATACTAGAAATATCGTTTCTGATATCAGGTTATTAAGCTACAATTTGAATCCTCTATATATGTATTCTGAATACAAAAATCTTTTTTATTTCCCGTGTCAATAAAATAACCCCGAGCCATTATAGAATGTAAAATAGTAATCTTTCTGAAACGCACAATAATGAGCTTAAATCTTACAAATACCGGTTAAATGAAATGCCGTGAGCAAATAATAGAGTTGAACTCATTGTGTTTCATTTGTGAAAAAAATTCTTAATATAATTCATTTCATTAAAGAAAAGAGTAAATAAAGAAGACAAAATACTAATCATTTTTGCTCGGGGAAATAGTTTTGTTCGGGGAGAATACGAAGCGAGTAGAATATCAGTTGAACCAATGCTGTCAACGCTGATACTTTACATCAAACTAACACACCTTAATTCTTGGAATTTTCCTGGAAGATATTTGAAGTAAAATTCAATTAAGAATACAGTATGAAGTGAAGAAAAATATAAACGAAAAAAGATATTGGTTTTAACAATCGATTCCTCCGTATAAACTATAAGAAAATAACAGTACTCGGCTAGATGAATGCAAAAGATTTGTGCTTGAATGTGTTGGAAGCTACAGCGGCATAGTTCGCTTTACTCGCTCAGTATCGATAAATAACGTTTGTATCAAATAGATACGAACCGAATATACATATCCGTGTTTTGTTCAAATGTAATATTACAACACTTGTAACAAGAGCACAAGTGTGAGTGCATATTTCGCTGTTGGATTTAATACATTTTCCTTCAACCTCTTAAGCCCAAAACTATAAGAATAGGTATATATTTTTCTTTATTACCCACAAGGGATTAAACATATAGGGGACAAACAAGGACATACATAGGTATTAAGTCGATTACATCGACCCCAGTGCGTAACTGGTACTTAATTTATCGACCCCGAAAGGATGAAAGGTAAAGTCGACCTCAGCGAAATTTGAACTTAGAACGTAACGACAGACGAAATACGGCTACACATTTCGTCCGGCGTGCCAGCTCGCCGCCTTCTGTAAGAATATATATATATATATTATATATATATATATATATATATATCTCAGGGCTTTCTTGCAAGTGGTAAGCTCCCAGTCAAATTGAAAGAGGGGGTAGTATGCCCTATCCATAAGGGAGGTAGCAGAGCAGATGCTAAAAATTATAGGCCTATCCCTCTGACCTCAGACATCAGCAAAGTCATAGAACGAATAGTCCGCAAGAAACTAATCATGTTCCTTGAAGAAAAGCAATTGCTGTCTGACACCCAGCATGGGTTTCGACCAGGTAGAAGCTGCCTAACACAGCTCCTGCAACACTATGACTGGGTGTTAAAACAGCTACTAAATGGCTCAAAATGGATGTAATATATTTCGACTTTGGAAAAGCCTTTGATAAAGTCGACCACGGTATGATCTGTCACAAACTGCGTGGTCTCGGCATAGGCGGAAAGCTTGGAGAGTGGCTGCACAACTTCCTAAAAGACAGAAGACAGTCAGACGTGAGCAATGGAGCCACCTCCAAGGAAACACAAATAACAAGCGGTGTTCCACAGGGCACTGTCTTAGGGCCACTGATGTTCATAGTGGCCCTTTAAGACATGCCCTCAGTTGCTACGATGGCCACCCTTGCTAACTATGCAGATGACACAAACGTCTCCCACACAATACAAAACCCTGAAAATATTGCGCATTTGCAACAGGAGTTGGATACAATATACAGGTGAGCTGAGGACAACAACATGCAGTTTAATGCAGGTAAGTTCCAGGCCCTGCGCTGCCGGCACACAAAGGTAAACGACGTGCAGACTGGATACACTGGCCCAGGAAGAATTGCAATCCCTGAGTCAAAATCAGTGCGTGACCTGGGCATTGACATGAGCAATGATGCATCTTTCCAAGTGCATATCACTAATCTGGTGACAAAATGCAGACGGCTAGCTGGATAGATTCTCCGAACTTTCAGAACAAGAGAGAAAGAGACACTGATGGTCCTCTGAAAAACATTCGTCCTCAGCCGCTTGGACTACTGCTCCTAACTATGGTCACCACACAATATAAAACTAACAGCAGAAATCGAAGCAATTCAAAGAAGCTACACAAAGAAGATCGTCTTAATGCAAAATATCAGCTACTGGGAAAGACTGAAAGTATTAAACCTCTACTCCCTAGAGCGGAAGCGGGAGAGATATGCGGTGATATACATCTGGAAAATCCTGGAGCGTCTTATACCAAACTTTGGCATTCAAAGTTACCCCAACCGCAGAACGGGGCGCCACTGCATGGTGCCAAAGATTCCAACATCACCATCAAAATACAGGTCCATATACTGCAACAGTTTGGGTTTCAGAGGACCACAGCTCTTTAACATCCTCCCTAAATGCCTGAGAGACTTACATGGTGTGGATGTGGGTTTCTTTAAAACTAAACTGGATCTCTTCTTGTCTGGGGTCTCAGATGAACCTACCTCACGACAGGAGACACAGATGCGTGCAGCGGCATCGAACTCCCTTATTAAGTGCCACGTATCAGAGGTGGATTCACATATTAGTGTAGCTCATTCAACGGTGGTGCCCCAGCATGGCCGCGGCCTTCGGGCTAAAACATTTTTAAGGATTTAAGGATTTACATATATATATATATATATATATATATTGATATGTTTTATCACTTACATGAGATGTATTTGACTTTTTAACAATGGAAGAATCCGTGATTCTCAACATTTTAATGTTCTATTCTACATGAATTAATCGACTGCGGTACAGATGCATCTTCATTGTGAGTGAATTTTGCAGGATTAATGTTTCTAATGTTTCTTCAATAAAAAGAACGCTACTTAATTACCAGGTAAAATCGCCCGCTAGAAAGTATAATTGTAGAAAGAATATAAAATTTCTAAGACTAAATGCGTCGCAATTGAAATCTATATAATACAAAGATGTTTGATTTCTAGATGTTGCGACTTCAAACTGTGAGCAATTGACATATCTACTTCAAAACATCTCGTGTATATTGCTTGTAAGATTCAGTTAAAAGTAGATAAGCCCAGTTTTCGAATGAATCAGAAAATGTCTACTATGCCTACTATGCCAATGTGTTGTAGAAAGAAGGATTAATATATTACTATGAAGAAGTATCCATCTCAAAGTCTAATTATTGGTGCCGAGATAAGAGTCTCGTAATGAAATAAACATCGTCAAGGATCTTTCCAAAATAGAATCGGTCTCAATGACAATTAATTTCAAATTTCATTACGTAATAGCTATGCATTTATCAGGATTCCTTGTTATCGAGCTAGGAAAATCTTGAACATTTTATAATTCGTTATTGGAGTTTGGTTTAAACATAATACTGTCGCAGAGTATTGAGGACATCAAAAATGAAATGTACGTTACGTGAACATATTCTTAACATCTTTTCCAATCTATCAGAAATACTTTCACAACTGTTGTCGCAAATAAATAATTATCCATTGAGGTTTTCTTTTTCAAGCTTTAGACACAGAAGAAGTAAAAATTCTGCTGCGCTGCTTTCATTCATTTCTCTCAGGTACTTACCTGGCTGTGTTATACCGAACAATTCTTTGTAAAAGAAAATATATCATGTCAACTCAGGTAGAAAGGAACCCTTCCGATATCTCTGCAAGTGTTTGCTTTTATTATTTTCCGTAGCATGCAAAGAGATGATAATGTCTCATTATCTCCTCTTTTCATTTCGAGCCACGGATTAATAGAAAACCTATAGGATATCTGAAGTGTTGCTTAGATTTCCATATTTCTAGTTATCTGCAAACTGAAATACATTCTAAAGAAACAACAGTCAAATAATAATAACAATAATAAAAAAAAACACAACAACCATCAAAAGATAAATCCTGTTGTGTACCAGAAAATATAAATCAAAATGCGATAAAAGTTACGAAATAATGCAGCAGCTGCTGTTTTTAGATAGCAGCTTATTAGCGCATATGATATTTATTGTAAACTTTGTAATACTGTTCAGTCTAAAGTTAAACTAAGATTAATATAATCCAGATACAATACATCATCTAAAAAAAAATATAACAAAATTATTTACAGTAAATACTAAAAAAATATGTACAGTAAAATATTTTAAAGAATGCGTGGATAAATGAAACATGCCTGGGAATTAGTGCAGCTTTGACTGTTATTATCGCGGAGCAGTCGATGCACTCTTCAAATATTCCTGTTTCTTCGTGTTAATAAATATGTTATTGTATCGACATATTGAGAGTACGGTGCTGTGACTATTAGATTAGAGTCATTTGAGCTAACGAAACCATCTCGAAGTGGTCGCATTTCCGGCTACTTATACAAGATGTTTCAATTTAAGAAGCACAAAACAACATCATGAACGAAGGGACACCTGAAAGTATAAACCTAGAAAAAAAAAGATGCGTATTAATCAAATGCATTCGATCATAGGTGAGATAGATCTGTGTATACCAAAGGCAAATATCTAACGGTAAAGAATCAATGCATGACAGTAGGGTAGTAATGCCAAGAAGTGAAATAAAGCCTCGCATTCAACGAGTAATACACGAGAAATCACACATATATAATGGGCGGAAATGTTATTTGATTTATTAATTTTGTTGTATGAATCAAAGTTAAATGTACAATGTTACAGCATGATCAATGTTCTAGCATGAGCTCTACAGTCCATATAACGTTATGCACTGCCAAAATGAGTGTGATAAAGTATTTTACACAATTATCTCATTGAATTAATTGTGCTGACAGATCGACTGAGAAATTTCCACGCAGTACTCGTTTATTGACGAGATTTGGTAACCGAGGATCGCTCAATATTCCAGACTGGGGATGTAGACAGCATACCCATAATTGAGAATCGTATTTCTTAAACACCACTCTTTGTTTCGCAGCAAAAATATGTTACGACTGTTTTAACAAAATTTTTGTAATACAAATATGTTTTTATAGTGCGCTTTAATCTTTGGAATGCTACTTGCAATTAACATCAATAGTTTAATCCTAAAACTTGAATGACAAATATATTATAATCCTGTTCTTATATATATTTTTAGTGACTAAAATGCGTCCATGTGGTACAGATTTACCGATGATATTTTAAATGGAACTTAGTGACAACAAGTCGGATACATATTATATTCATCTTTTGCTGCTGAACTGTTATGTTGCTAGGGTAAACAAACCCGGGTTGGCATGTGGTGAAAGACAAGCAAAGACACAGAGATTTACCCACAAGAAAATACACATACAAATAGGTTTCCGTCTACAATATTCTCAGACAATGAATTGCTCTCCGCGGCTTAATGGAAGACATTTGATACATGTTCGTGCATCAGAACTGAAGTGAATCAACGAGATTGCGAAGCAAAGCTTTAGCCACATAGCTAGGAAGGCGGTAGAACCTTTCCTTCTGATATCATGAATAATATTATGATATTTTGGACATCATAATTCTTTTCTCTCCAGAGGCGGATATATCACAGAATCGTTACTGCGGGGAGACAAAATGATGAGACCCTTTATTACGGCTGAGTTGGACTTTGCCTTTCATCTATTTGGGTTCGATAAAATAATATCAGGGAAATCGATGTTTTTCAATATTTTTCTCCTTATAAACATATTTTATGGAATGGTGGTCCATTGCCGAGATTTATGCAACAAATAAAAGAAACCGCGATCATTTTTCTTGTGCCAAAATTTGAAAGACGTATTCATATATTCCCAAGTTCCGCTATTCTCTTTTAAATCACATTAAGTATTCACTAAACGGAAGTCCTGGTTTCATTTCACCACGATTCAGGCATTTGCAGGCATCCTCAAATCTATTTTTTCCGTAGTAACCCTTTCGCCATCCTTTACTGCCTTCCAGAATGCTTCCCTATACAAATTGCCTACCTTCTCATGTATATTACACAACTGTCAAATTATATTTTTTTAACAATTCGTTAACACTCGTGTGGAAAGTCTTTGAATTTCATGGACAGCGGCATCTTCCAGGACAGACACAAAGTCTAAATATATTGTCTTCTAAACTCGTCGTTCAATAATAAAGATGTTATGGATTGATATGCATCTTACCAATCACTTATTTCTATCAAAATTGTCAGACTTACTTTGTTATTCGATTTTGGTATACAAAAACACGTATAAAGCGTGAGAGGGAGGAAAAAAGAGCAACATTCACACACTCATACGCAAGTATTTTTCAGCCTCCCGCTATCATGTACTCTGACTCGTCTGTTTTACTCTGGCACCGGCGCCGACCATCGACCCCCGCCTCCTTCCAGCTTATTTACCAGTTCATTCGTCTTACATCAAACAGAGGCTGGTATTATTAGTTCGTATTCCCTACGTTGTTCCTCGTTGCTTTTATTTTCGACATTATATGGAAGTTCTATTATCTTTAATGGATTCAGCCATACGCCTGCAGCTTTACTGAGGCATCGTCTTGAAATATCTAAGTGAAACGAATTGATTCCAAGTACATTTTTAAAACCACGTACTTATTCTTTCACTCTCTTTTGCAGAACCATTAAGGTACGGTGATTTAAACATAAAAACACATGTAAGTCGGTGCCAGGGGACAAACACCACACGTACATATATGCTTTAATTGCTTTTTCAATTTCTACTCCAACATATTGTATTTGTTATGGGTTTGTTATAATTTGTTATGGTTCATGTTATACAAAAATTCACATTGATTTTATGAATTGTCGTCTATTTTATGAACATTTGAAAACGTTTTGCTTATAATTTACTGGATTTTAAGTCATCGAGTGTTCTTTGGTAATTAATCCCCTCCCTTTTTTCGCTGTCTATTTCTGCAAGTAATTAACCAGTATTTACCTAATAGTAACATATTGGAGATTGTATAACAGAGGCAATTCGTAGATAATTAAATTAAATAGATTAGCGTGGTAATCTATGAAGTATTTAACATGATTTTATTCAACTCTATGAAACATGAATTTAAATAGTATCAAATTGGATGTTTTTTTATGCTATTTAATATTCACTGATATATTTAAATATGTCTTGGCTTGAAAGTGTCAGTGTTGATTGTAACAATTTCTATTCGACATCATGTTTTCTACGCTTGAAAAAAGTTTTCAACAATGATCAATTCTTTTATCATGAAATCTAATATTCAGAATAACTCAATCATTGATTGATCGCCGCATAACAAGGTGGCTGGGCGACGACGTCATTTGCGGAATGCTGTGGAGTCCAATCAGCGGAATATATTTCAACAGGTAGACACTGGTCGCTGATTGTACACAAACCGGTTTTAGTTAGTAGTAAAATTTGTTTAACCGTTAATACTATGCAATTTATGAGAGAATATCTAAGACAATAATATCACGAATATGTAGATGAAAATAATTTCAAACGCTGAATAATAGTTGCAAGTAGGATTCACTATAAGCTTTCTTAATTGCGAATTCTGATTCATTAGTGAGTGTCATGACTTAACAAATTCAGAATTTTTGTTGACTCAAAACTCGATGATTATGTTTCAAAGACTGCAACATATTTCTCAGTAGACAGAACCACGATATTTACATTAAGTGTATTCCATAGAGTAACGGTTTCGAATCTATTCATTCGAATGTGTTTATTAACTTCCTAGTGCCGTGCAAGAGTCGACGGAAATACCATCGATGTTAAATCAACAGAGGGTTTCTAGAATGAGATATAATGCCAGAGTTGATTGGAAAATGACAGTCAATTTACTCAGAGTTTGAATGCATTTCACTAATTGTGCTTATGCAGAAGATTAAAGATAATTTACAGAGACAGAATTACAAACACTAAAATCCTGAGAAGAGCCAATCTATGCAAAGTGCAGAAGAATGTAGCGGAAAGAAAAGTGAAACGTATGGGCCCTGCTTTCTGGCTGACAGAAAAACAAATACCGAAGACAGGGAGACGATGCGTATCGGCAGATGGAGGAAGGAAGTTTGTAAGACACATGAAGATATTACGTGCTCTCAAAAGAAGATCTGAAGTAACTTGGCAAAACCTTCCATGAGAGCAAGAGTGGCGTCCATTAACACACCAATAAATGAAGTATACACTAAGTGACGGGATATGTCACGTTCTGGATGTAAGACGGAACATCCTTACAGACACCAACCCAATAGGATATCGGTTCAATAATGACATCCAGTTGCAGACAATTCCAAACAGTAACTCAATGCCTTGAATTCTGTTTTTGAATTCTGAGAACGAACGAAAAGACTCGGGTGGAAGGATATGTGTTGGGAACTCGGCTGTCATGTTGTTCTATGAGAAAGTAAGTAGCGGTTGTGGGAATGCAGACAAATGTGTATATCTTTCATGGTGTGTAGGCATAAAAGGGTGTGGTCTGTGTTGTGTGTATGTCTACCGATATGTGAAATTAAAATAATGACTGGAGTATGAGTAGAAAATGACACAAAATTGGTAAACACTCCACAGATTTTGAAAGGATGTCAACACACTAAAACACACGTAAAACACACACACACACGCATATAAAAATGTGTGATGTGGATCTGTGCGTAGTCAGTATATATGAATAACTAAAACGTTTCCTACGCAACAATGAAGACCTAGATTTCTTCCTGCTCCGTTATTTCTTGCCAGAGTTTCATTGACGCACATTTTATAATTTTCCGTCGTTAATTTATGCTTCTGATTCTATGGCCAAAACACAAGCGATATTATTAGGATATTATTACCATTTACAGACGTCAGTTATGTATTTTTTAATTATTAGAGTATTCCCTCGACTATTACGGGTGTTACGTTCCAATATCACACGCGATAGGTGAAAATCAGCGAAGTAAAATCAGTAATGTACTGTATAATTTTTTACTTATTTTTTATAATTTGTATATATTTATTTTATTATAAACACAAAACAATACCACGGAGGTATCGACGTAAGCTTAGATAATAAACCGCGATAAGTGAACCGCGATATTGCAAGGGATTACGCTTTATATCCCAAACGAGGCAGGAAGCCAATTATTGTAAGGCGATATCAAGAGAAAACATGACGGAATGAAAGAATTGCTTTAGATTTACAAGCGCTCATAAGATACTTTGGAAAAAAAATGGAATGAAAACGAAACACAAAGTCTGGCAGTTCGAAGAGAAAAAGTTACGCGCATACAAAGAATTCTTTACTTCCGGAAACACAACAACATTCCTTCAAAGTTTGAAAACTCGTGTCAAACACTATTAATGTAGACCAACTATCTCGATAATGACGTTTGGGATTATTCTATTACAATATACGTTCGGGTTGACTTCTTATCTCTTTATTAGATTTTCAGGCTGTCAAATAATATTGATTGTGCATAGTACACAGGATAAAATTTTATTTATTTAAGCCGTAAGATATATATTCGACACTCCAACTAAACAGAACGCCTTATATTAAAGCTGGTTTACATTTGGAACTGCACCCATTTTTCGGTAAGCACTTTTGAGCAAATTCCAAATGATATGCGGCTATAATTTCGTTTTGGTTTCATTCCAGTAATGCATTTATGAT
The DNA here is from genome assembly GCF_006345805.1 of Octopus sinensis. NCBI lineage: Eukaryota > Metazoa > Mollusca > Cephalopoda > Octopoda > Octopodidae > Octopus > Octopus sinensis. The sequence continues at coordinate 6,513,690 of NC_043001.1, read as the reverse complement.
TGAGAAACGAAATAAATTAATGCAATAGACTATTAATTTTTCAACAGTATATAACACGAAGAATTATAGAGAAACTGGAAATATTTTGTAATGTATTCAAACACACAGAAATTAGTCTCCATTAACACTAATGGTGTTTTGTACATTATGGAGAAACGACAATAATTTTGGATCCATAAAACGTATGAATAACGAATTTTTCACTATAATCTATTCCATCAGAAATGTTGCATCCGATCATTTAATGATGCATTGCATAATGCACACACATACGAGCATATGCAAAGAAACATACATGCATATGTATATACAAACACACACACGCATATATATATATGTATATATATATATATACATATCTGCATACATACCTATATCAATATGTATGGGTATATTTGTGAGTGCGTGTCTATGTGAGTGATTATATACACATACATATATATATATATATATATATATATATATATATATATATATACGCACACACACACAAACACAGAGTGAAAAGACTTGAGAGAGTGAGAGAAAGAGAACATGAGATATATCATTTTCTAACTCAAGACACAAGGCCCGTAATTTTGGGGAAGGAAGCCAGTCGATTATATCGACCCCAGTACGCAACTGGTACGTAATTTATCGCCCCAAAGGGCAAAGCACAGAGAGGACAAACAAGGACAGACAAACGGATTAAGTCGATTATATCGACCCAATGCGTACCTGATACTTATTTAATCGACCCCGAAATGATGAAAGGCAAAGTCGACCTCGGCGGAATTTGAACTCAGAACGTAGCGGCAGACGAATTACCTATTTCTTTACTACCCACAAGGGGTTAAACACAGAGAGGACAAACACGGACAGACAAACGGATTAAATCGATTTTATCGACTCCAGTGCGTAACTGGTATTTATTTAATTGACCCCGAAAGGATGAAAGGCAAAGTCGACCTCGGCGGAATTTGAACTCAGAACGACGAATTACCTATTTCTTTACTACCCACAAGGGTTAAACAGCAGACGAAATACCTATTTCTTTACTACCCAAAAGGGGCTAAACACAGAGGGGACAAACAAGGACAGACAAACGGATTAAGTCGATTACATCGATCCCCAGTGCGTAACTGGTACTTAATTTATCGACCCCGAAAGGATGAAAGGCAAAGTCAACCTCGGGGGATTTGAACTCAGAACGTAACGGCAGACGAAATACGGCTACGCATTTCGCCCGGCGTGCTAATGAATCTGCCAGCTCGCCGATTTAGAGAGGGAGATATACAGATATAGACATGAACGTAATAATATTATTTCTCTTATGATTTGCACCCTGCTGCTACATAACCCTGTTAAAGTGGTTGTTTGGTTATATAAAACCACGTTCGTTTCGTTGAACTGCTAAAAGCATATAAGCCTGTGAATTTGGTTGGCAAATTCAAAGTTAAGTTAATTATCTGCATTTAAGAAAATTGTTAAATTAGCTTAGAAATTATCTCTGGCAACAAATCATTTTTTAAATGAATATAGAAACTGAACAGCCATTAAATTATAATTACCAAAGTGCTCAATGATTTGTGCTTAATGTTTTTTGAGCAACTTAAAGGAACTTGTAATATTTTAAGTGGCCTTGCAACAAGTTCGAATAATCATAAAGCGTACCTCCTCGGCAAGAGTAATAATAAAAATGCTTTTAGTCTTTGTATTGGATAGGAAATGAAGTGGCGTGTTGGCAGAATCGGTAGCATCCCAGGGAAAATGCTTGGCTGATTTCTGTCGGTCTTTACTTTCTGAGTTCAAATTCCACCAAGGTCGACTTTGCCATTTAACATTATGGGTTAAATAAAATAAGTACCATTTAAACACTGAGGTCAATGAATTCAGTTTACACTGCCCCAAATTATGGACGTGTGACAGGATATTAATTCAATCTTAGATGTGAAACCAGGCGGCGAGCCGCAAGAATTGGTAGTGCACAGGAAAAAATACTAAGTGTTATCCAATCTGTCTTGTTCTGAGTTGAAAATCGGCTGAGGTCGCCTTTCTATGTTATCCCTTCTTAGGTTGATCGAATAGTTATTAGTTTAGCACAGGAGCACCCCACGAAATTACTGGTCTAATGCCGAAATTTGAGACCATAATTAGATATGAAATAACATCTTAAGTGTTTTTCTTTACAAGTTTATTTCTTCATTTAAATATTTCTTGTATCTTTCAGGCGAAGGTGTTGCTGCTTCGTGGCGAACAAAATTCCGTTTCAACAACGTGGTTTCAGGTTCATTCCCTGTGTGGCAGCTTAGGTTAGCGGCTTCTTCTATAGAGCTGGGAGGGAATTTGATAAAAAGAAACTGTGTGGAAGCCCGTTCTATATATATATGCGTGTGTTATTGTGTCGTTGTATTTGTGCACGTTTGTCCCTCCATTGCTTCAAAACTCGTGATTCTTTACAAGAGTATAGCGTTTGAGCAGACCGATAGAGGATGAATGGAGTCACTAAAAACCACTTCGTGCAGCCGCTCCAAGATGGCCGCAGGCCAATGACTGACAGAAGAAAAAGATACAAATTAAAAATATGTTTAATGATTATGAAACCCATCAAGGGACGAGTTGGTTGAATCGTTTGCAAGCCGGACAGAATACTTAGCGACATTTAATCCGTCTTCGTATTTTGAGTTAAATTTTCTCCGAAGTCGACATTGCTTCTTATTCTTTTAGAAGTCAATCAAATAAGTACAACTTGTACATGGGGTCGATATAATCGAATCATCCCCTCCCACGAATTTGATGGAATTGTGGGCCTTGTGCCAGAATTGGAAATACTAATGAAATCCAAAAGCGGCGAGCTGTCAGAAATATTTATTAGAACGCAGGGTAAAATGCTTGTTTTCATTTTGTCAGCCTTTACGTCCTGAATTTAAATTTCACGAAGGTTGACTCTGACTTTCATCCTTTTAGGTCAATAAAATGATTATCAGTTCATCACTCTGATCGATATAATTGATTTAAGCCTCACTTCTAATTGTGGGCCTTTAGCTAATATTTCATCCCATATTACGAAATCTAAAGCAAGGAGGGTGATCTCTCCTCCTCTACAGAGACTGGAAGATTTGAACGTGTCGCCGTAAATTACTTGTCGACCACAGACGATGATTCATCAACCTATCGGGTATAATAATATCTCGGCCACACAACTTACTGAATATATCTCATTATTTTAATATCATACATTAATAAATATTGGCGTAGTATATAATTAATAAATGATCTCAATATTTGCATAAGTTTTCATTACTTTCGACATATTTTCAGAATGTCAACGTCGATGCCCTTCGAATATTTAATCATAGAGTATGTCATTGCGATAGAAAATATTTATTTATTGATTTTTCAAATTATATTCCTTGGTGAATATTTACTCGTGTACCAATGTCGTAAGAGATATTAAAAATTATATACGATTTATAACCATATTTGTATAATAACGATGTCGCATTAAGCCTGCTTGGCTGTTTTCGAAATATTGCAACGATGAGATAGCAGAGCAATTAACGACATTTCACGAATTGGGTTTTCTATCCCATCCAGAGCTGTAAATATTTTCGGGTCATCGACTTTGCACCACCAATCAAATGAATTGGGATTAGTACCAAGTGGGTGTTATTTCATCTCAGGATGAAATCTAATTTCATTATTTACATTATTTGTATTTGATGGATATTTGTCCTCATCTTGTTTGTTGTTAACACAACTTTTCGGCTGATATGCCCTCCAGCCTTCATCAGGTGTCTTGGGGAAATTTCCAACCTGGGTTCGCATTCCTAATGTATTTTTGATGTTGTTGTTATTATTATTATTATATTATTATTATTATTATTTTTATTATTGGGAAATTTCGAAATTTCATTCCTCAGATATTTTTCGATGTTATTATTATTATTAACCACTACGCCATATGACCACGGGCATACAGCGTAGTGGTTAATCGAAAAATACCTTAGGAATGAGAACCCAGGTTCGAAATTTCTCCAAGACACCTGCTGAAGGCTGGAGCGTATATCAGCCGAAACCTTGTGTTAACAACAAAAAAGATGAGGACAAATATCCCTCAAATGTAAATAATGTAAATAGTGTCCGTAATTTCTCATCTCTTAAATATAGAATGTGATATCTCTTTTATTTCCATCTCAATGATATGCGTGACTGTGTGGTGGGAAGCTTGCTGCCCTACCACATGATTCTGCATGACTCCGTAAATAAATGCCTTGTACTGTAGCCTCGACCAAAGCCTTGTGAATAGATTTGATAGAGAGAAACTGAACAAAGCCCGTCTTTTGCGTCTGTGTGTGCTCATGCCTGCATGTGTGTGTGTATGTGTGTGTTTATATGTGTGCGGGTGCGTGTATGGGGGTTGTCTTTGTGGTTGTACCTCGCCACTGCTTGACTGCAGGTCTTTGCGATTTTATGACTTCGAAACCTAGAGTTTCGGAAAAAGAGATCATACAAAAAGTACACCCACCACACAAAAAAAACAGGGGTCGACCTATTTGACTAAAATTTTTCAAGGTGGTGCTCCAGCATGGCTACAGTCTGATGACTGAAAGAAACAAAACAGAAACGATATTCAAATAAATGAAGAAGTTTGGGTTTTAGCAATATTTTATAATCAAATTTAGAACTGCTTAATTTATGTTCCCAAATGAGGCTGATGTGGCAGGAATTCCAGACGTCAAAGGAATTCCACTCTGAGGAATAACGGTCCAGAAGAAATAGAATCTATACACCAAAACTGGGGAAAGATCCGTAAATAAACATCTAATTCTTGACAAAACCCCATGAAACTTTCACTCGTGCCTCACTGTTTACATTACATCGAATATTTGAACTTAGTTCTCTCTCTGTGGAATTTACTGAATATTAGAATTTCTATGAATATTTAATTATTTTATCAGTATGTTTTTCCAGAGTTTTGCATATATTTTCCATTTCTGGTAGCCTCTTTTTATTTACCATTGAGCAGTAGAAAGTTTTCGAAAGCTGTTTAGCACTTTAATAAATTTACAGCTTTATATCTAAGAGATGAAGAATTATGTACATTATTTACGTTTGACGGATTTTTGTCCTCTGATGTAACCCTCCAGCCTTCATCAGGTGTCTTAGGGAAATTTCAAACCTGGGTTCTCATTCCTAATGTATTTTTCGATGTTGTTGTTGTTGTTGTTGTTATTATTATTATTATTATTATTATTATTATTATTATTATTATCATTATCATTATCATCATCATCATTCACATCATTGCCTGGAATCGAACTCAGAATCTTGGGTTTAGTAGCCCGCGCTGTTAAACACTACGAAAAATGCCCGTGGTACAAATAAAGTTTGTTTCCAGATTTAGAAATTATAACTCCTTTTAAGAATCTCGTCCCATTCTCAATCCTCAAACCCAACTCTCCTATAGTCTTTCTTGCGGGGAAATACACTTGTTTTCACGGCACGGTACATTGAGCAAGTGCCATTGGTAAAGCCAGAGGCCGAACAATATCTTGTGAATGGTGTTGGTTGAGGGAAATTAAAAGAATTTCATCATACCTGTTTGTGTATGTGTTTCTTTGTGTGTGTGTGTGCGTGTGTCTTTGTATTTGTCTCAATCTACCGCTTGACAACAGTCGTTGACTTGTTCACGTTACCGTGTCCCAAAAGTTTGGCAAGAGAGAATATGTGTCAGTCTCGAAAAGTAAATACTTGCCTCCGTTTGTTTAATAAAAAATCCCTCAAGACTCTGCTGCAGCATGGCGGTGGTCCAGTCACTGAAACACTTAAGCACAAAAGACCAATACAAATATTCATGGTTGCGTATGGGTGTATGTGTGTGTATGTGTTTTTGTGTATACGAAGCTTGATATTGAATGAATGAGAAAATAAATGTTTAATTAGTTTTGTACGTGGTATTCCTATGCTATGAAACCTGCAATTGAGAAAGAAAGTCGCGACGCGATTTTCACGCTGTTGTGAAACATATATACAGGCGAAACATATATACATTATTTACATTATTTACATTTGACGAATATTTGTCCTCATCTTGTTTGTTGTTAACACAACGCTTCGGCTGATATACCCTCCAGCCTTCATCAGGTGTCTTGGAGTAATTTCGAACCTGGGTTCGCATTCCAAAAATATTATTATTATTATTATTATTATTATTATTATTATTATTATTATTATTACTACTACTACTACTCAGTAGTTTTATTTTATAACGTGCTTCCACTTCCCTACCGAGCGCAGCTCTGTGTGCCTTAGCTATATGTTGTGGTTTGCTGTGATGCTCTGATGGTTACTGTAATGAAAGTGTTTTGCGTAGGATGTGTGCAGTGCCCAATAGTGCGATTTCCTGTATATTGTATATAGTTGTAAGTGCTGGTGTTTTTGTTGTGTATTTGTCTGAATATTTTTTATATTACCTAATGCGCCCACTATGATAGGAATTGTTTCTGTTTTTAGATTCCACTTTCTGGTTACCTCTATTCCCAGGTGTTTGTATTTCGAAAGTTTCTCTATTTCTATTAGAGACACGTTGTCATCTGCTGGTATTGAAACATCAATTAGAAAGCTTTTTTTTCCCTCCTGATCTCTGACAACTATATCTGGTCTGTTGGCCTTAATTTCTCTATCTGTGTGTATCGGCATATCCCAGAGTATGGTTGCTTTCGCGTTTCTTGTGACCTTTTCTCGCGTTTGCTTATACCATCTTTTTTCTGTTGTTATTCCATAGTGTTGGCATAGCTTCCAGTGTATGTAGGTCCCAACTCTGTCGTGTCTGTGGATAAATTCCTTCTAAGCCAGGACTTGGCAGCCAGAGATAATAAGATTAATTGTTTCTTGTTCATCTCCACATATTCTGCAGTTCCTTGTTATGTTTCTTTTCATTACATATTTTTGGTCTTGTGCTGCAATTATAAATCCCTCTGTCTCTGCTTTGAGTCCTGAGCTTCTCAACCACTGCTGGGATTTTTATCACGATCCGTTACTGTTCTAATTTTAGTTTGGATTTCATTTGTTTTATAGCTTTTTTTCTTCTTCTTCTTCCTCTTCTTCTTCTTCTTCTTCTTCTTCTTGTTCTTCTTCTTCTTGAGATAATCATAAATACGTGATGGTTCGAAGAGATATTATTATTGAGTGGAAGAGCAGTGCATGCCATCAAAGTGACACTGGGGTAACACCCATCAAAGTGACACTGGGGTGACACCCATCTGACAAGTGTACATCAGGCACATCCATCACAACCATATGTGCGCGACATGGTGATCTCATATCAAGATTAACAGCACATGACCTTGAAGGTGGGACCCAATTTTCTTCAGGTGGAGTAGCTCATCCCGCTCAAAAGGTTTGTGACTAAGGAATCTATGGTATTGAGCAGAATATTTGCTCAAAAGTTCCCTGAATGAGGGTTGTTTAAGGATGTTGAACGAAACACCCATATTTCCAGAATGAATTATTCCAACTCCAAATAATTCATCCCAACATATGGCTATGATGAACCCCTACTAGTTCTGCTTGTGATCAGTGATGAACATATCGTCAGCCCTTAAGGGACATGCTTAACTGGTTAATGTCAAACAAGCGACGAGCAAATCTGAGGTTTTGAGCAGAATATTTGCTGAAGCCCATCTTTTACACGAAGACAAAACAATGTTCATGATAACATTTCCAATCAGTTAAGATCAGAAGCGATGAGAACCACTGCCTGGTACTGCATCAGGGCATTATTATTATTATTATTATTATTATTATTATTATATTATTATTAATAGTAGTAGTAGTACTAGTAGTAGTAGTAGTTGTTGTTGCTGTTGTAGTAACTACATAGGAGCTTTATGTTTAGAATACGTTCAGTATTAATGATAATTATAGTAGATGGTAAACATCTTAGCTGTTAGATATAGCGATGAGAAGAAAGTAATTTTTAAGTACAATAGTTCTTGCAAAATGTGAAAACTGAATGATCTGTAAGATACTCAATAATATTAATAACGAAGCAAAATATCGTTATTTTTTCTTGGAAGTGAGAGCGTTGAATGAAACATGTCACTTTCATTGAATATCGTTTCTTGTTTGAAGAAAATAAAAGAAACTAAACAAACCCTGTTCAAAGGAATTGAAATGCTTTAAAAGAAAACTAATTCTGATAGTGTCACTAAAATTGAATATCAAATTAATAATTTCAACATTTTGCTAGTTTTTTGTTTGAGTGACTTAGTAAAATTTAATTGACGAATTATAGAATTCATTAGCAGACATTGGTGACAATATCCGTTAATTTATAGCAGATGCACAATCAAAACAAATGTCATGCACTTGCAATCTCCTTTATCTTCCACTTTTACATGTTGCAGTCATTAGACTGCGGCCATGCTAGAGCAAATCTTTGAAGAAATTTTAATCGAATGCTTTGATCCCAGTCATTACGTTTTAAGGTTAAAGGCAGCGAGCTGGAAGAATCAGAAGAACGCTGGAAGAATTACTTGGCAGTATTTCACCCTTCGTTTGAACTCACCTGAGTTCAAATTCCGCCGAGATCGACTTTACTTTTTATCCTTTCGGGGTCGATAAATTCAGTACCAGTGAAACACTGGGGTTCGATGTAATCGACTGGCCCGCATCCCCCGAAATTCTGTCCTTGTGTCTTTAGTAGAATGGGTCATCTTTTAATCGTTAGCCTGATACTTATTGTGGAAACCTTTTTCACTCAACCGCTAGGTTACATGGACGTAAACAAACCGGCACATGTCTTCAAGTGGTAGTGACGGACAAAAACACAAACATACACACAATCATATACACGACGGGTTTCTTTAAGTTTACGTGTGTCAAACCACTCAGTGTTTTGAAGGCCCATTGCTTCATAGAAGAAACCAAGAAAGGGTGCCACGCAGTGGGATTGAATCAGGAACAATGTGGCTGCAAACTAACTCCTTACCACACTGTCTCGCCTGCGCTTATGATGTAAAAATGACATAAAGCAGTGTTCCCCACGAAAAACAATGCATGAAAATGTCTTCACTTATATATTCTCTCAATATCTCACAGATTGGGATATTATGCAATAATGGTTGAAGGAGGCGAGCTGGAAGCACCATTAGCGTGTAGAAAAAAAATTGCTTAACAGCATTTCTTCAGCTCTGAGGCATAATTGGCATTTCATCCATTTCGGGTGGGTTTATAAAATTAAGTGCCGATCAAACTCTGCGCTCGACGTAATAGTCTTTTCTACTCCCTTGAAAATTACTGATGTTGAACCCGGGAACAGATCGGTGTCCTGTTGGTGGTTTGTTAAGATCACCATGAATTATAATCCATGGAAATCGTATAGCCAGTCTTCTAATTAATAAGGGCCCAAAAAAGTAATAATGCTTTAGACGATAATGTATGATAATGATACTGCACTTTATATAATGTTAGACAGTATTTGGTGTCGGAATACTGGAATTAACACGTAAATAGGAAGTAATTTGATGTCACAATACTTGTAAATTCATGAATAAAATGTCTTAATATTATTGTAATGTTTGGTAATTTTACAAAATTTTGAAAAGAATAGAATATATGGCAGGGAATGACATGTATATTTTAAAGGGCAATTGAGATATTTATGACATTTTAAGACAGTATATTTCACAATATGCTTCAAAATAAATATATAAATAATGAGAATCCTTGTAAAGTTTAAAAGCTTTTTTTTTCAGTGGTTGAAATGTTTCTATGTATTTGAGAAAGAGAAATGTATTGTACGTGAAGTTGTGTCATAACACAAATCATGAATAATGCGATGCATTCATTGTAAAGTAAACTGTTCGGAATATAGAGAGAGCCTTTGTTAAAGAAACAGTAGGGAGAATGGCGTTGTGGCAGTAAAGAAAAAAATAGTTTGTTACAGTTTGCATTGCAAAAGATGATGCAACAAACGAAATAAATATTTATTCAGTTGAACTGAAGTGAACCTGTAGCAATTTGAATATGAGGAAAATGTCGATTGTTGCATTTTAGCTATATATTTCAATGTCCATTAAGCTGCATGTTTTCACACGTATGGCTTCATGTATCATTTTTTTTTGTTTCATTCGTAATTGCCGCATATATTTATAAAGGTATTCGTGTGGTTTTTACAGTTATACACATACACTCTTACACAGACAAGCACACACACACACACAACACACACACACACACACACACACACACACACACACACACACACACACACAAGCACGCACACTCACGTACATATAGATATGCATATGCCCATATTAACCTACACACGTGCGCGTGCACATTTATATATATATATACATATATCTATATATATATATATATATATATATTTGATCACATGGACGCTTTGAGAGACGGCACGTCCATTTAAAATCCATCACAATATGCTGCATATTCTGTATAATATGCTGCGATATGCTGTACAGTCTTCTGTACATCTTCGCTGATTGAACGAGCATAATGATAATGATATGTGACAACTCTTTCACCCATTACTTCACGGACTGATAATAAAAGAAAGCTCCACAACGAAGCTAAGGAAATGGGAGAATTTATATAAGCTCATAAGTAGGAATCGCATAAATCTCATAAGTAGAAATCCCCTAGTAATGTTAGGGTGCCAATGTCTGACTCACATCGCTACCGTGTGCACATAGAATAAGTTAGAACGGTCATTCAATAAGGCTATGGGAACCCTTATGAAAATATCTGATTGATTAGCAAGAGATATTACTTACCTATTCCCCATGAATAATAAAAATAATTATCCTCCAAACTATCGGATCATAACATGTCTATCTACCACGTATAAATCTTTAACATCCATCCAACTTCTACCTTTTTGGCACGGCCATAATAATCAGGAAAGTATTAGATAGCGGAAAATAACGGATAACGTGTTACCATAGGCTGCAGGTAGTAATTCCACTACGCATGGAAGACTCCAGGAGCTTTAAATACCTGTGATAAAAAGATATAATGATTGGTATAAAAGATAGGCTACAGCAAATATTCTGCGCAATACCACAGATTTCCTTGTGTATTATTTGACCTTAAACAGTTGAGCATATGGCCCATAGTGGCAGACGATATGTGCATCTCTGTTCACAAGTAGAAGTAGTAGGGGAGCATCATAGTCATGTATAGAGAGGATTTCTATGAAGCTTGAATAAATTCCCCTCTGGAATCATGGTTGTTTCGTTCAAAATCTTTAAACAACCCTAATTGAAAGAGCATTTGAGTGGGATGGGTTACTCGACCTGAAGAAAATTTTAACGTGCTAACGTTTCTGCCAGCTACCCACCTTATCAACAACAATTTTAACTTGCCTCAACTGCAAAGTCAAGCGCTGTTTATCTTGATATGAGATCACCGTGTCACGCCCATATGATTGCGATGCATGTGCCTGGTGTACACTTATATGATGGGTAGTCACGATCGATATACTGGGCTTCGTATATCTTACCCTTTGATCGCATGCACTGCTCTCACACTCAAAAAGAATGATAGTAACAAGATCTGACATTAGTGGGAGGGGCTAAGTTGATTACATCGACCCCAGTATGTAAATTGTACTTAATTTATAAAAGGCAAAGTCGAACCCGGCGGAATATGAAATCAGAACGTAAAGGCAGACGAAATACCTATTTCTTTAATAACAACAAGGGGCTAAACACAGAGAGGACAAACAAGGACAGACAAACAGGTTAAGTCCATTATATCGACCCCAGTGCGTAACTGGTACCTATTTAATCGACCCCGAGAGGATGAAAGGCAAAGTCGAGCTCGGCGGAATTTGAACTCAGAACGCAGCGGCAGACGAAATATTGCTAAGCATTTCGCCCAGCGTGCTAACGTTTCTGCCAGCTCGCTGCCTTATCAACAACAATATTATAACACATCATGCGCTTGTTATTTTAACGTGAGTATTATCTATACGAAGTCGAATTAGCTGCGCGTTATAACAATGTTGCTAACAAGAATTAGACGTGTAATGTGAGGTGCTGACACAGTCAGCGAGAATTCAATCCCTACATATGGGGATTCGTATGAAATTTAGAAACAGAAATAACATAATAATAAAATAAGATGAAATTGAAAGAAAATTTTCAAAACAGAAGACAGAGAATGATTATAACCAGAAGACGAGCAAGATGATAAACAAGAAAGAGAATAAAGAGAATCTATTCATATTAGAAAAAAAGTAGCGTAGAAGCAATAAGGGATAAAGGAAACGTGTGGGGAAATAATAATAATAATAATAATAATAATAATAATAATAATAATAATAATAGGGATAACAGTTTCATTAGATTTAAAGTAATCATTAAATCATGGAATTATTCAAAGATGACACTGGCTACCGTTTTTATGACTCCAATATTTTCAAAATTATAGAGTTTCACCCTGTTATTTTAGGAAACTATAATTTCTTTCGATAATTATTTAGCACGGAATATTTGTTAGTCTTTTTCCTTCCCATTTTTGCTTTTTTTTTTGTTTTTGTTTGGTTACCGTTTGCTCTATGATCATGTGAGGAATATAAAATATCCAAGTCAATAACAGATTTTTACATGTAAAAATAAGGAGAAAATTTTATGCAAATAATTTCTTCTTGATCGCGTTTAAAATGAGAACATCCAGGAATTAAAATACTCTAATAATATCACATATTATTCACAAAAATATATAAACTAGAGATATTATCAAGCAAAAAATATCCGATTACAAAATATGCAACAGGTTAATTATAGATATTTATGTACGTTGATAATTTATGCTATATTTAATCCAGGTTGCCTTTGCATATTTTTACTAGAATTCACATTTTCCCTCTAAAGCAGATCGCGTCTCCATTATCAGCAAATATCAATATTTGGTAATACGAGCAAAGGAATGCGATTTCGTATTCCTATTCATCCTGACAATTTTGCAATGACCCACCTATGATCGAGGAATCTTGCTACCTGTAACTAGGACACATTTTTTTTTTTAATATTAACACGTATTGGTAAATTTTAATACTTGTGGGTATAGAAAATAATTTAGTGTTGTGATATTTCTTAAGAAGTATATCATGCAGATATTCATTTTATAGCTCAGAAGATATCTCTAATATTTCTTCCTAGATGTGCTTTGCTATGAATATGCAGTTCATTCGGGAATTTTTATAACGAAGTAAATAACATAAAGATAAACGTACATAAGACCGAGTTAAGCATATTCATATAAAATGGCGAATGGATCTTACACGAAACTATAAAGCATATATTTGCATATATTTTAATATATCGATATGCAACCTATTTTCTTTGTGTTGATATAGACTGAGTAACACAATGATATTTGAATACACGTGCGTTACTGCGCATGTGCACACACAAATGTATAAACACACACACACATACATAGATATAATTCCTTAGATGAATGTAAACTTGGTTTTATTGCAACGAAATATAAAAACAAGCATATATCATGCGAATATGTATGTGCATGTGTGTGTCTTTACGTATGTATGTATGTATCAACAAACATTTCTACTGTGTCCACCAAAAATATATACATACATAAACAGCTGATTACTCACTCAATTTCAAGTTTTTAAAAAATTTAACCCTCTACAAATAAGGAACGGAGCCACATGAATCTTTCTAGTAAGGTCACTTATTTTATAATTCTACTGAAAGTTTGACAGCTCACTCGAAATGAATAGGTATTTGAGAAAGGGGTTTCAAATGCATCAACCCGGGCTACCTACTAACATTGCAATAAGATAAAAGTTTGAAGGAAACGGGAGAGTTGCGAATGTCTACAAGACATATTTTAAAAAATTGCCCGTCTCGATTGGTTCCAGGAAAGAAGAAAAAGTACTACAATTATATTTCTAGAGTTCAGAAAATCTGGATAGCAAACGAGTCGATCACGTTTTGATGACGTCGTTGAAAATGCTCCATTCAAAGAACAGTCCATAATCTCGCTGAATATAATCCTGAACAACGAGTGGAGTTTTATGAGTGGAGCGTGACAAAATGTACACTCTCCAACAATGATTGTTCCGAGTGATATGTCGTATTTAGATTTAATCGCCCAGTAACCGCACAAATTGCATTTGCTGAGGACTTGAGAATCTGCATTGTATGGAAGAACATCATATGATTTTATGAGGAGTTAGAGTTCTGTGTGACTTAACAGCAGTGCGATTATCATTGGCGGACTGGGTCAAAAAATATTGGTCACCAGGAGACTCTACCTGTTCACCCACAAATACAAGGGGGCCCACCCGCAACTACAATGCAATCATTTAATTTCTTTGTATTTTTTCTTAAAAGTATTCTCTTTAACAGTCTACAGACACAGGTAGACTGAAATAATTAATGCATTCTTCCAGGAGTGAATAAAAGATTCTCAAACTTGAGAGCATGGGCCCCTTAGATACTAACATGGGCCCTTATATATTGATTCTAATGGCGCAGGGGCCCACTTGCCATCGGGCAAGCTAGCAACCTAGCCAGTTCGACACTGCCTATAGTGTTGGTATCATGACTGATCCTACATGAAATTGCAGCGGTAACCTCTCATAGCTAAGCTTTCAAGAGGACTATGAAGATACGGAGCTTTATTTCCCACACGTTGGAACATTTCTACATTACCATAGTAATGCATGTGTCTGCCTACTTTGATAAGGTTTTGCCAATCAGAAGGATTAGGCGGTGAAATTTATTAGAATATCCCACCAGTTTCACCGAATCGTAGATCATTAATCATTTTTTTGTGGGTTCCCACTAAAGTTAATAAATGATAGAATTATAAATGCAGTGAAGCTGGATAGCACACAACTGAGGACACCAAACAAACAAAGAATTAAAGAGCATAATATTCCATTTACCAATGCTCACAATGAAGGATTAACCAACATTTTTCACACTACCACCGCAGACCTACAAATACCAACGAAAAGCCCCAAAATGGGAAATCTGGTGGATGAAAACGTTTTACAAAATCGCAATCGTCAACAATATAGTCCTCCAAAACATCTTCTGATTCCAGTCCTTCCGTGAAATCCGGCTTTGTGCAGCTACCGGTGAACAGTTTTTGAAGAAACTGGACTCTCGAAGGTGGTCATTAAGCCCTGCAGTAAATTTGGGAGCTGTACTTTTGTGATCCTTTCTAAGAATTCGCGTAAGAGTCCAACGGACCCTATCTGAAAGTTTGGGTTTTCTTCCGGAGTTTTGTTTTGACTAGGAGATTTTTCCCACTTTCTCAAAGTCTGTCATTACTTTCGATAGAATACTTCTTGATACACCAAACATTTCGGCTGTTTTGGTTACGCTAGCGCTTGCCATACGAGCACCAACTGTTTGACCTCTTTGAAATTCCAATAGATCTGTCATTTTAATTACTTTTTTCTAATGATATCTGAAAAGAAACAACAATTTTAGCAAAACATATTAAGCAACACGAATAATAAATCAAAACATGAAAATGAAGAAGCTTTTGATGGTTTTATAGATGTTTGTAAATTATGATGTTATGATCCTAGGTGTTTCCATTATTTTGTCCAAAAGCCTTTTTTAAAATTTTCTCTCCCTGTTTATTTCTGTATTCTTTTCGGTCGAAGAGTGTAGACTCGAAACGTAAACGGCTTTCTCCCTTCCCCAGCGTTAAACTAATACATCTCTTTGCTGTTTACACACCCGTCTTCGTCTTTTGTTTTTTTGTAAATTCTCTCTCTATCTCTTTCTCGCTCTCTCTCCCTCTCCCTCCTCTCTCTCTCTCTCTCTCTCTCTCTCTCTCTCTCTATATATATATATATATATATATATATATAATATATATATATAGTAACAAACTGAGGAAAATAAATCCTTCAAAGGGTTGTGTTAAACATCCAATTCATTGGTATGTTAGTTGGATACCATACCAATATTAGCATAATTCAATTATAGAGATAAATCAAATATAGAGATATACTATTGATAATCCAATAATTTATTTATATTACAATATTACATTAAATACTGAATATAACATAACATAATATTATATAACATAAACACTTACAAAAACCATAAAAGGCCACTTATTTTTTCTGATATTCATAATAACAATTCCCTTATAAATAGAGTCACTTCAGTGTCATGGCTTAGAAAAAGACGAAATTCCGTGTGAAAGGACGGCTGGATTGTAATATAAATAAATTGTTGGATTGTCAATGGCATATCTCTATATTTCATTTATCATTGTATATATATATATATATATATATATATATATTAGCCACTACACACATTTTTTCTCTCCTTGTTTTTTTTCTGTGTCCATTTCTGTAGAAAAGCGTAGGCTCGAAACGTAAAAGACGTTTTCTATTCCTGAGCGCTATACTAATACATCTGTTTGTTTTGTACACCACCTGTCTTCGTCTTTTGTTTTTTTTTTTTCGCAAACTCTCCCTATATATATATATATATATACGACCGTCTTCCTTCAGTTTCCGTTTACTAAATCCATTCACAAGGCTTTGGCAGATCCGAGGCTATAGTAGAAAGACACTTGCCCAAGGTGGCACACAGTGTGACTTCACCCGGGGTCATATGGTAGGGAAGCACGCTTCTTACTACACAGCCAGTCCCGCGCCTATGCACACAGTCACTTATACACAAGTTGATAAGTGGATAAGTGAGAAAGAAATAGAGAAAGAGAGAAGAAGAGGGAGAGAGGGGGTGAAGATGCTTTTAAAACAATGACTAAAATGAATTTGACATCTGGGATAGTCATTGACTTCAACAAGCTGATCACGTGAATACAATTCTGTCTCTTTTTGTCTTTCTATCTTTCTTTCTTTATCCCTTTCTTTCCGTCTCTCCATCGATGTATTTACTTTTTATCTTCTTTTTTTCTCTTTCCTTTCCTTCGTCCTCTTTTTCGTTCTCTCTGTTTCTTTAGATCTGTTCTCTTTCGTTCTGTACTTTCTTCCTAACTTCCTTTCTTTCATCTGCCTTTCTCCCACTGATTATGACCTCAAAAATTCACAACACAGACATACTCACACATAGACATATATAAATAATTACACAGTTACAAAGTCACATAGAAATCTTAAAAACACAAAAAACAACAAAAGTAATAACTGACAGTTCAAACATCTTCATCTACGATACTCCTGACCATAAAAAGGCAATAAAGCCATTTCAAAAAACACATGGCCTTCTTTCTCTCTTTCTCTCATTTTCCCTTTCTTCTTCCTTTCATTTATTCTGCCTTCGTTTTTGTTCCCATTTTCTATTTCGTCATTTCTGCCTTCCTGCTTCTTTTTCTGTTTTTTCCCTCGTTTTTATCTTCCACTGGCCGAGCCTCCAAGGGTTCGCCGCACACATGGTTACACGAATATACGTGTGCACACATATATACGCATGCGTATATACATACGCTTATATATAAACTGGCATAGGCGCAGGAGTGGCTGTGTGGTAAGTAGTTTGCTTACGAACCACATGGTTCCGAGTTCAATGCCACTGCATGGAACCTTGGGCAATTGTCATCTGCTACAGCGACGGGTCGACCAAAGCCTTGTGAATGGATTTAGTAGACGGAAACTGAAAGAATCCCGTCGTATATATGGGGGGGGTGCTGTATGTGTATGTGTTTATTTGTGCGCCTGTGTTTGCCCCCACCTCGATTTTGGAGGGTTTACGTCCCCGTAATATATATATACAGGTCGATAGAATAAGTACTAGGCTTACAAAGAATAAGTCCTGTTGTTGATCAGTTCGACTAAAGGTGGTGCTCCAGCATGGCCGAAGTCAAATGAATGAAACGAATAAAACAATAAAACATTATAGATAGCAAAAACAAACAAAAAAAAGACAAGAAAAAGCAATAAAACATTGTCTTAGAGATATATATGAAAAGTGAAAATAAAAATTCTGAACTAGATCACACCTTATGAGTCTTCGAAACGGACGAGATGAAACTGAACCGGACATGATGAAAGCGTTTGTAAACAATTATAAAAATTCTATCGCTTTTTTCTTAATATATAAAATCTATACACCACTTCAAACAATCTCAACATTTATCTATACGAACAGCGCACACGGATGTGTATGTTCTACCTGAGAGGTTCCTGCTGGCATGGAAAGGAAGGTGCAGGCTGCCGCTTTGCACATCGAGGACCCTGCCACAGAGACACGAGGCAGATGGACAAACCATCAACACAAAGAAAAGGGATGGACCACGCACCACCTGCCCCAAAGCGGAGGTACGCAGATGTTGTGCGCGCCACAAACAGCCAACATGATTTTGTCGAAAGAGCAGCTGCTGAGCAACAATCTTTTTTGTGCATGGCACAAAAGATTGTACAGCAGCTGACCTGGCTTCATCAAACCCAAGCCCGCAGGTGGGACTACCCACTATATACCAGACCACCACAGCAAACAGACACAGGATGGACACCGCCGGCAACAACGTACACCTCACCTCGATACTCCTACTGAACATCAGAGGACTGCAAACACTCAGTAACAGGACAAAGATCCCGTTCCTGAGAGACTTTGTTGCATGCAATCAAGCCTTATGCATAGCACTTACAGAAACGCACCTGAAACCGGACATAGCAGATGCGGAGTTACACATACCACAGTATGCTGTACTACGGACCGACAGGAAAGAAAGGAGTCATGGAGGTGTTGCTATGTACATCCGTGAGGACCTCACACCCCAGGTCCTCTTGTCATACTCCAACTCGGTGTGTGACACACTAATTGTACATATTAGGCAACTTGATGTAGTTGTGTGTGCTACATATCGCCCTCCAGATGCCCCGAGCCATGTGGGCAAGTTCGAAGACTGCCTTATAAAAATAGAAGAAATTCTAACCACATTAGAACAACACATAGGTGTGCTTCTTATAGGAGACTTCAATCTGCCAATGTCAGATGGCCCGAGGGCCTTTCTCTCCCAGAAATGACAAGATGTGAACGAGGACAGGCGAGGTCCCTCCTGAACCTCATCAACACCCTGTACATGGAGAAGGTAATACTCCAACCAACCAGGGCAGGTAACACACTGGATCTCTGCTTCACAAATGACATGGATCTCATCCATAATGTGAAGTGACACCGACACTACTCTCG
This sequence comes from Octopus sinensis, assembly GCF_006345805.1. NCBI lineage: Eukaryota > Metazoa > Mollusca > Cephalopoda > Octopoda > Octopodidae > Octopus > Octopus sinensis. Next base: position 6,494,509 of record NC_043001.1, on the reverse strand, counting down.
GATCACAACATGATAGAGCTGACCATGTACGGCCAAAAGAGAGCACGGACATGCAGCCTACAAGAACCCTCAAAATCTTTCCAGCTTGAACTACCATAAGGCAAACTGGAAACAAATTGAGAAAGAGATCCTCAAACAAAACTGGCCTGAATGTCTCTCCTCGCCAGACATCGACGTGAAACTTCAACAATTCATGTCTGTAATGCAAGCCATATGCTACAAATGTGTCCCAGAGAGAAAGGCCACTGTACACAAGAACAAAATCCCCAGAGAGAGGAGGAAATTTTAATGAGACGGCGTACGAATTTTCAAATCGCCTAAAAAAAACAGATTGAAAGCAGTGAAAAGTCCCGCCTAAAAATAAAACTGTTGGAAATCGAAAAATGTCTGCAACTCTCCCATGAAAAGAAAGAGCAGACAAAGAAAACCTGGGCTATAGAAAACAAAATCTAACCCCAGAGCTTTCTACAGGTATGCCAAAGAAACAGCTACAGCAATGCACTGTAGAATAGGGCCACTCCTCGAAAAGGATGGCACACTTACAGGAAAACCAATGAGGGTAAGTGAAATACTGAATGAGCAATTCAAGAGTGTTTTCACTCCCCCTTGGGCATCTCCAAATCACCAATCCAACTGACTTTTTACCACTGCAGATATAAAATCAGAGGCGGCGACGATAGATTACATCGATATAAAGGAAGACGATGTAACCAAGGCTATAGATGAAATGAAAACAGACTCAGCTACTGGCCCCGATGGATTCCCGGCAATCCTCCTAAAAGCATGTAAGAGAGTCCTAGCAAGACCACTGCAGTTCCTCTTTCAGAGCTTCTTGCAGCTGGCAAACTTCCAGGAAAACTGAAGGAAGGTAAAAATATGCCCCATTCATAAGGAGGTAGCAGAGCGGAAGCCAGAACTATAGACCTATCTCTCTGACCTCACACATCAGCAAGGTCATGGAACGAATAGTCAGAAGGAAGCTGATCACCTTCCTTGAAGAGAATGACTTGCTGCCCGACACCCCAACATGGTTTCCGACCAGGGAGAAGCTGTTTAACTCAGCTCCTACAACACTATGACTGGGTGCTGAAACGGCTGCTCAACCACTCAAATGTGGAAGTGATATATCTCGACTTTGCAAAGGCCTTTGATAAAGTCGATCATGGAATGATATGTCACAAACTGCGTGATCTCAACATAGTTGGAAAACTGGGAGAATGGCTTCATGACTTCTGAAGGATAGAAGTCAGGTGGTAGTAGCCAATGGGGCCACCTCCATTAACACACAAATAGTGAGCGGTGTTCCGCAGGGCACTGTTCTGGGACCACTACTGTTCATAATGGCCCTCTCAGACATGCCCTCAGCCACGCAGAGAGCCACGATCACAAGTTATGCAGATGATACAAAAGTTTCACAGGCAATACAGAACCCTGAGGACACTAAACACCTGCAATGTGAGCTGGACGAAATATACAAGTGGGGCTGAAAAGAATAGCATGCAGTTCAATGCTGGAAAGTTTCAAGCTTTATACTATTAGCATGCAAAACTGAATGCAATACCCAATGAATACACCGGACCGGAGGGATTGCAATCCCAGAGCACAATCAGTGCGTGACCTGGGTATTCACATGAGTGATGACGCGACCTTTCATGTACATGTTGCTAAACTGACAATGAAATGTAGACGGCTGGCTGGATGGATTCTTAGAACCTTTAGAACAAGAGAACAGAGAAACCATGATGGTCCTCTGGAAGACACTTGTCCTAAGCCACTTTGACTATTGCTCTCAGCTATGGTCACCATCCAGTGTCAAGTTGATCACAGAACTTGAGGCGATCCAACGAAGCTACACAAAGAAGATAGCCTCTATGCAGAATGTAAGCTACTGGGAAAGACTCAAGAGATTAAAATTATATTCCCTGGAGCGTAGGCGGGAAGATATGCCATAATATACATCTGGAAGATCCTGGAGGGAAGTGTCCTGAACTTTGGCATCGAGAGTTACGCAAATGCCAGAACTGGGCGCCACTGCGTGGGCCTAGGACTCCAAACCTGCCATCAAGATGTAGGACAAGATTCTGTGATAGCCTGGGCTTCCGAGGCCCACAGCTCTTCAATATCCTCCCGAAGAACCTGAGAGACCTGCATGGGGTGGATACAGATGTCTTTAAAATGAAGCTGGATCTCTTCCTGTCAGGTGTCCCAGATGAACCAACTTCACGGCAGGAGGGGCAGATGAGGGCAGCTGCATCGAACTCTCTCATGCACCAAATAGCAGTTGCTAGAAAGCCTCCATGAAGTGAAACCAAGTAGCAACACCAAATGGCGGTGCCCCAGCATGGCCACAGCTCATAAGCTGAAACTAGAATCAATCAATCAATCAATCAATCATACATATATACATATGTGTGTGTGTTTGTTTGTGCGCGTGCGTATGTGCGTGTACGCCCTCATATGTGTGTGCGTGAGTATTAGACCTGTATGTGTATATATTTGTGTGTGTGTGCATACATATATTTATATACATGTATCTATACGCATTCTTTTTATTCTTTTATTTAGCTTCAGTCATTTTAGTGTGGCCACGCTGGAGCACCGCCTTCATTCGAACACATCGACCACAGGACCTATTATTTGTAAGCCTAGTACGGGATTATTTGCCAAACCGCTAAGTTACGGGGACGGAGTCACGCCAATATCGGTTGTCAAGAGATGGCGGGGAGCAAACACAAACACACAAGCATATACACCCACACGCATACACACACGCACACGAACACACACACACACACACACGCACACATATATATATATATGATGGGACTCTTTCACTTTCTGTCTACCAAATCCACTCACAAGGTTTTAGTGGGACTGAACTCGGGACCATGTTGTTGGTAAGCATGCCACCTATCAAACAGCCACTCCCATGTATGTATCTATAAATACATAGGTGTGTATGTGTGTGTGTGTGTGTGTGTGTGTGTGTGTGTGTGTGTGTGTGTGTGTGTGTGTGTGTGTGAGGTATATACAGGGTGCTCCAAACGTGAGGCTGTATCTGAACGAAAATATATGAAATACCGTCTGGCATCATGAACACAAACATATAGCAGTAAGAATATAGACAATATACACAACACTAATTTCTTTACTAGTGTAGTCAAAGTGTTGCGCTGTTCTGCTCTAAGTCTTTAATAGAATGTATTTTAAGTGTTGCAGTTGGAATAGAATTTTTTTACATGTCTACGAATCGTAAAACATTACATTTTGCTCGTCTATTTCTAATGTTTTTTTCTTGTGTTTCGTTCTGTTGACCTTTCCATCAGTTACCATTTTAGTAGTTTCTCAGAAAATACTGAATCTTAAATGTCTTCATAATATATTATGATTCGTTGGATGCTCGGTAGTTCCATGTTTTACGGGCATTTCTTCTATGAAAATAATTGCTTCAAGTATTATGCTATCCGCACAAAAGTTTACGAATTGCTTAAGAGTCTGCATTCTGTTTTGATTTCCTTCTGTCCCGTAAGAGAATGAAAATAGTCATACCACCTTTACTTCACAAAAAGTATAACACTCCAGTTAATGCTTTGTCTTCATAAATGATATTTTATTGAGACACATCGTCGGATTTTTGTGCTTTTCGACACCGTTTACAATTTTGCTGAAATTGTTTTAAAATTTGGTATAGGAATTATGTTTTGTATACTAATTATGAAAATGAAATATTTTTTCCTATAAATCCACAATTAAAAAGTGGCCGTGGTAATTAGCTTGCTTACTAACGACGTGGCACCTTGGGCATGTATCTCCTACTATAGCCTCGGGCTGACCAAAGACTTGTAAGTGGACTTGGTAGACGGAAACTGAAAGAAACCCGTCGTATACATGTATACTTACATATATGTATGTGTGTGTATGTTTGTCCTCGCCACATCACTTGACAACCGATGCTGGTGTGTTTACGTCCCTGTAACCTAGCGGTTCGGCAAAAAGCGACCGATGGAATAAGTACTGAGCTTGCAAAAAGAATAAGTCACGGGGTCGAGTTGCTCGACTAAAGGCGGTGCTCCAGCATGGCCGCAGTCAAATGACTGAAACAAGTAAAATAGTAAAAGAGTAATGAGTAAATAGATGGAGAGACGGAAATTTCTATTTCCGAAGTAGCCAAAGCAAAGAAGCACCGCGTGATGCATAGCTCATTGCGAAGAACTGTCTCCAAAGTAACCAAAGATGTAGCGCATGCGCACAAGCAAGAGGAGGAGATATGAGAAAGGTAATTTATTTCATAAAATCCTAGTTTAGTGTTTTGAAATGCCAATGCCCCATCACTCGGATGACGGAAACGGCAGCGAACGTGCTGTTTTCTGATTGGTTGAGAATTTCGATAATTTTCAATCTTTGAATACCGGTAATATTTTTGCAACATTTTGCAAAATTTTTCCAGAATAAATGAATAACAAATTCGGATTCTGCGTCAGAAATTACATCTGTATTTTACATTACAATATATTTTTAAAGATAATCGTAAACAATGGCGGAAACTACAAAGATCCACAACATTACTACAAAAGATATTTTGCTTTGTATTCCGATCGGCAATCCCAAATCCTTACCAGTTGTTAGAACTTTAAATACAATTAGCAGAACCTAAGAACATACTGCGGTACGTTTCAAGAGAATACACACACACACACACTCATACAAACACACACACACACACGCACACACATATATACATACTTACATACTTAGATAAATTTCGCCAAGTATTGGCCCAGACCTTGTCTAACTAAATGGCCACCCCATGGGAAGGACGTTTAATGACGTTTCATATCACAGTCGTTCTTTAGGCACCGTTAACCGCCGAAGTAAAAGGTTACGGTTTGCAGATATATAAAAGTTATTTGTGGTATTCTTCCAGGAACCGTTTGCATGCTAACGTTTGCTTCGCTAATCTGTCTTCGTATGTTGTTAAAATCAGCGAAGACATTTCAGGCGAAATAGTTCGGGGTCGATCAAATAAGTAACAGTTACGCACTGAGACCGACCTATCCGATATAATAAGATCGGATTAATCAACGTCATCCCTTTGTCTGTCCTTGTTTGTCCCCTCTATGTTCAATCACTTGTGGGCCTTAAATGAAGAAATATTATGACCAATTTTGAAGTCGTTGAGCTGGCAGACTCGTTAAGCACACCGGGAAAAATGTATAGCGAAATTTCAACCGTACTTAGGTTTTCAGTTCAAATTCCAGTGAGATTAATTTTGCCTTTCATCTTTCGTGATTGCTATCAGATAGGTACCAGTGGTTCACTGGTGGATGTCGATCTAACTGACTTCCGAAGATGCTCGATTTGTAGCAGAGTTTGAAACCATTATTATTCTTGTGGTAATTCCCCAGCACGTCTCTTTCGGCAAGGGGTATCCAACATAGCCCTATTCCTTTAATGTAATGGGAGTGAGTTTCAATGGCAGAAGATATGTGGAACCAGAGCCGGATTAAGATCCATCGAGGCCCTAAGCACTTAAAAGATTTTGGCGCCCACATAAAAGATTATATAATTCAAAATATAAACAATAACAACCCATAAAATGAATTTCTAATTTTCGAAACGAAACAAAACAGTAAGAGGGAAAATAATGTTTATTTTTTTATACTTCCGCTTTATATATATTTGAAAAGTTTCCTCCAACTTTTTTTGAATTGCAAATTCTTTGAACAGATCCTCAAAATTAAACTTAGGCAACACATCTGCAGCTATACTTGGCAGAGATAAAGGCATCCCGAATGTTATTTTAGCAAGTATAAAGTGATTTCTTTTGTCTCGTAAACCATTTACCATTTCTGTGATGCTCCCTTCTTTCCCCGATGTCGTAAGCACGTGTTTATGTAGCTTAATGGTTAATTCAGCGCTGTGTGGAACATGTCGTCTGTGTGTGTGGATCCTTCAGCCGCTTGAAACCAACGCTAGTTTCTGATGATGTAAGCGAAACTATTACATTTTAGAACAGATGAACGGTGATAACATCACAGCAATTGCATTAGTCTAACTTATCAAATAAAAAACGTGATTTTGGCGTATATTCTC
>NC_043001.1:6453416-6483416 GCF_006345805.1 Octopus sinensis | reverse complement strand
ATAGATGTATTAGAAACTCGTTGTAATCATTGCAATATTTACAGATTTCCTCTGATTAAATCTCAATACTGATAGGAAATTCCAGCGTAGATTAGACCAATTTAGAAAGTCATTTATTTAACAACTGTCTAGAAACAATTCTAATCGAATTACTGTTTGGTATTGTTCGTGTGACCAGTATTATCTTATTGTTGTACGCTACTAGATATCACGTCGTTAAACAATTATATTTGGATACACTCGTCTACTTCATAAATATCTCCTAATTGTCTGATTCATCAGGAAGTCTGTGAAATATGTTGGATACCTTCAAACGTACTAAACATACATTCTCCATGATATAGAAGACACGCTGTACTTTAATTTCAAATTCTTATTTGTGGAAATACAGATACACGTACAGCATTAGTGATATGTAAACAATGCCAGCGATCATGTTATCCACCGTCTGTCTAATTTTCCGTGTCGCGAACCATTTATAAACTTCTTTCCGTATATCACATCGATACGAAAGTGAAGGGGTTTTTTTCTCTCGGATGTCCTACTTCATGAAGAAACAGTCATATGACGAGTTGCTTAGCGGCGTAGCGGCGGAGTTTATATATGAATCTATTTAAATGCGCAGATATCTATCTTATGAGAAGGCGGCAAGCTGGCAGAGACGTTAGCACGCCGGGCGAAGTGCTACGTTCTGAGTTCAAATTCCGCCGAGGTTGACTTTGCCTTTCATCTTTTCGGGGTCGATAAATTAAGTACCAGTTACGCCTTAATCCGTTTGTCTGTCCTTGTTTGTCCTCTCTGTGTTTAGCCCCATGTGGGTAGTACAGAAACAGATAACTATCTTATGAGATGCCCACAGAGGCGAGGAAAAGAGAGGAGGAAAAGAGAAATTAAGAGGGAAATTGAAAGAAAGAAAGAAGGAAGGAAAGAAAGAAAGAAGGAAATCTCTAGTCACAAGTAACGCTTCTTCAATGATTTTGACGAGAATGTAATGCGTAAACACGGATTATGTCAGTTAGTAGCAGTAATGTAGTTTTTTTCTTTTTGTTGTTGTTGTGCAGTAGTTGTTGTGCAAAGGGAGATAATCATGAAGAGATCCTATCACTTGTTGTTGGGCAATACAAAAGTTACAAATTCTCATGAGATTAACTCGTTGGCTTATAAATACTGCTGGAATATTATTTCATGATACGTTATAATAAGATCGACTACAATGCAATGGAATCGTAATTTGGTTTCATATTACTGGGGAGTAGAGATGTCAATTACATCGATCCCGTGGTTCCGCTGGTACGTATTTTATCGACTCTGAAAGGATGAAAAACATAATAGATCCCGGGGACATTTGAATTGCGAATCTAAAGTGTGAAGAAATGTCGCTAAGCATTTTATACGGCGGCGTAACGATTCGGCTGGCTCCCCACCATGACAGAACGAAAATTTTTGAATGCGCTTTATAAGTCTTGTATAGAGGTTAACATTACGAAAAATATCTTAGGAATGAGAACCCAGGTTCGAAATTTCCGCCAAGATACCTGATGAAGTCTGGAGGGTATATCAGCCGAAACGTTGTGTTAAAAACAAAAAAGATGAGGACAAATAACCGTCAAATGTAAACAATGTACATAATTCCTCATCTCTTAAATATAGAACTGAAATAGATACTTTATTAATTAATCATCACACGTAAAGAGAAGTAGTCATGTAAGCACTTCTGTTTGCATATGTGTACAGTCTGTCCCTGCTACGGCGCACCCACGCCTTTGTGGGTATGTGTGTATGTTTGCTCATATGTATATGTGTATCAACGACTATATTTCTCTTGTATTTTGTGGCTCATTCTCCCTGTTGTAAAATATTTACTTGGTGATGTTATTAGGGTCGATACTTATGATTCGGTGGTGTATTAATATTCTGCACGAAACAACAGTAGAACAAAAATGATTCATATAATTACAGAGATGTACTCGCATAGCAAGTGATTTAATCTGAGTTCGTGTGCTGAAACGAAAACAATTGCAGCGTGGAAGGTGTTTGTAAGCCATTTAAGAAACACACAAAAACCGTTCGATTCACTTCAACATTTAAGTTTAATTTGTCAAAATATTTTCGTCGCTTTGAGACCGCGACCTGTTCACTGACAAAAATCCGTGCTGCCTCCGTGTTGGATTCATATAATATTAAGAGGAACTGTAAGAAATAAAATAAGCATATGCTTGGCCTTTTGCGTAGAAGCAGAGGTGAAAAAAACATGACTATTTCATTTATCGAGTGTATAATATGAAACCGTTTTGTGTGCATAAAACGCCAAAATTGAATTAGAAAATAGCAATAAAATTTAAACCACAATTAGAGATATAATTAGGACGTGCAGAGAACGTCATGCATTGTCAAATACAATAAATTGAAAGAAATAAGGAAGGGCTGGAAGGAAGGAAGGAAAGCAAGAAAGGAGAAAAGATGGACGGATGGAAAGGAGTTAACAGAAATTAAACCTGATTTAAGACAGCTGTCCAAATTGAGCTTTAAGTCATGGAAGTATATATGATGAACAAAAGTTGACTGCTCTGACAGCCGGAATAGTTTGTGAGTATAAACAAATGGCTGAAACGAAAATAGAAACGAAACTAAAAACTACCGAAGCTAATAGTAAATATTTGTTTGTTGAGATTGCATCGTTTACAACCAGTCTTTTCTCATCATAACGCTATCTGGTCACATTCCCGGTGAGAACAAAGTCACCATATTAACTTTATCATATTACATACATGTGACATTTGTGATATTCGTTAGTTTTGCCTGGGGTTACGTGTCCGACAAATCACTATTTTAAGCGGATCTTTGTGGTTATCGCCACTGCATGTCGAAAACTGTAAAAAAAATTGTTTTTATGTCTCATAGAGATGTAACATTTGACGCTGAATCCGAAATTGTTATTCATTTATTCTAGAAAGTTTTGTGAAAATGTTACAGGTTTTTCAAAGTTTGATAATTCTCAGAACTTTTAACCAATCGGAAAACAGCGCCTTCCCGCTCCTTCCATCATCTGTCACTGGAGCGAGAAAGCGGGAGCGGGTGGGATGAGGGGAACACCCGCATGTCAAAAGATTAAACCAGCTACAGTAAACAATGCAAAACATCAACAGATTTGCGAGCAAATTAAATAGTTAAAGGCTACGAGCAAACCAACCGGGGTTACTAGAAACAACAGTCAAAACATTGCTTAAATCAGACATTTATTAGTTTTAAAAATTCAAGAAAGCAGTTTGCAATACACTCTAGGATTTTATAAAATATATTATTTTTTTCATATCTCCTTCTCCACAGATAAGAGAGAACCATGGAACGGTGTATCTCACACCGTGGTTCGTTTCCACGTTTTAATTATTCTCAGGTGTGAGTCCCATCTTTTGGGTTTAGTAATTCAATGCTATGGTTCACAGTTTAATGTCTGAAATCATAACCCATGATTTCTGCGATATGATTATAAGCTCGCTACAGGTCAATGAAGATAGGGATTTCTGGAAGAACTGAGTGTCGTATGCGGTCCCTGTTTACACTCCTTTTGTGCAGAGTTCTTCGCAATCAGCTATGGAACACGTGGTGCTTCTTTGCCTACTAGCAGAGGTCCACGGTGATGCGTAAATACCAAAATTGGCTAAAATACCAAAATTTTGCTAATTTTAAAGGCAAATAACTTTTTTAATTATGAATTTACAGGGAAAATGATTTTCTTTTTCATAATTAGTATATAGAACTTAAGCCATATACTAAATTTGAGAGCGATGGGGGGTCAATATTGTAGGTAGTGATGGTAATCACAAAGATCCTTTTTAGCTAACACGAAGCTGATTCGTATGAAAATGCTAACAATACATATTTATTTATATTCTAGGTGCAAGGCCCGAAATTTTGGGAGAAGGGGGGTCAGTGGATTACATCTGGCAAATGGTACTTAATTTATCGGACCCGAAAGGATGAAAGGCAAAGTCAACATCAAGGGAATTTGAACTCAGAACATAAAGACAGATGAAATACCTTATTTACATTATTTACAATTGACGGATATTTGTCTTCATCTTGTTTGTTGTTAACACAATGTTTCGGCTGATATATCCTCCAGCCTTCTTCAGGTGTCTTGGGGAAATTTCAAACCTGGGTTCTCATTAAAAGGTATATTTCGATGTTGTTGTTGTTATTATTATTATTATTATTATTATTATTATTAGTATTAGTAGTAGTAGTAGTAGTAGTAGTAGTAGTAGTAGTAGTAGTAGTAGTAGTAGTAGCCGTATGTCCACGGGCATATGGCGTAGTGATTAAGAGCGCGGGCTACTGACCCCAAAATTCCGAATTCGATTCCAGGCAGCGACCTTAATAATAATATTACTAATGATAACATCATAAAATACCTTAGGAATGAGAACCCAGGTTCGAAATTTCCCCAAGATATCTGATGAAGCCTGAAAGGGTGTATCAGCCGATACATTGTGTTAAAAACAAACAAGACGAGGGCAAATATCCGTCAAATGTAAATAATGTACATAATTCCGCATCTCTTAAATATAGAATTGAGATGAAATGCCCCAAAGCATTTCTCGCGGCCTGCCAGCTCGCTGCTTAACTATCAATAAATACTACGAATGCGACAAAGTGGATGAGTGATGAGTGAAACTAATCTCTTCACCGTTTCTTTCAATACTAACAACACATGAAATGATACATACATGCATGCATACATACCGACATAAACATACATACATATACATATATACGTACTATGAAAAATATATATATATAAGGACACAGAAATTTCATGTCAAATAGCCAGGTAGAATCGATGTTCTTTGGAGCACTAACTTTGCTCCTTTTCCTGGGACTGCCACATTATATTGGCAACAAGCAATCACTTTATATATATATATATATATATATATATATATATAAAACGTTTTTTTAAACAATATTACTAGCGTTCTGTCAATCGCTATACAAATCCATCATTTTTTGCTAAAATGACTTATTGACGAGTTTGGTTTTTTTCACTTTCCTGAGGAGAAGATTGCATTGTTTATACCATTTATTCTTTTGAATAGTATCAGTGAATTTTCGAAACATGTGTCGAAAGTAAAAATATTTGATTACATTTGCGTTAAACTCCATTTATATATATATAATATATATATATATATATATTATATATATATATATATATACTTTATTTAAAGCAGCAGAAATTCAGCAAACCTGTTACTCTGAGTTTCCCGTTGCCGTTCATCGGACAGTTTTTGCTAGAAAAAACTGTCCGATGAACGGCAACGGGAAACTCAGAGTAACAGGTTTTGTTGAATTTTCTGCTGCTTTAAATAAAGCATGTTACTCTACCACTGGTATTTGAGTACTCTTTTTTCCACCTTGTTTCACATTTATGTGTTTACTCCGGTATATATATATATATATATATATATATATATATATGCGTGTGTGTGTGTGTGTGTGTGTGTGTGTGTGTGTGTGTATACGTTAATGATAATAATATGACAACAAGAGATTGAATGAGACCTCGATATTATGTAAAATAGAGGAATTTATCTATAAATATATGTGACATTTAGTTGGTTGTCGTAATAAAACTCAGTTTCAGATACAGGTTTCGTTTTTTTTTTTTTGTCTTCATAACTGATGAGATGGCAGATTAGACTTCAACCCCGGTATCCGAAAGTCTGAGTTTTATTATGACAACCAACTAATTGTCATATATTATTCACACACACACGCACACACACACACACACACACACACACCACACACACACACACACACACACACACATATAAATGTATATACGTATGTACCTATCTATTTGTTTATCTATCTTCTATCTGCATGTGGATGTGTGTAGGTTTGTGTGTATGTTTGTGTGTTTATTTTTTTGTTGTAGCATGGATCTTCCTGTAGCCCATTGCATTGTAACGGATTGATGCTATCCCGCTTTCAATACGAGGGCATGTTCGATATGCAGTCGTTTCTCGAATGGAGCTAAGTGAAAGATTTGGTTGCGAGAATATGGAAAGCACAAGTTTATCTGGGCCGGACGTGTCACAATATTCGCAGACTACGGGCAGACATCGTGCAATTGCCCGATGGCATTCAGGTGATCAGAAAAATGTTTCTTGGAAGGCCTCCATGATGATGGGAATACGAGTTAGTCGATCAATTTCATTCAACAGGTAAAAAGGACGACGAATGACGTAGTCAAGAAAGAATTGGAAGCGCATTGTGACAAGCGGTGTAAACCAGCTTCCGATAGTCTTTTCGACACACACAAACACACACACATTCGCATACATACTCACACATACACACACTCTCACTCACTCACACACTTACACACACATGTATATGTATTCATACAATGTACTGCTTTGCATAAACTTTGCTATCTCTATTCGGCAGACAGCGATTAGTTATGAAGATCAAACTTCGTAAACCTGTACGCAAACTTCTAATTTGGTTTGACATTTGGCAGCTTTGCCTATACCTAACTCAGAGAAATATCCTAACATCAGTAGACAACTTCATGTTAACTCTCACATTTAATTGCGTGTATCTGTTAGCTGTCCCAATTGTAATAACGTTTGGATGTTTCGTTATTAACGCATCACTTTTGCACACGTTACTCCTAACTATTCTCAACATGATCTTCTAATTTGAAATATGAAAAACGAAGGGAATTAAGCATAAATGGACAACACAGTAAGTACGTGTTCGATTATTCTTTTATTCCGGTATTCTTCTACTTGCTTCAGGCATTTGAGTGCGGCCATGCTGGAGCACCTCGTTTAGTTGACGAAATCGACTCCAGGATTTATTCTTTGTAAGTCTAGTACTTATTTCATCGGGCCTTTTTGCCGAACCGCCAGGTTACGGGGACGTAATCACACCGACGTCGTTTGTGAAGTGATGGTGAGGGGACAAACGCAGTCACATAAAACACACACTCACCACACACACACACACACACCCACACACACACACACACACACAGAAACACACGTACACAGAACCAACACATGTATTATATCTATATATATATATATATATATATATATATATATATATTTATATATATATATGACGAGCGTCTTTCTGTTTCCGTCTGCTAAACACATTCACAAATATTTTGGTCGACCGAGGCTATAGTGGAAGACACTTGCACAAGTTGACACGCAGTGGAACTGAACCTAGGTCCATGTGGTTGGGAAGCAAGCTTCTTACCACAGGGCCGCTCCTGTGCCTTGTTTAGAAACTATAAATATTATTTAGATCACATGCAGAAAACTCCTAAAATATTTTATCTTTTATCTGTTAATTCTTTCAGCTATTAGAGTGCAGTCATACTTGGACACCGCTTTGAATAATTTTTGTTGAAGGAATCGCTCCAGTACTTTGATATTTTAAAGACCGGTACTCATACAGTCGGTCTCGTTTGCCGAAACCCTAATGCACTGGGACATAAACAAAGCAACACTGGTGGTCAAACGGAGGTGAGAGAAAAATAAACGCAAAGTTACACACACATACGCTAGTGTTTGATATGTGTGTGTGTTTGTATATATATATATATATATATATATATATATATATGTGTGTGTGTTGTGTGTGTGTGTATTTCGATGAGAATGAGTGGTCAACACCACATTGGCGAATAAAGATTCTTTATTTGTGTATTAAGACTACTATTGGTTTCATGTTAAGTAAGATGTGGAACAATTCTCAAGCCTATCATATGGACACATCAATGTTGGTACCTAGGTTTGATATCCCACGAGATGGATGATGATACCCTTTGTCTTTATACATATTGATGAATCCTGAGGTGACCGATGGGTCAAATGTTCTTGCTTGGAAATTCCGTCCACAATTGGAACAGCTGTTCACAATGGAAAGTGCCTTCTTGGATTTTGTCTGTCCGTTCTTTTCTTTATACTCTTCAGCACCCCTGGACTCAAAAGATGTTATTCCGTCTTTAATAATGGACCTCGCGCGTTCTTTATCTAGGAAATTTCTCTCCCATTTCTCGGTGTCAATATCACATTGAAGTGAGCATTACTGTATGCATATACACGCGCGCGTGTGTGTGTATGTATGTATGTATGAATACATATATATATGGCCCACTGGTTATGGCAGCGGACTCGAGGTCGTAGGATTGCGGTTTTGATTTCCAGACTAGACGTTGTGAGTGTTTATGCGTTTATTGAGCGAAAAAAAATAAAGCTCCACGTGACACCGGCAGGGGCTGATGGCGGACCCTGCTGCATTCTTTCGCCACAACTTTCTCTCACTCTTTCTTCCTCGTTCTGTTCTACCTGTATTTCAATAGACCAGCCCTGTTGAGAGTACACTTGTCTGTGTAGTGCTCAGCCGTTGCACGTTAATTTCAAGAGCAGGCTGTTCTGTTGCTCGGATCAACTGGAAACCTCGTCGTTGTAACCGGCGGAGTGCCATCATATATATATATGTGTGTGTGTGTGTGTGTGTGTGTGTGTGTGTGTGTGTATGCATGTATACGTATATACACACATCCACACACACACACACATCCACTCACACAGTTGAAAAATGTAGTACTCGAATAAATAACAATAAATAACATGCCAACATACTTGAATGTGAAACTCTGAGTAACGGTCTAGTGATAATAACTGTATGTATGCGTATATTATATATATACATATATATATATCTCTATATATAAACGGCAGTTTTGTCTGTGCGTGCTTCTGTGTGTCTGTTTTCTCGTACCCTCACCCTGACCACGGCTTTCAACCGATTCTGATGAAACTTGACACACACATAGCCCATGTCATAATTCAAACTAACGCAGCGAAAATTTTGAAAAAGTTCCCCAGTTCTGAAAAAATTGATAAATCGACATGGGGTCGAGAATCATAAACATGAACACAGACTGTCTAGGGACGCAACTCGAGAATCTAACTTTTTTTATGCAACGCATTATCTATGGTATTTTTTTCACAACTTGCAATCGATTTTCACCAACTCATGGTGAAGCTTAATGTTACCCTAAGAAACTCAATTCTGACGTTAGTTTTCCATGCAATACCTTACCATCAGAAACAATCGATAAAATCATGCCATTTTGGGAAATCGCGTTCAAATTCAGATGACATATTTTCGACAATATCTTTCAACAAATTGGCAGGAATCTTTTTTTTTTCACAACGAGCATCATGTCTGCTCCAAGGAGCTATATAGCTCGTTTTATTCCAATAGGATACATTATTGGAAAAAATCGGTTAATTTAATCATATGTGGCACACATAGCAAACAAATTTGTGTATTAAACACAAACCAGACTGTCTAGGGGACGCAACTTGACCTTTTAGCTATCGATAATTCGATCCAACCAATTCCTACCAGGAAGAAATTACATTCGAGACTTTACCCCACACACCCACTTTTCTGCTAATAGCTGCTGCGCCGCAAGTTATTCGAATACTTTTTGGTTTAAACTTTCTTTATAACTACCACCCCAAACGTTTTACCTTCAATTTTTGACGTACCCTAACGGTCCTCGGACGCTACTTGCAAACTCTTGGTTTATTATAACCACTTTTGTCGTGTGCATCAAAACTTTTCCTTTCGTTTGTTCAGTTTGATCACTTTTGACTTTTTCGTTGTTGTCACTCACATTGCTGCCAGCTTTTTGGCCGTTTTTGTACATTTTTATACGTTTTCGGATACTTACCCACGAGCTCCTTTTTATTACACCTTTACCAAACACTGCTATCCACCAAAATACTTACCCCACGTGTTCCTTTTTATTACCACACACTTTGCCAACACATTGCTATCCACCAAAATCAAAATGCCACCCAAGAAGAGAAGGACCCTCCTCAGCCCTCGGACGGCCAAGGCATCGGCTGCCAGGGCTAGAAGGGCACGCGAGACCCCACGAGAAACCGCCTTGCGCCTCTCGCAAACAGCTTCCCGTTATGCCGCTGCTCAGGCATCTGAGAACTACTAGCGACCGTTCTACCCGACTTGCAAGGGTCGCAGCGTACAGATCTTCCCTCCGCTCGAGGTTGACGAAAGAGCAACAGTCCAGCCAAACATGCGGGCTTCTTACTGTGCTTCCATCCGCAGAGCTCGCGAGAACCCCGAACAAAGGGCATTCGGAATGCGGCTAACGCCACTAGCACTGCCAGGACACGATCTGTCGAAACCTCACAGCAGAGGAGAGCTCGCCAAGCTGCTAACGCCGCAACACAGCCAGGGCTCGATCTGCCGAAACTCCACACCAACGCTATTCGGACATCCAGACATGCCATTAACACTGCTTCTGCTAGGGCTTCAGAGGGTGCTGAGGCGAGAGCTGAAAGGCTTTCAAGGGATGCCACTGCTACCGCTGTCGCACGTGCATCTGAATCTGCTGAGGCACGGTGCACTCGACTTGAGAGTATCAACAAAACGTCGGGATATCATTCGTGTGTACATACCCCTGCCCCCGCTTTCTGGTTGTCACTAGCATTCAACTACGACGCCACAATTAACTTCTCCTTGCGTGACGACATCAAGATAGGGTCAATGAC
The DNA here is from genome assembly GCF_006345805.1 of Octopus sinensis. Lineage (NCBI taxonomy): Eukaryota > Metazoa > Mollusca > Cephalopoda > Octopoda > Octopodidae > Octopus > Octopus sinensis. The sequence goes on along the minus strand of NC_043001.1, from coordinate 6,472,800 downwards.
AATTGTATGCCAGTTTTGCAAAGCCAAGAATGGCCCGGAGAGCCACCTGGTTTGTTGTGCTGCTCTGGTGGCAAAGTGGACCTGCCACCCCTACGGGAACCACCCTCAACCACTGAAGGATCTCGCGGCGGGTTTAACCCCGATTCGTCACAATTCTTGAAATAATTCGAAAGTACAACTGCTCATTCCAAATGACCTCTTTTGGGGCCAAAATTCCTCCAGAGAAGGCTGGATGCCTACTTTCAAAGTACAGGGACAGGTCTACCATCTTATTGGTCACTTCTGCCAGACGAGATTCAGCAGTCTTCTTTCCTCCAATATACTTCATTGCCGACTACAACCACCAGGTTGATGCACGCCTTGGAATAATACCGGGTACAAGCTATGTTCCCCGCAAAGACATTCTTCTCCGTCTCCAAACCATGCTTCATGATATCAACAGCTACGTCTGCAGCTTCAATATGCTTGGACAGTGCTCCATCTCCAAACTTTCACCGTTGTCATTGATGCTGATAAACGACCCCACGGGAGCACGAACGCCGTTTCAACGCACCTGCGTGCAACGAAATTGCCGCAGTTATACACGGAGAGCAACACAACAGCCGTGACATATCATCTCCTCCCGTGGTAACAACCTACACAGGATCAGCGAGACTCACAGATCTTATGACGCGCTTCACTATCCATTGCTTTTCCTTATGGGGAAGACGGCTACCACTTCGGAATTCCTTTACGGCAGCCCTCCAATCAAACTACTGCGGCATCAAAGACGGTTTCCTGCAGGGCGTTCTACTCATACCGGTTCATGGTCAGGGAGGGTGAGTTCAACTTATTGCCCCGTGTCGTCAGCTATTCAACCACCTTTCGCGCCGTCGATATGGCCGCAAAAATGGAATCGGAAAGGCTGCTATACATTAAACTTAATCAGACCAAACTTCGCTCCGACTCCTACATTCATCTCCGTGACGGTTTGCAACAAGAAAATGACCCTCGCAACATCGGCAAGCCATGCATTCTACCCTCCACCTTCACGGGAGGACCGCGATATATGCGTGAAAGGACCCAAGACGCCTTGACCTACGTGCGCATTTACGGCCGCCGGACCTCTTTATCACCTACACGTGCAATCCCAGCTGCGACGAAATCACTCGCGAACTCCTCCCGGGTCAATCTCACACCCATCGACACGACATCGTTGCTAGGGTTTTCCGTCTGAATTTGGGCAAAATGAAGGATTTGATAGTTAAGAGTCAGATTTTCGGGCATGTCAGGTGCCACATGTTTTCGGTCGAGTGGCAAAAGAGGTGCTTGCCACATGCTCACATCTTAATTTGGCTCACTCATAAAATCGAGACTAATGACATTGACAAATTCATTTCCGCCGAGATTCCTGACCCCGATGAGGACCCCGGACTCTACGAAATTGTCCGCACTACCATGGTACACGGGCCCTGTGGACCAAATTACGCCAACACACCATGCTACAAAAACGGATTAGCCTGCTCAAAGGGATTCCCTAAACGGTTCACTTGGAGACTCAAACAGGCGGCGATGGGTATCCGCTGTACAAACGAAGGAGTCCAGCCAATGGAGGCCGCACGATTACGGTTGGGCGACATCAAGTGGACAACAGCTACATTGTCCCCTACTGTCCCTCTCTGTCGAAGATATTCAAAGCCCACGTCAACGTTGAGTTCTGCAGCTCCATCAGGTCAATACAATATGTCTGCAAATATATCAACAAAGGCAGCGATGCTGCCATGTTCAGCATCCAGAGGACCACCAGTCGCGACGAATGTCCAACTACTTGGCTGGCCGTACGGTACCTCAGCAGCAACGAAGCGTTTTGGAGCATTTACCGCTTCCCGCTCCATCAGAGACACCCGGCTGTGGTGCAGCTTGCTGTACACTTGGAAAATGGACAGCAGATTTACTTCACAGAGCAAAGTGCTGTGCAGATAGCCACCAGCCCTAAAGACACAACGTTGACTGGTTTCTTCAAATTATGCCAACGTGATGACTTCGCTCGAACGCTTTTGTACCCACAGGTCCCATCGTACTTCGTGTGGTCTAAAAACACCTGGGTTCGACGGAAATCCGGCAAAAACGTCGAAAGCTTCCCAGGCGTCAAGTTTGACTCCTGCCTGGGTCGAGTTTACAACATCCCGCCAAACCAGCAAGAATGCTTCTACCTCCTCCGTCTCCTTCTACATGAGGTCACTGGTCCAACAGGTTTCGCCAATATACGTACCGTCAATGGGTTTCTGTGCGACACCTTCAGGGAAGCATGTATGAGACTTGGCCTTCTAGAGGATGACTCCCAGTGGGACGCCACGATGGCCGAGGGTGCTTTACTGCAAACGCATTCGGCCCTACGACATCTTTTCGCAATCCTTCTTCAAAAATGTCAGCTTAGTGATCCACTAAGTCTCTGGATGAAATACAGGGATGACATGTCGCACGACTTCTTACGTACGGCTCAGCAACACTGCCCTTCCGCCGAGATCACGTTCACCAACTTCATTTACAATTTTGCGCTCATTCAACTCGAAGACGCTGTCATCGATATGGGTGGGTCTGCTTTAACAGAGTACGGCCTTCCACCACCCACACGTGAACACGCCAATGTTATGTCTGCTGAATTGTTACGCGAAACTTCCTACTGCATTGAGGAAACTGCACCAGTACGTCCAAGATAATGAACCACGGCTGCTTCCAGACCAGCGCATAGCCTACAACACCATCGTAGACTCTGTCAGACAGCAACGTGGGGGGTTTTTTCCTTCCTTGATGCACCCGGCGGCACTGGCAAACCTTCGTCACTAAACTAATTCTGGCAGAGGTCAGACGCAACACGGACATTGCCCTGGCTGTAGCTTCCTCTGTATCGCGGCCACGTTGCTTCCGGGTGGCAGAACCGCCCACTCTGCCTTCAGACTCCCGCTCGATCTGGCAAAGTCCGAGTCACCTATCTGCAACATCGCCAAGAACTCAGAACAGGCCGACATTCTGCGCAGATGCAAACTCATCGTATGGGACGAGTGCACTATGGCACACAAAGGCGCCCTTGAGGCACTGGACAGGTCCCTGCAAGACTCTACGGCCCCCATGGGAGGATTAACTTTACTTCTTTCAGGAGGCTTCAGGCAGACTCTTGTTATTCCAAAAGAACCCGTGCCGATGCCGTGCGCGCGTGCCTTAAGTCGTCAGCTCTTTGGGCACATGTGCGGCCTTGCACCTCCAAACTAACATGCGCGCGCAGTTAATTGGTGACAGCGGATCCGCTGCATTCTCCAGGGACCTCTTATTGCTCGGTGAAAATAGGATGCTGTCTGATGCGGATGGCTACGTTCAATTGGACTCACTTTGCACCATTGTCGACACCCCTGCTAGCCTCCGGGACGCTGTCTTCCACGACCTACAAAACAATTTACGCGACCTAAAATGGCTGGCAGGCAGAGCTATCTCGCACGCACAAACTACAACCGTCAACTCCATCATATCCAGCTACTTAAGCTATTCCTGGTGATGTCCACGTCTACAAATCTATAGATAGGACAGCAGACCCCGCCCAGCTTGCCGATTATCCTGTTGAATTCCTGAATTCACTTGAACCGCCAGGCCTGCCACCACACACTCCTGAAGTTAAAAGTCGGTGCGCCCATATGCTCATCAGGAATTTGGTTCCACCTAAACAGTGCAACGGCACACGTTTTGGTTGTGAAACATTTGGCACCACATTTAATAACGGCCACAATACTTACCGGTTGTGGGAAGGGAGAGGACGTCTTCATTCCACGGATGCACCTTCAACCGTCGGGCGCTGACCTACCAATCCACTTCAGGCGTTCTCAGTTTCCTGTTAAACTCTGCTTCGCAATGTCCCATCAATAAATCCCAAGGCCAAACGCTACAAGTCGCTGGGTTACATTTGGGCGAACAGTGCTTCGCCCACGGTCAACTCTACGTGGGCTGTTCACGCGTTGGGAGGCGCAATGATGTTTTCATGTTTTCGCCCAACGGACAGCTAGGAACATCGTATATACAAAGTATTCCAGTGAAGACAAGACATTGCAACGTCCACATGCACCTTCGTTCCCTGGAGGGAAGGACTACATTGGGATTAGTCGTTGCCTACTAGGGGCTCTTACATACCCGGGCAACGCCGGGCTATGCTGCTAGTATATATATATATATATATATTATATATATATATATATATATAGATATATATATATATATATAATAGGCGCAGCAGTGGCTACATAGGCGCGGAGTGGCTTATATAAGCGCAGGAGTGGCTATATAGGCACAGGAGTGGATGTGTGGTAAGTAGCTTGATAACCAACCACATGGTTCCAATCCTTTTTCATATATATTTTCACTCGTACGGTACCTTAAATCGTTATATATATATAAATTTTGTTTATTTATACATATTTTCATATTTCTGTGTGTGTGTGTGTGTTGTGTGTGTGTGTGTGTTTGTGTATGAATGTATACACAAACAAACAAATAAAATAAATAAATATATATACATATACACACACTCGTACATACAATTATTATCACTAGCCTGTTACTCAGTGTTTCACGTTCCCGTTCGTCGTGCAGTTGTTATTCCAGGACTATTTCTTTCACCTCGTTTTGCACTTATGTGCTCACCCGTGGGCGTGTTGTGGGTACGTATACATACATATATATTTCTAAAAATTCATATGTGTTTATATGTCTGAATATGTGTATTTGTATACGTGTACATTGATGAAGGAGAATTCACATTCGACATCCAATAAACGTCAGCCCGCATCACAGTTCAGAAAGTATTTCAAACTATAAATTTAATCTGTTCTCTCATTCCCAGATTTGATTTTCATTTAACATATCCTCAACAAATTCTCTCAAGCACAAGTCCAATATTTGTGACACATTGGGCCATGCCTGTCGGAATGTTATTGAGTAAAGCCGGAATATTACATTGGCAACAGGTGTAACAGTGCACGGAGATAGGTGACGTTCCGCTTTCCATTTTTAGTCTGACTTCTGTAAAAACGTTATTCGGTTTATAAATATATTAGTATGGTTCAAAAGTAACCATGCGCATACATACCCACATACTACATACATATATATATATTATATATATATATATATATATATATATATATAAATATATATATATATACTTACAAATACACACTCATATACACAAATGCTACATAAAATTATATATATAAACATATACATATATTGAGTTGGTACATACATACATACATACATATATAATATTATACGCATGTGTGCCTATATATATATGTATATACATATATATATATTGTAATATGTGTATACATATATATAGATGTATTATATATATATAATATATAATATATATATATATATATATATATATATTATATACACGCACATAAGAGAGAGAGAGAGAGAGAGAGAGAAAGAAGAAATATAGATAGATATAGATTAAAAATGTCATACACTTTGATGCTGTTCTTTGTCTCTCTCTAAATTATATTTCCTCCATGAAAGCTCATTGCGTGCCTAGAATAATCAATCGCCATTAGATTTCGTTTGAAGAATATCACCACACTTCAGTACAAATTATTTTATCGTAATATTCAGCATTGATTGTAGCATTATCCGTACTTTTGTAATTTCAAATCGAGCACGACCACTAAAGTTGACTCGTACGTTAGGAAAGTCTTCCGCAACGTGAATTGCAATCTAGTAGAAAGAAAAATTGTAACCTAATAGACGCAGAATATATGGTTCCGATAAAATATACTCGATTTTTGGAATTGCAATATTTTCGAAGAGATTGTCTCATTAAATTACTTCATAATACGGAAAAAATATCCGTTTATAATGTAGCGGGAAAGAATTTTAATATCTATTATCGAGTTTCTTGTCATTAGAAATTAACAAAACGTACAGCAAAGTCAGAAAGAAGCAACTGAAGAGGCAAACATGTTTAATTCGTAACGAGGTAGATATATTGTGCCGATGCAACTGATAAATTATGATATTTCATACAATAAACCTACCTTTGTTGTATGGCGCTGGTGTGGCTGTGCTGTAAGAAGCTTGCTTCCTAACCACGGGGGTCCGTGTGGAGTCCTAAAGCGTGGCACCTCAGGAATGTGTCTTCTACTATAACCGCTGTCCGACCAAAGTCTTGTGAGTGGATTCGGTAGACGGAAACTGAAAGAAGCGCGTTGTATATATATATATATATATATATATATATATACACATATAGATACCGATAGAATAATTACAAGCCTTATAAAGAATAAACACGGGGGGATGATTTTTTTTCGACTAAGAGGCGGTGCTTCATCATGGCCACAGTCAAAATGACAGTAATGAGTAAAATAACAAGCAAAAACATTACTTAAGCATATATAACTTTGATTGTCCGAAGAAATTTGTCCGAATTATGACTATGCCTGCTTACTTTGATTCAACATAAAAGTTTGGAAAAAGATTTGAATGTCGTCTTATTTAGGATGAAGGTAGAATTTATAGAAGCAAATGCTAACACTGTGTAGCAAAGTAATGTTTAAGTGTGTCTCTGTCGAGAATTCTACCATTGAAATTATGGATTTTCATATTAGGACTTGGTGGTAAAATTTCACACCATTGCACAATAAAAGAGAGCACATGATATATTGTGGCCTGTGCAATGTAATTTGATTTCATAACGATTGAGTTAACTTAATATAAGTGTTGATTTCCTTTATGGCTTCATAACAGTAAAGGGCAAAAACTGTCGGTGAAAGAGATAAAGTTTCAACGAGAAAATATATAACAACGACTGAGTGAGAATTGTCTGATTGTGAAATAAACTCAAGCAAACTTAAATTTTGAATGTCAGTAGTGAAAAAGTTTGGAATATGAAGGTAAATAATAAAACGCTGAATATGAACATTTATTAGAGCCGAGAAAAGAGTTTAGAGACACGATGTCAGTATCCGTGCAATTAGACACAAATAGAGAAGTAATACATAAAAAAATACAAATACAGATATTTACAGGCAGATTGTATCGTATTACCAGATAGTGAGGATAGGTTTGTTTGGTACCACGATTATTTAAAAGTTTCTTTTTTCATATTGTAGTTACTTGTGGTCAACTGAAAGAATATACTCAACATTATTTATTATTCAAAAGCGTAGAATTGTTTTTATAGATAATTAACTGCAGAGAGCAATGATTGTTTCTTGAGTTAAAATCCATTCATTTCCCTTAATTCATTATTAACATCAATGGTTCCAAACCTTTTCACAGTGGCTTCTAACAGTGGTTCCCGACTCTTTTGTGTAAATGAGTTTTCTTAGGGGCCTCTTTTAATATACCTGTCCTTATGTGTTCGTATGGATGTATCTATCTATCTATCTATCTATCTATCTATCTATCTATCTATCTATCTATCTATCTATCTATCTATCTATCTATAGTGGTTCGGGTTTTGCACTCGCGATCTGGCGATCGTAATTTCAATTCCTAGATCGGTTGATGTGTTGTGTTTTTGTACAAACCATTTCATCTCGCGTTGCTCTGTCATCACTTCAACATCTGACGCATGCTACAGAGCGAACCTTTTCAGACAATGTCGATTTAATGGAGAGAATGAGCTAATGTGCAGCATAGACATTTGATCCCTCTAAACAAATCATTTCCGCAAGTCGTTCGGCAAAAGCTAAGCGCTGATAAATCGTCTCCGACCGGAGAGTCCATCTTTTGCGTGTGTGTGCATTTAGATGTATATGTATGTAAGTATGCACATTGTATATTTCAAAATAGTTTGTCATCGATCAGACGTCCCAAACATTGTTTTCAACATTTCCTATTTTTCACTCGATGTATAATCCAGATCATCTTAATCCTGCGTCGCTTATCTTTTGAAGCACTATAGTATCCTTTAAAGGAGATATTTTGACGCCATTTTGTTCCAAGTAGAACAATGATCATGTTGCTACGTTTATACAATTTTTGTATATGTACTTGTCATGTATATCACTTATTTCTTGGAAAATCCCCAAATATTTCGTAACTACTTTGAATGTGTGAATACGCATAACTCGCACATGCTATCCATATCATAATTTTCTAGGAATGTTCTGGTGTATGCTAAGAATAGCAAGTATTGTCAAGGGAAAAAAAACAAATTCCACGATCGCCAATTGCATGAGAAATAGCATTTTTTCTTTTGCTTTCGTCACATTCCTTACTCGTAAACACATTTGTAAAGAATTTAATCATAATTATTCTATGAATAATAAGTCACAGTTTTTCAATTTGGAATTACTTCATCAAGTCATATTTTCTCAAGACGTAAGATATCATTTTATTACTTTCTTTAGCCTGCTTCAGTCATTTAACTGCTGCTATGCTGGAGCGCCGCATTTAGTTGAACACATCGACCCCAGGATTTATTCTTTGTAAGCGTGGTACATATTCTATCAGTCCCTTTTGCCGAACCGCTAGTTCACGGGGACATAAACGCAGAAAACATCAGTTGTTAAGCGATGGTGGGAGACAAACACAGACACTCAAATACATACATGTATTAACATATATGTATACATACATACATACATATATATATATATGTATATATATATATATATATATATATATATATATATATATATATATATATGTGTGTGTGTGTGTGTGTATGTGTGTGTGTGTGTGTGTATATATATGTATATATATATATATATTATATATATATATATAATATATATATACGACGGGCTTCTTTCAGTTTCCGTCTACCAAATCCACTCGCAAGTCTTTGGTCGGTCCGAGGCTATATTAGAAGACACTTGCCCAAAGTGCCATGCAGTGGGACTGAACCCGGAACTGTGTGGTTGGGAAGCAAGCTTCTTACCACAAAACACCTGCGCCTATTTGCTAATATTTACTTACTCTCTGAGCCAGAGAAGACGGTTTTCCAGCGAATGCTTGAAAGGAATTTCCTGCACATTGTGCTCCCTCCATATTCTTTTCTATATTGTGATCATCCCATGACACACAAAAACGTTTACCACATTTCCAAACTTCCTCATGGTTGGAAGATTCGCGAAAACATTAAAAGCAGGTGATGTAAAAACGAAAGAATCACTATTATGAAACAAACAAAAAATATAATAATTTGTAATCATTTACGTTTAATATTATTTCCGTAGGGGCAGGTGTGGCTGTGTGGCCAGATGCTTTCTTCCCAACCGCATGGTTACGGGTTCAGCCCCACTGTGTAACACCTTGGGAAAATGTCTTCTACTCCAAACTTAGACCAACCAAAAGCTCGAGAATAGATTTGGTAGAGGGAAACAGAAAGAAGCCCATCATATATGTGCATGTGTCTGTCTACGCGTTTGTTTGTGTGTGTAGTAGTGGGTGTGTGTATGTCTGTGTGTTTATGTATATGTCCGTTTATTTGTGCGTGTGTGCGTGTGTGTGTATGTGTGTATGTGTGTGTGTGTGCCTGTATCCCCCACCCTCAGCATAACAACTGGTGCTGGTATGTTTATGTACTATAACCTAGCGGTTTGACAAAACAGAATGATAAAATATGTTCTCTGTTACAAATGAATAATTACTGGTGTCGATTTATGCGACTAAACATCCTTCAAGGCGCTTCCCCCGCATGGCCGCTGTCTGAAGACTGATACAAGTAAAATATAAACAGTAATAGGTATCTGCGACTCGATAGCTTAATCCATTTCTAATCAGACCATCAGGGCAAAAAACAAATCTTTTCCGTTGGAAAACTCCATTAATATATGAACACCAGAATTCCAGGCGATTCTTTTCCAATATTTTGCTCGATCGACTGTTTTTGAATTAATAAAACACCCAGCATGGAACAAAGATAAAGGGCTCCCACTGTTCTTAAGAATTCTGAATAGGATAACTTGCGTTGCAATACCATATTTTATTTGATAGTAATGAAATTCAATAATAATGAACGAAAAAATAAAGAAATTTGTTTATCCCAGAATTATGCAGATAAAGCAAATGAATGCTGATTCCATTTTAAATGTTATTGAGAGAAATTTGTTTCCGTTAACAAGCTTCCCGATCTTCCTGGCGAATGTTTATTGTAAATGATTGTCTTCGGAAGCGTTGTGCTTCATAATGTTATTTCCGTAATATATTGCTTTCCGCAATTTCAATGTTTCCTGCACGACGTTTTTCTCCTTTCCTTTTCTCTTGACACGATGTGACAATAAAACTTCTGGACACGTTGAAGGAAGAACACTGAACAGGAAATAACCATGAAGACCTGAGTGAAGGTGCGCAACGTCATAAATATGATTAAGATGTGATTAAGATAACATCAAAATATAAAACAAAACAGATATAAGAATAGAAATTCATTTATTACAGGTGAGATTTCAGGAATAAAGAAGAGCCAAAGAAGACGACAGCTGTGGTTGCGCGTGGAGCATTTCATTTGGCAACGTGTAGTCTATCATAAGGTCAAATCAAGCTTTGCTGTAATTTGGGTTGATAGAAATCTTGCGGTTCGAGATTGGCTGTCAGAGTACTATTTTACTCTATTTTACTCTTTTACTTGTTTATACTTATGGCCGTGGCCATGCTGGAGCACGGCATTTAGTCGAGTAAATCGACCCCAGGACTTATTCTTTATAAGTCTAGTACTTATTCTATCAGCCTCTTTTGCTGAACCGCTAAGTTACGGGGATGTAAACACACCACCATCGGTTGTCAAGCAATGGTGGGGGGGGGGACAAACACAGACACACAAACATATACACACATACATATATATACATATATACGACGGTCTTCTTCCAGTTTCCGTCTACAAAATCCACTCACATGGCTTTGATCGGCCTGAAACTATAATAGAAGACACTTGCCCAGGGTGCCACGCAATGGGAATGAACCCAGAACCATGTGGTTGGTAAACAAGCTACTTACCTCACAGCCACATATTTTTCACATAAATTATTACCTGGAGAAAAACAAAACATGTTATATACACCTGAAACACTGTTCAAATAACGTGGTTTTCAAGTGAGAATTGAATAATGAACGTAACTAATGTAAGGGCCATTGAAAACATTTTGAGAAGTTAGAAATGTGATAGAAAAATTAATGTTGAGTATATCTGAGGTTCTGTATTTTTCTACCTCTTTCTCTCACTCTCTCTCACTCCCTCTGTATACATACATGTACACAGATTTCATGGTAAGCCGGTTTGACGTCTATTTGTAGCGTATAAGTGTTTCACATAGTGGTTTTATATAGTTTACATATATACTTGGAAATGGATGCGTGGTGTCCGATCATATAATAATATTTATATGCATATATGCACACATACATATACATGCCAACATTATTTACATTTGACAGATATTTGTCCGTATCTTGTTTGTTGTTAACACAACGTTTCGGCTGATATATCTTCCAGCCTTCATTAGGTGTCTTGGGGAAATTTCGAACCTAGGTTCTCACGCCTAAGGTATTTTTCGATATCATCATCATCATCATCATCATCATCATCATCATCATCATCATCATCATTATTATTATTATTATTATCATTATTATCATTATTATCATTATTATTATTAATATTATTATTATTATTATTATTATTATTATTATTATTATTATTATTATTATTATTATTATTATTTTTATTATTATTATTCAGCCCGCGCTCTTAACCTCCAAGCCATGTAACCGTGTGCAAGATAAGGACAATTTTCCGTCAAATGTAAATAATGTAAATAATGTACATAATTCCTCAACTCTTAAATAAAGAACTCTACTTGACTACTTATATATGTATATATACATGCAGATATGGGTACAGGACGTCAGAAAAAAACTTGAACAAAATGAGAAACGAGACAGGCAACATAAAGAATATTTCCTTCATAACTTGTCCCCTATTTTATGTACTCCACCTTCCGAAGATAGGGATGCGGAGTAGATAAAACAGGGGACAACTAATGAAGCTTACACACACGCACACACATACACATATATGTATGTATGTAGGTTTGTGTGTATGTGTGTATTTATGTATTGTGTGTGTGTGTGTGTGTGTGTGTGTGTGTGCATGTGGCATATACGCATTCCGATAGTCAAACATACACCTAACTGATTCTAATTTACTGAATTACAATATATAGGCGCAGGAGTGGCTGTGTGGTAAGTAGCTTGCTAACCAACCACATGGTTCCGGGTTCAGTCCCACAGCGTGGTATCTTGGGCAAGTGTCTTCTGCTATAGCCCCGGGCCGACCAATGCCTTGTGAGTGGATTTGGTAGAGGGAAACTGAAAGAAGCCTGTCGTATATATATATATATGTATGTGTGTGTTTGAGTGTCTGTGTTTGTCCCCCTAGCATTGCTTGACAACCGATGCTGGTGTGTTTACGTCCCCGTCACATAGCGGTTCGGCAAAAAGAGACCGATAGAATAAGTACTGGGCTTACAAAGTCGATTTGCTCGACTAAAGGCAGTTCTCCAGCATGGCCGCAGTTAAATGACTGAAACAAGTAAAAGAGTAAAAGAGTAATATATAATTTTTTCCTGACTCAGCGGAAGAAATCCCAAACTCTGGCATGAATTTTTAACGGTTTGAAAGGGAATAGAAAAAAACACTTAATTAATTAACGCGTTGGTAATATTTCTTCAGCGAAAACTTAAAATTGAGGTTATTTTTCCATATCAAATCTCCAGACATTCGTCTTCATTTTTATTCAAGCTTCTCTTTAGATACATTTCAAAATCTAAAAAATTAGTTTGATTCGACCTCGGCGGAATTTGAAATCAGAACGTTACGGCAGACGAAACACCTATTTGTTTACTACCCACAAGGAGCTAATCACAGCGAGGACAAACAAGGACAGACAAATGGATTAAGTCGATTATATCAACCCCAGTGCGTAACTGGTACTTATTTAATCGACCCCGAAAGGATGAAAGGCAAGATCGATCTCGGCGGAATTTGAACTCAGAACTTAAAGACAGACGAAATACCGCTAAGCATCTCGCCCGGCGTGTTAACGATTCTGCCAGCTCGCCGCCTTGTCATTGGTCATTATATCATTGGAAGTAGGTGGCGAGCTTGCTGAAACGTTTACTCGCCGGGTAAAATGCATAGCGGTATTTCGTCTGCCGCTATGTTCTGAGTTCAAATTCCGCCGAGGTCGACGTTGCCTTTCATTTATTCGGGGTCGATTAAATAAGTACCACTTACGCACTGGGATCGATGTAATCGACTTAATCCGTTTGTCTGTCCTTGTTTGTCCCCTTTGTGTTTAGCCCCTTGTGGATAGTAAAGAAATAGGTATTTCGTCTGCCGTTACGTTCTGAGTTCAAATTCCGCCAAGCTCGACTTTGCCTTCCATCCTTTCGAAGTTGATAAATTAAGTACCAGTTACGTACTGGAGTCGATCTAATCGACACAAAATTTCAGGCATTTTGTCTATTGTAGAAAGGATTATTTCAATGGAAGGGGAAAGTGCTACAAGAAGAGGATTTAAACGGGACAATGTCCATAATATGTCTAGTTATATTAAGATCTATTACACTGAACAGATTGATAAACATTCAAAACGCACAGTTGATGAAACAGTGACAACTGAAGAAGAGGAGTCTTCCTTGTGTTGTATGTCTTGTTTCTCAGTTTTTTGTTGTTTTTTTTTTCTTTGTTTGAAAAAAAAGTTCGTTTTTATGTTTTTGTTTTTTATGTTTTCGTTCCTCATTGTGTTCAAGGTTCTTTTTATGTCCTGTACCCAAATATGCATGTATATATATACATATAGATGTAGGTATGTACATATATGTATGTATATATGCATATATTTATGTAATATTTATATTATTATATGATCGAACGCTACGCATCCTTTTCCAAGCATATATGTATATATAAACATACATACATAAACATATATATGTATATATATATATATATATATATATATATATATATATATATATATTCATGATGACAGCAATGTTTTAGCGACTGGAAGGGAATGATGGGGCGGGACAATGAATTTATAAAAATAAATTCTTCGTTGGATTTATCTGCGAAAGAAGATTATTGCTGTTCTTCTGTTGGATGGCAGCAATTTTCCCTCCGTTTCTGGTCCAATGCGACCTCATTGGGAGAATTTGTTTTTCTTTCCCCTCATTAAGGATATGTTTTACACATGCTGCAGGAAGTATTGTTTAGGCAAACTTAGCCACATGCATTTTTATTCATATGAGAACACCTACGTAAGAATAACATTTAGATATTCACACATGCACGAGTATCGCAGACACTCAGACATACGTACATAGATGCATGCACACTGGCTTCACTGGTGGAAGATGACAATTCTGTTTCAATTTAGTTTGCACCGTATTTTAAGTCAGAAATTTGTTCAGGGAGTTGCCTAGGATTTTAAAATGTTGGACGTTTAATGAAGCGTGAATGTAGCAAGCTTATATGCGTGTGTACGTAAGTGAGAATGAATATATATAAGCATGTGAATGTGCTCTCAATAACATTTTAAATGGAATCAGCATTCATTTGCTTTATCTGCATAATTTTGGGATAAACATTTTGTTTATTTTTTCGTTCATTATTATTGAATTTCATTACTATCAAATAAAATATGGTACTGCAACGAAAGTTATCCTATTCAGAATTCTGAAGAACAGTGGGAGCCCTTTATCTTTGTTCCATGCTGGGTGTTTTATAAATTTAAAAACAGTCGATCGAGCAAAATATTGGAAAAGGATCGCCTGGAATTCTGGTGTTCATATATTAATGTATGTGTGCGTGTGTGTGTGTGTGTTTACAAAGAAATGTATAGTTATCAATTCATACTTATGTATGTAATCTTATTCCGATGAAGTCGAAATAAAATGTTCCCGATGCACACACTGTGTTCGTGTTGTACATAAAGAAGTCTTATATATGAGCCATGAAAACTCTCCCGGGGAGGCAGAAATGAAATGATTATTTGCATTCAGATTCAACAGCAACTGAAGAATAATGATGTAAATCATTTCCAAACACCTGCTCATCCCCAACTGATTTGTTTATATATTTGGGAAGTTGTGACACTGGATCGACGCAGTTCTTTAGAATATATTCTAAAAGAAATTCCCGACCCTGGTAGTATTCGGACGGATGTTTCCCAATCGTGACACGTCTTTTTACTCGCTATGCAATGGGGAAATAGTTCCACACAACTGGCATTCATGAGTGGCATATATATATATATATATATAATATATATATATATATACAAAATGCAAAAAAGGGTGGAATATAATTAATTTAATAAAATTAATAAATTTCACCTAGTAGATTTATCGGTATGGGAAAGACCATATTTGGTAAGGTTTATAATAATTATAATTTAGGGCTAATTGCAACAAGTTGCTCAAAACCACATACCGAAAATATTAGAAATAGCAGCCAAATTGATCGCTATTTCTTCTATTTACAAGAGAATTTTTGTAGCCCACGTGGTTATTTTGGAGGGAGATATGAATTCGCATGTCTGTATAAGTGTAGGAATGCTAGCAGTTTCGTTAGATCGTTTGATTTCGCTGGTCGAGCTGGTGTAACGGGTGAGATTTTCCCCTAGCATTTCTAGATTTATAGGAAATATTATATTGACAAGGAAATGAGCCTTCGGTTCTAATCCAGAAACGATTCGTCTATAATTAATCCATAGGCTGGGATTTCGTTATTTTCTTCCTTTTTTGCCATATACAGGTTACAAATTCTGTTTGTTTGTGGAGACTTTTTTATTAGTAGAAGAAATAGTTTCTAATATTTTCGGTATGTGGTTTTGAGCAACTTGTTGCAATAACCCTTATTTATAATATATATATATATATATACATACATATATATATATATATATATACATATACATATATATATATATATATATAATATATCTATACATTCAAAATGTGACCACGTGCGTACCGTTGGCGATTTTTTTCCTCTGTCTTCCCTTCTCTGGATCTTTCCTTCTCCTATGTTTCCGACGAAGAGCTCCGCTCGAAACGTTAAACCCTCCTTCTTTCCTTCTTTCATGAGCGTCCAATAATACTATATTTGTTCCACGTCCTCGCGTTGTTGTGTTATTTTTGTGCTTTCTTGTTTGGATTAACTTCATATATATATATATATAAACTTAGATAAAACTTACATATGTTTCGACCATGTCTAACTTAATTGCACGACCTGATAGGAGTATCTAAATCCTGTTTAAGTCAACTTTTGTTTATGGTCCATTCAAGTTGTGAGTTCTTGTTGAGTGAGTTGTATGGTTTGGGTTGCTTATCTGGTATTCCTTGAAGAAATTTGTCCAGACACCGTTTAAAGGTGATGGGATATTTTTCCTCTTTTGGGACAATGTAAAACACGGCAGGGAGTATTGAGGAAAAGAAATTATGTCGCAGTGTACTTATAGGTTGTGATCCTAAATTGGGCAGATGACGTACGGTCCGTGGTCCGAGCCTTGGATAAACCTTGAAATTAATGTCCAGGTCGTTTGGGCAATGCTGGCGGTATATTTTCCATATCGTACAAATGATGTACCGCTCGCGGCGACGTTGGAGAGAGTAGAGTTTCAAGGCTTTAAGGCGTTCCAAGTAATCGAGATCAGTCAATTCGTTTAGTGAGTTCCCTCTGGAGTGATTCAATCCTCGAGATGTTTTGTTTTGTTTGGGGAGACCAAAGTAGGCAGCAGTATTCGAGGTGTTGCCGTACAAAGAAGGTGAAGATGAATGACACCTTGCTCTCTAGACCGGAAGGTTCTTAAGATCCTGGAGCTCATCCTACGAGCTATATCGACCTTATTGTTGATGTGGGCACTCCAACTGAGAATGTTATCAACAATTACACCCAGGTCTCTGATATTATCAGATGCCGTGAGCGGTTCCACTGAAGGAAGAGAGTATGGCTGTTTTAGTATAGTCTTTCTTCCAAAATGTATCAGCTCAACTATTCCCTCGTTCAGTTGCATTTTGCTTTTGTCTGCCCATTGACTCACAGCATTGGAGGTGAGCATCTTAATGTCAACCAGAGAAGTTGAATTGTTGAGAATCTTTTTAACTTGGGTCTTATATCTATTGTGTGAATTTCTTTGAAATAGGAAATATATGTTCACTGGGTTTGTAAAAGAGAGCAAAGCTACAGCAACCAAAAGACGGGTGATCACAATAAGCGGTCAGTTACCCTACCCTAGTCGTTACCATACCCAATGTAGTATTCCTCATCATCAAGGTGACAGGCACAGCCGTAAGATGCATTACGAATCTATAGCAATTGGAAGGGCGTGACCCAACTGAAATAAACATTAACAACTGTGTGACGTGAGGGCTAAGGAGAAATGAAAGTTGGAAATTGCAAATGACCACAATACTGATACGTAACTGAACAGAATAAATTTACAATCTATAAATGTCTTTGAATAACCAGTCACTCATCTGGGAAGGCCTTAAAATCAATGTTATCATCTTTGGACTATGTGTGACCGAGTGATAATAAAAATATTGAAAGGAGATCTGCAATCAAATAACTTTACTCAACACTTTGCAACTGAATCAATGGAGACAAAGATGCCTCTCATTTACTTAACAATTTATGCAGCACATTGCAGAAATCACAATCTAAGTGTATGTCAAAGCAAACTCTTACACTGTTGTACCATTGAATTACAAATAAGGCTCACCTTCTATGCTCGGATGACCCCACAGCTTCCAAGGGCACAACTGTATTCGTTTTTGCTTTGATAAAATGACAAAATTGTGGGTGTTAAGTCCCCATGGTGGGGTCTTTCTAACTTGTAAGAAGACGAATTTTTATAAATATTACTTCATTTGTATCTAATATCTATGGTTAAAATGTCATCAACAGCAAAAATATATGAATTATCATGGGGGTTATAGCACTCATGCATAGAATATAATTTCCAAATTTCAAAAGATCCATTCAGTACTTTTGAACTAGTTTTGAATCATAAAAGAAATGACTCAAATTTGGGAGTCAAGGCACCCATTAAGGTGTCTTAGAATCCTCATGTGAAGTGGAAGCTTTGAGAATACTTCTTGATGTGTGTCAATTACCCATGGTTGAAATTTCATCAGCATTGAAAATGTATGAATTTTTATGGGGGGTTCTGCCCCCTTTAAGCCATCTGAAATTCAAACCAAACGTATTGCATTATACCCGCCCTTATACATTGAATCAAAGTTTCAAATATCATAAGTATCCATTCAATAATTTTTGTCCATGAAATTATATGAAACACACATCATTACCCTTCTCTCTAATTTCTTTATAATCGGTGCAGCAGTTTTCGAACGTATAAGTAATACACGAACACATAAAGACATTGTCTTTGATATAATAAATATGAATGTACACATATACATACATGATATATATATATATGTGGTTTGGTTGTGTGTGTGTATTATGTATATATATGTATATATATATATATATATAGTTATATAATATATATATATATATATATATATATACACACAACAAAGATAAATTGATAGATACAACTGAGTGGGCAAACAAAAATATGAGACACAGCCTAGTGCCTTTTTATGTCGATAAGCTTGGTACTTATTCTCTTAGTTTCTTTTTGTGAAACCAGTAAGTTATAGGGATTGTAAATAAACGAACAGCAGTTGTGAAGCAGTGATGAGGGTGAAACACAGAAACGAAGTCACACACATACACTTAATATACGCATACACACATATATCAGATATATATATATATGTATGTATGTATGTATGTATGTATGTATGTATGTATGTATGTATGTATGTATGTATACACACACACACACACTAAGATAAATTTGTGGGCAAACAAATATATGAGATACTGCCTAGTGAGTTTTTTTTATTTTGATAAGCCTGGTACTTATTCTATCATTTCCTTCTTTTAAAACCATTAAGTAATGGGGATGTAAATAAACGAACAGCAGTTGTCAGGCAGTGATGAGGGACAAAGACAAAGACAAACACACACAGACTTACATATATACTTATATATTTACGATTGATTTCTTTCAGTTTCTGTCTACAAAATCCACTGACAACGTTTTGGTTGATATGAGGCTATAGCAGAAGTCACATGCTAAGTCATCACACAGTGGGACTGAACCCGGGACCATGTGTTTTGGAACGAAGTTTGTTACCACACAGCCACACCTGCACCTCTGTATGTGTGTGTGTATGTGTGTATGGGTGTATATATCTATGCATGTATATATATGAATATATGTGTACATATTACAAGTACATCTCTCTCTCTCTCT